>NC_091672.1:3783750-4105000 GCF_042453785.1 Malus domestica
TCTAAGTATCGGAGTGTGGTGTCGTCTTGACTTGCCTTATCTCTCTCATTTCCTAAAACTGTAAATAAAAGGAATTTATTAAGAATGTAAGATTCTGGTTATGTTCCCATACACTTTCAACCATGTATAACCCTTGAGTTTTCTTGCAGTCCCACGAAACTTCAGATTGCTGGAGGAACTTGAACGTGGAGAAAAAGGTATTGGGGATGGCACTGTCAGCTATGGGATGGATGACGGAGATGACATCTACATGCGTTCTTGGACTGGCACCATCATTGGTCCCCACAATGTAAATTTCGCTTCGCGTTTCGAGTATATCATGTTTTTGTTTAACGTTTGTTTTGTCAGATTTCATGTGTGCTTATCAGAAAAGATTGTGTTGGATTTGTAGTCTCGCCAGAATTTCAAGAAAGTCTATTTAAATTTATTGCAAATAGTCCCTGATTTAGACCTTCAAGGGAGAAAGTGTTGATTGTGCAAAGCATACTAGATCCTAAAAGGATATGTGTTTAGTGTCAAGCATCGGCTGAACTAACTAAAATATAATTACAATGTAGTGGGTTTCACAGGTGATGCAAGTTACGTGTGCCTGCTTAAAAACTGACTTTAATTGTTCAATCTCTTTCTTTAAATGACCTATTTTAGAAAAGGAAGGTGCATTGCCGGGAGTGAGGCTTGGTTTTATGCTCTTCAAATCTCGTGAATAAAAGGAAGAAGCTTCCCTTTCCCAACCTTCAAATATAGCATAAAATCTTTCGGAGCTAATTCTTTCTATATTCCCCTTCATTGAATCAGTTTACTGTTAAATAAATCTTTTCTACTGCTTCATAATATATTTTTCCGTGTATTTTTTGTTTAATGTAATATTTCCATTTTTTACTCTTTTCCAGACTGTACATGAAGGTCGGATCTATCAGTTGAAATTGTTCTGTGATAAAGATTACCCTGAGAAGCCACCAAGTGTTCGTTTTCATTCTCGGGTTAACATGACTTGTGTTAACCATGAAACTGGAGTGGTATGGTCATAATTTCATTACATGATTTTTAGTTCAGTTGTTTTGCGTTTTGCTTTGCATATTCTTTTCTCACTCCAGCTAGTGATTTGCACTTACGATACATAATGGATTTGTCTTTTGTTTTTGGGAGAAGAAAATAAGGTACTTTAGTCATTTACAACCACAGGATTGTCTCCCCCAGACCAGACGGGTTTTGGACCAGATGTAATGACTATTAAAAATTCAGTCCAACCGATGTTCAGTTTGACAATATCTGAGTGCATTTGACAATATGTAATGTATTTGTCTTTTGTTTTGGCGAGAAGAAAAATAAAGTACCTTAGTCTTTTACAACCGCTACAACAAAAAACCACATTATTCCCCCCCCCCCCCCCAACCCAACACGCATGCACGCACTCTCTATTCTTCAATGATATTGAATATGATTATAAGAACAGTGAAGCCGGACCAGACGAATTTTTGACCAGGTGTATGACTATTGAAAATTCAGTCCACGTGGTTGTGCTTAACGATATTTGGTTTGACAATATCTGAGTGCATTTGATTCGATAGGTGGAACCAAAGAAGTTTGGACTTCTTGCAAACTGGCAGCGAGAGTACACCATGGAAGATATTCTGACACAGCTGAAAAAGGAGATGGGAGCCCCACATAACCGGAAGTTGGTCCAGCCTCCAGAAGGTACCTACTTCTAGCTTTCAAGACCGTATAGTTATCATCATGGATCCAATTGCATATACTATATGCAATATATAGTTTGTAATGCCCTCGTAGATCCTATGTTAAGAACATGCAGGGGAGTGCCCCCAAAAAGTTTCTCCTGTCACCTCTCCATGGCTTCGTCTTTGTTTTGCTTTTGTATTTTATCGAACTGTGTTGAAGGGATGCTGTTTCATTAATGGGATTTTTATGTGTGTCAAATATTTAACATACCCTTTAAGTGGAATATTCCACTCTTTATCTGTATATATACTCATTCGCCATCGTATTTGTTCTAGATTTGTTGTTTTCTTTTTTGTTAATTTGAGGGTAAAACGTATCAAATTGCAAGCATTATATTTTGAAAAGGGGGCCGGTAAATCAAACCCCAAGTTCCATGCAAGAAAATTGTGGTTGTAAGCGAAACTGGAACGACAGTAGGAAGCATGTGTCTCTCTGAATTGGGCACTAATTGTGTTGTTAAAAGATTAACTGTAAATTGTGTTGTGTCCATTATCTGTGCATTTGTTCAAAGTAAATTGTTTGAGATGTACTGTTATGGGATCTCAAGACGATCGAGGTCCGGTAGCCGTCTACCGCAATCTTTTTGATGCAGAAGCACGAAATCTAATCACTAAAGAATCAGTTTGAGCCTCCATTTGGTTAGCATTAGGGATATTTTGAGTGAAGGACTAGTGTTGGATATTCAACTTTTTTCAGTAGGGAAAATTGACAATTTTTAATTGTTCAAATCTCAATTTTATTTAAAAAATTCAAGAAGCAAATTGAAAGTGATTTTGCGGATACTTCGATAAGGATCTAATATAATGGATTTGAGTTTTGACACGAACGTCATCTAAAGCATGCCACGTTTGGTGATTAATTAACGACTAAACTGGATAACTCGTTAGATTTAATTTATTGGGAATTGAAGGTATATTATTCCAAATCTCTCAAATTGGTAAGATAACACCATCATTGTGGAGCTAAAAATAATCACAAGGCGACACGTGGATTTTGGATAAAAGATAACAAAAAGACCCTTGAGGCATATCGGGATTCCTACGCGTGAGCAGCAGACAATCATCTCTCAACCAAATCAAAAGTGTTCAAAATAGGTAACCAATTCAAAGATATTCTCATCCATCCTCATCCTATATTTTCCACAAGGTAATCATTCCATAACTTACAAAATATTCCACATAAATCACGTAACCCCCAAAATATTTATTCCAAAAATGTATTGATTAACCAATTAATGGATTAATTGTCTTATTAATCCATTAAATCACACATTAAACCATAAGTTACACCCTAAAAAACATCCAAGGTGTTCGTCTTGAGGAATATCTAGTGAGGACGTTTCTTGGCCAATGAGCACACAGCTCCCCGAAAGGTTGGCGCCGATTGATGTTGTCTGTCAGGTTTCTGCTTATTGTCGGGCTGTAAGAGAAGGGACAGAGTTAATCATGAAAGGTGCCTTTGTGGGGCCTTAGGTGTAGGCCTTGAGGCTCACAATCAAAATTAACCTTTAGGTGTTCAGGCGTGCCACTGCCATATTTAGCATGATAGATGTAAAACAGAGGTTTAGTTTGAGTAAATATGCCCGAGTTTAGTAATGAAAGGTGCCTTTGTGGGGCATTTGGTTTAGGCCTTGAGGCTTCCAATCAAAACTAACCGAATACTTAAACATATATCGGTTGTTTCATTGTTGCAGAAGTATCACAACCGTTATACTTTAATTGCCTGAGCCCGCATAGCAGAATGAATTTAGATAGGTGCCTTTGTCGGGCCTTAGGTATAGGCCTTGAGGCTTCCTATCAAAGTTAATTCTATACTCAAGCGTTTTTGTAGCAATCCTGATATAACAGAAGTGAAACTAGAAAATAGGCTAATTACTTGCGACCCAAGTAACTTAGGACTTCTTGTTATGAAGGACTGTCGTGGATGGGTTAAGTCGACATAAGGCTCTTTTTTATGCCTTGAGACCAAGGACTTTTAATTGATCAATCTCGTCTGCCCGAATGGTTAGAACTTAGAAGTCTTTTAATCATAAACTGGCTAGAAATAACTTGGATGCAGATGGAAATATACATCATATTACTAGATTCATGAATGAAAGACAAAAACAAAGGAGGTCGGGCAAGGTTGATCGTCTTGCAACTTCCTCTCTTTGTGATTTACAAAGGGTTTGAATGCTAGAAGGGGAGATTGGGAGATGAGTTTATATGAGGGAATCGATACTACAACAAGATTTAAACAAGGTAGCAGAGCTTTTACAAAGACTTTCTGGTGAAGGTTGATCCCGAAAGGGATGAAGGCTTAGGTGCTAACTACAGCTTCATGAAGGCAAATCTGGTTTGAGCAGAGTTTGTGCTTGTATTTGTTTGTTTAATTGAGTGTCCTTGTCTCTGATTTTTCTTCCTCCTTTTATAGACGATTTGGCCTGGCTGCCTGCAGTATTGATTTTGCCCGAATGCATCTGAAAGGTAGTGACTCATCAACTTTTTACTTGTACTGCCATTGTAAGGTACTTTTGGGCTGATTAGCTGGCTGGTTTACACCACTTGATCTTTAGGTAGGTGAGCAAGTGGTTTGAATGATCTGCACTTGGTCGAGAAACAAGCCCCTTCTTTCTTCTGGGCTTCGGTTGGGCCTTGGGCTTCTCGCTTTCCATTCCTTTGTCTGGGCTAACTCCTTTTTGAGCCCAAAGTTCAAGTTTTATTCCAAACACAAGGGCCGGCCAACTTTTCTCCAAAGGGGACCGGCCACCCTCTCTTATAAAAACCCCATTTTCTTCTCAACAATTGACTTCCAACACTCTTGCAAAACTTTAAAAACTCTTTAAACACTTTTCTCTCTAAATTCTAACTTTGGCATTAGAGGTGCTTCGGCCAAAGCCCCCCCCATTCATCGTGGGTGCATGAGGCTCTTGACCTTGACCATAAGGTGTTGATTGTTTTGTAGGTGCAATTTTGTCCAAGAAGAAGGAGGAAGAAATTTGCATCCACAACCATAATAGTAAGGGTGTGTTTGGAAGTGTGCTTGAAAGGACTGAAAGTATTTTTGATGGAACGTACTTTTGAAATCAATCATTTACAATAATGCAAATGAATTTTTGAAAAAAAAAAAAAATGAAATGTGCTTCTTTCCAATTGCACTATAAGTGTTTTTGGAATCTAAAAATATTTTTTCCATAAGCATTTTCATTCATTTTAGAAGCACTTTCAAACACACCCTAATTCATTTGTCATCTTCAACTCCGACATAATTTAGAAGTTTGTCTTCATTTTAACTTAATGAATCAATAGAACTTTTTTTTTTTTGAAAACCTCAACGGTACGAGGGTAATTTTATTGATAACGAACAAACAAGATACACCTAGTCAGGGGGGACATAAACCTTACACCTCCAAAAAACAGAGACAACAAAAAGGAATACACTAGAAAGAAGGGGGGGACATAAATCTTACCCTTCTAGAAACAAAAAATGAGAATGATACAAAGAAAAGAGGGGGGGACATGAAACCTAACCCCTCTAGAACCAAACATGAAGGTCTAAACCTGCAAAACAAGTCAAACAACACCATAAAGATAGGAGAAAAAAAAGGAAAGTGAAACAAACCTGGATGCCGACATGCACATTAATTTGAGAAACGGTAACCAGGCAAGCCAACATAGTCAGAAGACAGACGAAACGTGTATATACATAGAGTATTATTATCAGGATGATACTATCCACACATTTATTCTTCAATTAATTCAATTAGACGGACGAAAATTAAGAGAGTTGTGTGAATAACACCGTCCTTATTATTATTTCTATTTTGAAGATCAAGTACACTGTATTTGAAACGGTTATAGGAGTATATATTTTATTTCATTTTACACATTTATGACTATTTAAGCATTGTTGCTTATACATTACACAAGAGCTTAGCTGTGAATTATTATTCAAATATTGTGTCAGCATTGATCTAATTTGGATTTTTGTAACCAAGTGGGAATACGCAAAAACAAGTAAAATTAGGTGACCCAACTATCACAACTTGTTTTCCGGTAAATATTTAGTATTTGTTGCTTGGACTTATGCCCTCCACTTCCTCAGATATATACTTTTATGGCGTTGATACACCGTTATTGTAGTGTTCTATACCAAATACAATAGCAATATGTGTAAATTTTTTACCATATAATGTTCAAAAATTAGCACGAGATGTTACGACTGTTAAAATATTTTGCATCAACCGTGTCTTTGAGAAAATCGCTCCAACTAATACCGATATCTTCTGTGATAAAATCTCACACCTGACAAATTATGTAAATAATAATTATCAAGTTGACGAAAATAAATTTTTAACCTGTCTCTACGATAATTCGACAACAAATACGGCAAATACATGTTGTGTAAGTTGCTGTTCCTCCCTTGTAAACAAGCGAGTGGTGTACAGATGCATGGACCGTGAAGAATGAGTCAGCAACAGCCCAAACACTAGGGAACAGACGCACGCAAGTGACAACTTGGCGCACGGCTTTCACATTCGGTGCCGACTTTACTGAGCACATTTTTGGCATTCTTCAACGCACTGCTCACTTGTCAAAGTCAATCACTTCTTCTATGTATATGGTTTTCTTTCTTTCTTCTGTTTATGTTGAGCAAAACTCTAGATTCGGCTTTTCACTCTCATTCTCAATTAATTGTAAAAGTTGAATTAAAATTAGGGAATTACAATGAAAAGTTCTCGGTACTGTTCGTTTTAACGAAAAATCATATTTTTACATTAAAAAGTCAATCCTGGTACTATTCATTTTATCCTTTATGTTGTCATTATCGTTAAAACTCAAAGTTTTCAAACCATTTTCATTAGCTTTTCTTTAAAATTATGATTCTTATTAATTATGAGATGAAAATTTTCAACTTTAGAATACTTAAAGACGAGAAATGCTAAGAGGATTATCTTAAAAGTGAATTTTTTTATGGATTCTTTGTCATCTAATAGTTTAACGTCAATTTCCGTGCCAACATTATGAATATTGTGCAAAAAACATAAAATGATAGAAAATATATGAAGAATGTCATTGTTTTAGAGAGTTTCAATAGCATTTCTAAAAGTACACATCTTAAAATTAAAATTACGAGATAAAAAAAAAGTTGAATTTTGAAAATAAATTGGGTTTTCAAATAAAGAGTACATTGTATTCAAAGTAATAGGATCACAAAATTAAGGAGACAAAGTTTTTTCTTGAACTTGCTCAATCCATTAACTATTTTCTTAAATTGCCTACTTTCTTGCACTGTATTTAGATGAGGAAAATAAACTTGAAATGTGGACAAAAGTCAGAATTTATAATTGTCATGTACTAATTCCCTTGTTTGGATTCATATACATAGAAATTTAGAATTTCCGCGTGAAAAAAAAAACTTGAAATTTGGGACCTCCAATTCCCAAGTTTAATTCCATGTAAATAAATGTCATTTCGTAATTGCTATGATTGAGAGCTTAACAATAACAAATTCCGTATTCAAATTTTATTGTTCTTTTAATTTAAACAAATAAGAAAATTCACAAATTTTAGAAAATAAAATTCTATTATTTCAATATCCGTTATTTTAAAATTTTTTAGTAATCTCAAATTTCCTCATTCAAACAGAGTGTTAGTGTATGATAGTTTCTTTAGGTTTTTAGTATGGTGGGAGTTTCAATTTTGACCTTTCAAACTGTCTTTCAGTCTTTGTTCAAGATTTTACGTTGTAACAACTTAAAACATTACCAAGAAAGAAGATCTTCTTTGGACCGTAAAAACTCAAAAGCACAAATTTGAGGGCCTACACACGAGTTCTGGTACCCAAGGCCCCTCGATCATACACACACCATGTGTTTTGCTCAACTCGTTGTTTCTTCACAACAACCATATATAATTCAAGTCATTTAGCAAACAAGCTAAACTTTGAACGGAAAGTTCGGCTTTTGTTTCTTCCATGGGATTAGAGGTGTGCAGGGCATCGCGTGGGTTGGTCGAGTGAATCAATTTTAATCGTGTTAATAATACTTTAAACAACCCAATTCACTTATTGAATAAGTGGTCGGGTTTTAACTTAAAAATACATTTTTGAAGTTTACAACCCAACCCAACCCAACCTATTTAGGTTGGGTTAGTCAGATTGGTCGATAAACCCACTAAAGTAGCATGCCATCAATTGCTGTTACTTCAATCCTATCATTAGTTTCACTGCGACACCATCTACATCATCAATATGCCTAAATGATGCTTTTCTGTCAAGATACGCTCTCCATAATTTTCATCAAAGCTTAAGATGATCTTAGAGGAACATTTGATATAGACGCATTTTTACGTGTAGGACGACACCTACATTCCTATTTTATGAATCTTACAAACATAAATGAACAAAATCAAAACAGAAACAATTCGCAAACAACTAACGCTATCATTCTTCGAATTTTCATTATCTTATGTATAAGTTGCACTCAATAATTGGAAAGGGGTCATCTCCGGATCCCTTCCACCTAATCTTCCCCATCAAACAATTTAAATCCTTGAAATTTGATACAACGGCTAAAAATACGGATCCACTTTAAAAGTTATAATAACTTTAATCGTTAAATCAAATTTCAAGAGTTTTGATTGTTTGATTAGAAGGATTACGTGGAAGGAATCCATCCCTTTTCTCAATAATTAACTACATGGAGGTGGATCGTCTGCCTCCTATTTCCATACTCTTTCCATTTTCTATTGTTTGTATGGTTACAGTTAAGCCACGTCTACATTTTATATTATTTTTTTATATAAACAATAAAACAAAAAGTAATAAGAATATAAAATACTGATATAACTTAACCATGACCACACAAAATAAGAAAAAATAAAAAGAGTATGAAAATGGAAGGGCAGACAATCCATTTTCTAACTACATGCCCATTTTTTATGTCCACATCACCCGATTCACCCCACTAATCAACATGGTCGTATGATTACGGACTCAGCCACTACACGACAAACCCAAGTCGGCCCACCACTTTCCTACTTTAGCTAATTTTCAGTTGTACAATATTCACAAAACTCCAAATCAATAAACTAGCCAATCACCGACAACCACCTTTATTTAATTCCAATAAAAAACCCCCAAAAAATAAATAAAAATAGTATTCCGCAACAAATCGGGGAATAAAAGTGAATAAATTATAAATAAAAAAACTAAATGATTGCCCCACGTCTCTCACTTCTCTCTCATCCCTTTCTCTCTCTAAACTATCGATTGATTTGTATAAAACTGCCCCCTTTTTTCTTGTTCCTCCCTCAAAATCATCCGTCAAACGCACACCAAATTCCACCCTCGTTTTTATTTATTTATTTTTTTAATTTCAGCGACAAACAATCGTCGATTCGGATCCGATTTCGCAATCCGATCTGGACGACCTTCTGCGATGTCATCATCCGGCCCCCCTCCACCCAAGCCTCCGCCGCCACGAGACATCCTGATCCGCTCGGTGTGGTCCGATAACCTCGAGTCCGAGTTCGAACTGATCCGATCCGTCATCGACGATTACCCTTTGATTTCCATGGATACCGAATTCCCGGGCGTCGTGGTCCGACCCGACTCCAACGATCCCAATTTCTACCACCGCGAGCCCGCCGCGCACTACCTCATGCTCAAGGCCAACGTCGATCGCCTCAATCTGATCCAGGTCGGCCTCACCCTCTCGGACGACAGCGGAAATCTGCCGGATTTGGGGACCAAGAATCTGTATATATGGGAATTCAATTTCCGGGACTTCGATGTCGCGCGGGACGCCCACGCGCACGACTCGGTCGAGTTGCTTCGCCGCCAGGGGATCGATTTCGAGCGGAACCGGGATTTCGGGGTGGACTCGGTCCGGTTCGCGGAGCTGATGATGTCGTCGGGGCTCGTCTGCAACGACGCCGTAAACTGGGTCACGTTCCACAGCGCCTACGATTTCGGGTACCTGGTCAAGATGTTGACTCAGCGAGTCTTGCCGGACGAGTTGTCGGTGTTCTTGAATTACGTGAGGGTTTTCTTTGGGTCTGGAGTGTACGACGTGAAGCACCTGACGAGGTTCTGCGCCGCCCTCTATGGTGGGCTGGATCGGGTCTGCCAGACGCTGAATGTGGGTCGGGTTGCCGGTAAGAGCCACCAGGCCGGGTCGGATAGCCTGCTAACCCTGCACGCGTTCCAGAGGATCAGAGAGGTCTATTTTCCGAAGGATGGGATCGTGAAGTACGCCGGCGTTTTGTATGGTCTAGAGGTTTCTTGATTTTTTTCATTGGAATCCATTGCTCATAGATTTCTCTCTCTTTTAAGTAAATTTTGTACACATGACTTGGTTTCATCAATATTATTAGGCTTTTATTAATTCTTTGCAGTTCTTGGTTTTGCTTTCGATGCGAGCTTTTTTCGGATTTCTGGTCCTTCATTTACTTTTGTGCATATCTGTTTGTGATCATTGATGGGTTTGGAAGCTTATAGAATTAGGAACTTTGGAGATGTTTGGGAAGAGAGGATTGGTGGGGTTGCGGGTGTAGAGAATCCGGAGTTTTTCCATTGGATTGTAGACTGTTGAGTTCGGGATTATGAAGAGAGGGAAGGTTGACAGGTCTTTTGTAGGGTTCTCTATGAATTGTTCTAGAGTGATATAAGTGATCAGATGAGAATTCTGATGGGTTGAAGGGGTTCCTGAAGTTGGATTCTCTTGGTAGTTGGTATATAAAAACAACATAAACAGTTCATGCTTTGGATAATTCTTCTGCAGGTCATTGTCATATGAATCGTAGACCCCCGTTGTTGTCACTTAGCAAGATGAT
This sequence comes from Malus domestica, assembly GCF_042453785.1. Taxonomy (NCBI): domain Eukaryota; kingdom Viridiplantae; phylum Streptophyta; class Magnoliopsida; order Rosales; family Rosaceae; genus Malus; species Malus domestica. The sequence goes on from NC_091672.1 coordinate 3,794,304, forward strand.
TGAATTATTTAAGAGAGCTTGGACTTATGGTAAGAGTGTCGAGAATGGAATGTGGCGATGGCGGTCAATAAACATGGTGTGAGATTATATGTATGGCTCGGTCAATGATTATATGTATGGCTCGGTCAATAATTATATGCTGTTTCCTTCCAGTTGCATATTGACTTCGAGAACTTGTCCCATGCCAGTCAGTTTTCAATTGTTATTCTTTACTAATCTGGATCATACATCTGAGATGCATTACATTGATATTGATGCTGACTCCTATGCCAATTTATCGGTTTATTCATTCTAGTAGCGACGATTAGATTTTAAGGGCAAAAGTGGAAATAATAGCGAGAGCTCTAGTATAAAACTAACTTAGACGATGTTGATTTGATTGGTTTGATGATTGATCATCTTTCCAGGAACATTGCACCCGTAATATGCCTTCTGAATTTTCTGGTCATCGGCATGAGAAGTTAAAGATTGTGGCTTGCGATGCAAGATTTTAATGTCTGGAAATATATGATTGTTTACTTTACAATACGCTTAGCTGTTGCTATCAATAAAAATCAGGTTGTGGCATCTTGAATTGGTGTTGAACTTTCATCCATATCAGTATGTTGTTTAGTACTTGGGTTCAACTTACATGACATATGCTTTCTGACATTTCTGGTCATCGGCATGAGAAGTTAAAAGGCCATGGCTTTTGTGGTGGTGCTCCGAATCCTTCTTACATGATGCCTTTTTAGAATGGTAGGTTTCGGATTCTGCCTGTTCTCTTTGAATTTCTTATCACATTTAGCTCCATAAACATGGTTATTTTAGATTGATTCTCCATGCAGACCGTTCTTTATTTACTGTTAATTACTTTTTATAGTTGCATTTAGCTCCATAAATCATCGTTCATATATCTTTGGTCAAATGATACTTGATAAAAGCCAGAAAGGAAGAGGAACAAACAAAAAAACAGGTAGAAGAAAAACAGTGCAGCAAAACAGAGGGTACAGAAAAAAAAGAAGTAAACAAAAGCAGCAGCAAAGGAAGCATTAAGTAGGCCGAGCAGGGAGGTCGTCGCCAAGGAGAACGGACACCAGGGAGGGTGGAGGGGTGTTAACCCAGTTGCAAACGCACAACCTCCTTTGGCAAGCTTGGCGGCAGCATCAGCAGCACTGTTGGCTTCTCGGCGGATCCAAGTCCACCTAGACCCTCCGTCGCAGCAGAGGCCTCCACCTCCACAGAAGAGGTGAGAGAACAATGATGGGCAGCTGCTGCAGTAAAAGAGCCATTATTGTCACAAATTATAACACCAGTTCCAGCAGAGGTAGGGGAAGAAGACCGAGAACCATTTCATCCTGAAGATTAGTCGCCGTGTCATGTATTAAAATGGACGCTGTCTTTTACCTATTGTTCTTGTAAGGTAAAATGAGCTTTCACTTTTAACATTTAGGATAAAGATTTCCTCATCTCTCCATGTCCATCAAGAATCTTCTCCACCTCCCATACCCTTTTTATCCTCTCACTCTTTTGAATGAGTTTCTTTAGTTGAGCTTGGATCTCACCTATCCGAATGAACCGATACGATTGGAATATGAAAATATCAATTGGACTTCACATATTTGCAATAAGGCCATCTCCAATCGGGCCACCCATAGGGTCATTGGCCGAAAAACACCCTTTTTGACACAATAACTTCTCTCCATTGAAGGTCTGGGTCAAAAAACCTTGAGACCCATCACACCAAAATCTAACCATATAGCTACCGGGTTGGTCATCCTTAGCTAGTTAGCTAGCTCGTTCCTAGCTGGATTTTTTGAAGACGAAATTAAACTAAAAAAAATTAAAAAAATCTCCTTTTCTTTTTTTTCCCTATAAATACATAAGACATTTCCGCACAATTGCTCACATCCTTTTCACCCTTCCATATTATCTTACCTAATTGTATTTCAATTCTTCACATTCTATTCACCTCTTACACTCTTTTCATACACACCCCTTTCTTACCTCTTCCAATAATCTTTCCTTTAATTTGTTTCAATAATTTTCAAATGGCCACATCTTCAAGTGGCAGTCAAAATATGTCCGGAAACCTTATTTTAATATGGTAGTTTAATTTAATTAACTAATAAAATTAAAGAACAAACTTAAAATAATAAATTATTTATGGGGCTAAAAAATAGCACCCTTTGGAGATGGTATATAAATATAGTTTGACACTGTTCATAATTTCTTGCAAGGCAATAATCTGGACAAGGGTTAAATATAGCCCCTTTCGGTTGGAGATGGCCTAGGTGTCCCACTGGGCGTGCCAAAATGTTGAACCTAAAAATTACACAGCCTATGTGGCGCAAGTCAAAGTAACTAAGAGCTAACTACGTCCTTTAATGGCTTGAATGATGATGCGGGCATGCTAACTCGCCACTGAGCTCGGCTTGGTTAATGTCTTGAATGTGGTGATTATGGTGAAATGCACTGATGACTCCTGAATTAAGAGAGTTTGGTCGAGGAAGGAACACTCTCGGCCTTAGGTTCTAAAACCTGAAGACAAAGTTATGCAAATCGTTGTGAAGTTCAAAAGTAATAAGCTGTTTGAGTGTTGAACTCTAAAAATAACCTAAAAGTAACACCTCACTTCACCGAGAAGGTTGATAAAGTAATCTTTGGGTGAAAGAATCAAAGACTCTTTGCCAGTGAGACTTACATAAATAGTCAGTCTCAAACTTAGGAGAATCCCCGTCTATACAAGCGGTTGAGACTCCTAAGGCAAACTGACTCTACAACTTTGGCCCCGTCTATCTAGTCGGTTGCCTTCATTATTTGCTTTTGGAAAACTCAGTTGCTTTTGGAAAACTCAGTCTATCCAGTCAGTTGTCATCCGTCAGTTACCAACCTAAACTCGTGTACCCTTTCAGAATTTGTGCTAACCGTTATTGAAGCAGTTAGTTTTCACAATAATGTGTGAAAAGTTTTCACATTGATTTGTGTTTTGAGTTGAAGGTCCCTTTCTTGTTACTCGATCTCTTGTATTTATAGGAACAAATTTCTTGATGCCCATATCTGCCAAGTTGTAGAATTCTAATAGTACTGCCACTCTTCGGCATAGTATCTAAATGCAATTAGAATTATCTTCACAAATACCTCTACTGAAACTCTATCACCACCGAGTCTCACCCTGTTCGAGCTGAACTAAGCTTTTGAACCAAATCCTTTTAAGTGATTAACTCATTCTTTTTTGCGACATGAGGATTTGATCTGTAAGCAAGTTAATTCAATTCTTATCAAAACCCATCTTGATCCTCCAACAGTCCTACTTTGTTTAGGACTTGACCGAGCCATAATCCAATCCTCATCTTTTAAGCAATCCCAATTGACATTGGACTCCACCGAACCATCAGCATCTACTACTGGCCCGAGCACTTCACCGTTGGGCCGAAACTTGCAACCTCCCTTTCTGGCTATTAATCAACTCGGCCCTATCCCAGAATTTCAGGCCGATAGAGGGTCGTCGATCTTTTCAAATGTGGGTCAGCAATTTCTCAATCAAGTGACCGGATTTAGGGACAGTGTGTCCAATATCGATGGGAATATTGCACTCTGCTAATTTGAGGTGGGGCTGCAGTTGATATTATTGAATAATGTTTCGATCAACTTACATAGAGCAGCAGTGGCACTTGTTTTCTGTTTGTCTTTGATACGAACGCCATGGGCGGTCAAATGAAAAAGGTAACAAACTCCAACTGGACAGAGTAAAAAAACTTACCCTAGCTTTTGTTAATTTTCCAGAAGCAATATATAGTACTGTATTGATGGGAGGACAAGAAATTGCACCCTTAGCATAAGACCTACCTCCGGCGCGGTCCTTGTGAATTATTGTTTCTCATGGAAGGACAGACATAGAAAACATTATGAATGTTTACGATAAAGAAATTGTACAATGATTGATGTCCTCCTAATGCATGAACACGGTGGTATCCCCTCATATTCCCGTGTCGTGTCGAGTCATATCGTATTTTGGTGTCATCATACAACAATTTTTCTTGTTAATTTGACGTATCTCTGTGTCATGTCGTCTCGTATCTCTCTATCCATGCATCGTAGAGGTCCTCATGTTCTCCTTTGCTATAAAACTTGAGTTGTTTATGACCGGTCTGTTTCTTTCGTCGAGTACTTAAGAATTATGGCTAAGCCGCCCACATGCACATAATGCATCTGTCTGCCGTGAATTAGAAATCAAGAAAATCAAGGCAGCCAAAGTGCAGTTATGAGTTTCCTAATCAAACCCCACAGCAACTACATATGATCTTGCATTTCTAGTGCACATGGCGACACATCACAAGCTGTAAATTTTGGTCCACATAAGACAAGGATTGATTGAGAGGGATAAGGTGCTCCTTCTCCCAAACCCTACCTCCACAGAATTTTTTTTTCTTCTGATAACAATTATAATTCGACGCGAAAAAGTGTTTTAAGTAAAGTAGAAAAAAAAAAAAACCTCGGCAACTATAAGTTATATACAACAACGCTTCGAGAGCTGCATTGAAGAAAAACCTCTTGTATTTGTCCTCTTGTCATGCTTTTTTCTATTGATTCTTAGTTAAGAAATTGCTTTAGTTGTCTTCTCTCATTACAAGGTAAGCTGTGTTTTTTAATGACTTGGTTTTCACACCATTTTTAGCTTTTCATGCACTTCTTTTTATTTTCGAACGTCGTAGTCAATAAAATCAACGAAAACAAAAGTTGAGCTTAAAAAGTAGTGTGTAAGGAGAGAAAAATGGTGTGTATTTTACAATTTGAAGATGTAAAAGCAGCAGTACTTTTTGTCTTGGACTTGCCCAGCCTCCTTTCAACGTTGTTGAGTCTGTCAATGTCACACTTGATTAGATTAGAATCCAAAAGCAGGGCCGTGGCCAGAAAGAGATGAACTGATAAATGGGTCTCCTTCGTTCTCTCTCTCTCAAGGCTCTTCTCTCTGTAACTCTTGGGGGACGGTCCGTGATAGAGAGTTACTTTGTAGATACTTCCATATGATATTCATCCCCATATGCCCCCATCTTTTAATTTTGTAACTTTTGAATTTCATCTCTTTCCCTCCACCTTCAAGTAATTGTATGTATCCCTTCTTTCTTTTCGAGTTGAAATTCCTTTTTATGTTTGCTTAACCAAAACAAAGAGACAATGTCATGGATAGATATGGATTCTACTTAGTTTTTGTGGCAAAATGTGTTTTCTTTGAGGAAAAAAAGGAGATCAAGTGTGTTGAGCTGAAAGCACTTTCGCAACACATGCAATAAATGACTTGTCATAAGGATATGCAAGGAACTTATAGCTGAAGTTATTATGAATATATACTTTTGCATCTGAGGTTCTAGATTTGATTCCTCCCTTATTCAATATCATTTTGTCTAACAAAAATAACGAAGAAGAAGAATTCACGTGTTTTGCAAGAACATTTTGGCAACTATCAAGTCAATCATAAAGCATGAGAGAGAATGTCAAAAGAGCAGAAGGTATTTCAATGTGCATACGTTAATCTACATGTAGCAAACAATATAAATATAGGGGTGTGTTATCCACACACCATATTTTACTTCTTACACACTCCTTAATATTTCTGTCCGTTGATCTTCTTCAATTCATCCGATCTGACGGCCGAAAATTAAAAAGGTGTGTGAGAAGTAAAATGAGATGTGTGGATATCACACCCCACAAATATATATTTCATATGTATTTATAATTAAACCAAAAGAAGACATAACGTATCTTCAACAGTGTAATGTATTAGTTAAAAGAATGAGAGACCAACCATATGGAAGAGGATCCTTTTCGAATCTACTTTGTGGGGATCTTAGGAATCTCCACATCCTAGCCGTTCATCATACATTGTGCGGCCAATTTTTGTTAGGTACTATTTGTGTTTAATTTTAAATAAAAAAGGTTAAATGATTTCTGACTGCATAATGCACAATGAATGACTAAAATGTGAGGATCCTTAGGATCCCCACAATTTGGATCCGGATGGGATCCAAATCCCAACCATATCTTGAAGGTCATTTGGCGGACATGTCATACCCCGACAGTTATTTTGACTTGGCGACTTTTTCATGATAAAATTCTCACTCTGAGGTCGCACTTCAACAACGAGGTTGAATGACTAAAATGTGAGGATCCCTAGGATCCCCACAATTTGGATCCGGATGGGATCCAAATCCCAACCATATCTTGAAGGTCATTTGGCGGACATTTCATACCCCGACGGTTATTTTGACTAAAATGTGAGGATCCCTAGGATCCCCACAATTTGGATCCGGATGGGATCCAAATCCCAACCATATCTTGAAGGTCATTTGGTGGACATTTCATACCCCGACGGTTATTTTGACTTGGCGACTTTTTCATGATAAAATTCTCACTCTGAGGTCGCACTTCAACAACGAGGTTTTTCTTTAGCACCATTTGTCGTTTATGTTGTGCCTCTGAAGAATCTGCTGCTCATTTTTTCTTCTAATGTTCGGCATATGAGCAAATTTGGATGTGGTTGGCCTGTCAATTTGGTACTTATTTGCCCTTATGATTCCTTACCAATGTTTTGGGACGCTTTTGGGAGTAACCCTTTTTCTCGTTAGTTACATAATCTTTGGATTTTGCGGGTCTAGTTACATGTTATACTATTCAGAAGGCATGCAATAAGTCTACCTTTGAAGATTGGCCAATCTCTTTTCATCATCGTTACATGTCTATTGCTTCTAGGATTGTTTATGCTAGCAAGGTTATCCCTGGATGCTCCAACGGTTTGGATCTTCGTATTATCTCATCTTTGGGTATTCAACCTATCCCTCAAAAGGCCCTAATTATTCATTGTGTGCTTTGGCCTCCTCCATAGTTTTCTTGGATTAAGCTTAACACTGATAGTTTGACTAAAGGAAATCTTGATCCTGCTGCTTATGGAGGAGTTTTCAAAGTGGTCATTTTCTTAGTGGTTGTTGTCAAGGTATTGCGTCATCACAATTATTTTTTGGAAAAATTATTAGCGTAAAATTGTCTTATCCATGAGATTGGCACTGTTTTTGGTTGAAAAGTGATTTTACGAGTGCTCATGTTGTCTTCATTCAAAGAATTTGCTCCTCCTTGGCCTCTTCGCATTCATTGGTTTACTTGCTTGGATCACATTTATTGAGAAGGAAATGTCGTTGTTGACAAATTTGCTAATATGAGCTTGTCTTCTTCAACCTTGGTTTGGCATGACTCCCCTCCATTGGCGGTATGTGCTTCTTTTCATTTGGATTTTCTTGGCTTGCCTGGTTTCCGATTATCGTATTAATGTACATCTCGGTTTACAAGTTTGTCCCCCTTCATGATGTGTGTTTTTCCTTTTTTTCCTAACCCATTGCTTTTGGTGATTTGCAACTTGTTTTGCAAGTCTAAATCAGTAGACCTTCTAGGTTTTTCTTTAGAGGGGCTTAGGCTTTAGTCCTCCCTATTTTCTTGTATTTTTATTTATTTTATGAAGACGAGTCCAGTTTATGTCATTCCTTCTTTTCTTATATTTTTCATTTTCTTTCTTTTTGTTTTATGAGGGGTAAAGTTTATGTCTCTTGGACTAAGTTTAACTACTTTTTTTCTTCAATAAAATTTTCCTCATACCGTCGAGTTTTCCCAAAAAAAAAAAAAAAAAAAACAAACATATATAGAGTTGTGATCCCTTAATTAGTTAAAAGGATTTGTCTCAATCTTCAGAATATGACGTAAACTGCTATTCTGAGTAGAATTTTGTGAATAATACAAAATTTTCTCTTAAAACTAAGAGTGGCAGATGTTTGTTGTTGATAAATATCTGCTCCACTAAGATGGTACAAATTTTGTAAATTTCTTGAAATAGTTACACATTCAAATTTGTGTAAGGATATGCAACATGCTAGGTTGTGGAACGTAGCTACATCAAACGTACCTCAAAAGGAGGGAAAACACTTCAGCTCCTTTCACACAAATAATATTTTGACGCGTGTGTATAAATTTTTAATTTTGTAATTTTTATGTGTTACATCTGCACACGTATCCAACAATAATAACTCTGAACATGTGAATAGCTAAATAATGTCCTAAAAAGAGACTGTTTCTTTTTCTTTTAAGTCAATTAATAAACGACTGTTAGGAAATAAAAGCTCTCTACATAACCAGTACCATACTATTCAATGAGCTCAACTGAAACACATTAAATTATTACCCAGAAAAACGAATAACCATTTAATTAAAAAGTTGTTTATATATAGACAAATATAACATAAACTAGAAATTTGTTATTGTGCTCGGAACATGAGATGATATGTTATATGATAAGGAAAGGTTTTTTTTTTTTTTCAAATATTTCTCTACTTATATATAACATATGACAATGTGATCGTGTTTCGAACAGTCTAAAAAATCTCTCAACGTAAACGAGTAAAAAGACCCCACCAGTTACCTTCCCTTATACCACAACCTTAAATAATCTTCCTTCCCCTACAACCCTCCCCTCTGACTACCCATCAATGCCACATTTCACAGCTCCAAAAATTCATATTTCAAAGTTTTGAAAAACCTCATTTCTTCTCCCAATCCCTCCAAGAAAACCAGAAAAATATATTTCAGATGGGGAAGAAAATGAAGCTCCCTTTTCTCTCCAAGAACACATCAGAACTATCAAGATCTTCATCTTCTTCTTCCTCCCCATGGCCTTGGCCTTCTTGTGCTCAAACCAGAACCCTTTCTTTCAGAACAGGCAATGATATCTTCAAGACCATAAACTCAGCCTACTTTGACACCACAAACCCTACAACAGATTTGGTGTTGGTGGATAGCACACCGAACTCGTTCTTCACCAACTCATCATCTGACAAGTGTCCCATCTTCTCCACCGCCTCTGAAGACTCACGAGGCGGTGGAGGAGAAGACGCAATAGAGAGTGTGATTAAAGGGTTGAGGTCAGAGAGGCTCTTCTTTGAGCCAACTGGTCAGACAAGCTCTGTGTTAGTTGAGACCAAGGAGGCGGCGGCGGCGGCGGCAGCAACAGCTGATGATGGTGGTGATGGGGTTAATAATGTTATTCCATTCAAGGAGAGTGTGGCTTTGTCAATTGACTCACCAGACCCGATTGTGGATTTCAGAAAATCTATGGAGGAAATGGTGGAAGCTCATGGCTTGAAGGATTGGGAGAATCTTGAGGAGCTTTTGTGTTGGTATTTGAGGGTAAATGGTAAAAGCAACCATGGCTATATTGTTGGAGCTTTTGTCGATCTCTTGGTAGGTCTTGCATTTACTACTACCAGTAGTAAATCTTGTTCTTGTATTATTAACTCTCCTTCTTCTCCTTTCTCTAATTTTTACAATAGTATTACTACTTCTTCTTCGTCGTTGTCGTCATCGTCTTCTTCTGCGACTACTCCTTGTGTTTCCTCCGTAGAAGAAGAGTCTGAAAGTACTGCTACTACTCCATGTTTATCTTCATTGTTAGAAGGTGAAGAAGACCAGATTAAATAAGAAGAAAATAACGAAGGCGGCGGCGACAACGACGGTGTTTCATCTTAGCCAGTTAATTAATTATTTGTTTTCTAATTCGATGGAAAATCAAAACATGTATACTAGTAGTAGTAGAAATGATAGTGAAAACTTCAACTTTTGATCTCTCTCTCTCTCTCTCTCTCTCTCTCTCTCTCTCTCTACCAAATTCGTGTGGAGATTCCAAGCGTGTGTGAGTTTTACAGTTTCCCATTTCCCAACGCATATCAATTAGAGTAAGATTAGTGAACATAGGTTAATTTCCATTTCAATATTCGTAACGTTACAGATACCACGTTTATTGGTTATACTTGGCGTAGATTTGAGATGTAGCTGATCACGTTACACTTCTCGAAAAATCTATCTACTTCTCACCTACTTAGCCCGAGTAAATTTTACATGATGAATAATGTGAATCTTTTTATAAAAAAGTCATGTATGCTGTTTTTGGAAACTTTTGGTCACACTTGATGGCAGATTGAATGTGTTATATTACGTAAGACAAATTAAAAATTTTATGTGGACCGTCAAGAGTCTCAAGACATCATCAAATTGTTGATAAAAATATAAAAAACTGCTGCGGGAAAAAAGGTACACTGAAAATGAAGCATCTTGCTTCAACGGCATTCTGTTAATTATATATGACATATCAACATATGCTAAGCTCCAAGTGGGCAACAACTTATGGCTTTTTCTCCTATTTTTTAGTGAATATATTATTTTGTTGGATTTGTTTTCTTTAAAAAGGGCTCAGCTGTGATTTTGTCATGACAATTCATCATTCAGGGGATTGAAAGGATTCAGAGAAGCCTTTAAATATTTTTCTGTTTATCATCGTGTAATTCACACAACATATGATATTCGTTTCCAACCATGAGTCACCCCTTGATGATTATATTAATGTTGGATTGTTTAATGTGTTCCGATGTGCTGCGATTACTAAGTTAGGAATTCAGTGATTTAAAATATTCTTAAGTCTAACAAAATGAACAGAAATTTGCAGAGATAATCTTCTGCAACTGATCACATTGACACTAGTGTAGCCACTGTGATTTAGTAATTTCTGCCACTCTATGCAATCCAATTTCTGAAATTTTGAAGCAATCAGGGCCGTTGATTTTGAAAATGGACCGTCGTTATCAATGATTGGTACCATTCCAGCTCTGAAATTTGGCGTGGTCCTAACACTCATTTCCTTGCACCTGCACAACCCCGATAAAAACTGTGAAATTTTGTGTCGAAAATATTATCCTGGAGTGAGCAGGGGAAATTTTTGTGTACCACAACTATAGTTATGGAGTGTTATTATTTTTTGTGATATGAATAAAAAGAAACTACATATGTTATAATTTGAATGAAAAAATAACATTACGTGATAGCGTTCTGAGTATGCTAAAAAAATTAGTCAGTGACGAGATTGGCATGAACATAATGAATTACTATGAATATCCATGGTTACTCCTACAGTAAGGTAGCGTACGATAGACTGTCCTCCCCCTCCCCCGACCTTTGCAAAGCAAAAAATTTTGTTGACTTGGAGTTGCCATTTTTATTCATAGTTTTGAGAGTGAAACAAGTACTAAGTTTAAGAAAAGAAAACAAACACACCTGCAATTGCCTTATTCAGCTTTATATAATTTCAGATGGAAAATATTTGAATGCTTGTTTTTATTTTTATTTTTATTTTGTCTTCTTATTTTGGGTAACCTTATCATCATATACCTGCATATTTAATAATTTGAATTTTTCACCGTTATGCAAATAGCTAGGTGTTGCAGGAAAAAACAAGAAGGTGGGATATCTGTTCTTTGGAGGTGTCATGTATGAATGTCAGTTTTTGAGTGGTGCAAAGAAGCAGCTCTCACCAAGTTAAATCCAATGCAGGATAGGAACAACTTAAGCTAAATCCGATGCTACATCTCCGTACTCCATACTTGTATTTGGTTGTGATCCGCATAGATGTCTTGTTAGGCAAGGAGTTATATATATGGAAGGTACAATTTCCCATGTCGCGACACCTAATCAATTGTGAAAAAGATTGTTAATCTAAACTTAAGTAACGATATATACTTTCGTTTAACTATGTACATAGCTCAAAGATCATATTTTGATAACATAATATGTTTGATTGTCTTCGAATAAAAAAGTATTCCCATCAATTATCAAGTAACACTATAGCTACTAAATCTTGTGCTGTTTATATACCACAAATAAGCAGATGAGGGAGTTACAAATTCCCATGTTGTGGTATATCTAATCAGCCATGAAAAAGATTGTTAATTTGAACAGTCGATTAGGTTGTACTTTCGTTTAAATTGCCCATGCTGATTTATTTTGATAACATAATATGTTTAATTGTCTGATTTCAAAATAATTGGTTCCTAAAAATTATCATGTTGATTTATGTTATCATCTTGTTCTCATCATTGGGAAGAATAACTAAAGAACAAATATATAGGAGGTGTGCTATATTATGTAAATATGGATTTGTACAAACAATAATATATACCCCACTAGGCTCACTAGAAACTAACAAAAAGAATGGTTTTTTTTTTTTAAATAACAAACGATTCTTGAAATTGACTAAATCTTTATTTTAGTTTTTAAATTTCAAAAACAATCAACGTGGTCTTTAAAATTAGTTATCTCAAATCAAATTTGATCATTCTGTTAGATTTCGTCAATTATGATGTGAACAGAGTTTTGTGTTCACTCCCTCAAACTTGAGCGAGGAAACGTCGCTCATTAGACTCTAGCTTTAGATTACCTCCTACTCATAATGTTTACATTACCTTAACAAATAGCAAACAAATGAAGGCAAAAATGAAAAAGAAAAAGAAAAAAAATTAAAGGCAGTATAGCAATTAAATAGGTAAAAAAATTAGTCAATGCTCCATGTTTCGAGAGTCTGTTGGCTCAGCAATCAGCATGGATGTCTCTTCAATCTCTGAGCCAAGATTCTTGCCCTAACGGTGAAGCTTCTAAACCTCGTGCCATTCATATTTTAATACCTCAATCTCGATATGCTAAGGTGGATATAATGTTTAATTTTGTTTTGTTTTAATTGTAATGACTTCTGATTATATAATATTAGCAAATTAAGTTTGAGATTAGTGATGTTTGAAGTCTATTCATTGCTGAAGTTTGATTATAAATTGGATTTCAAGCACTCGAACGAGTGCTTGAAGGCTTTAAGCACCTTCCCTAGGTGATAGGTCTCTGCTCCTCGTCCAACTAGCATCTATTGCATTTTAGAACCTTGTATACAGTGTTTACAAAATCAATTGAGGTTAGTAGAAGTTCTTTTTGCTTCCCGTATTTGTACTGGTCAACAAATTTACTGGCTTCTTTTGTTTCAGGGGAAGATGCCTTCATAGGTTGAATAATTTTGAACCGAAATGATTGTTTAATATTTTGATATTCGATGTAAATGTTTATATTTAAATTTAATGAAGTTTTCTATCGTTTGAACAAGAAACTAATTAAGGGGTTGGCAATGGTGTAGGTCAAAACAAACTAGGTTCCACATGACAACATCAACAAATAGGTCTCAATGGGTTAGAATGCTCGTAGCATGCACTGGAACACAATTGAACTGTTCCAGACAAAGAAACAGACACCCTGCAGGCTTTTACTTGTCAAATTTGGAGAAAATCAATATCAACACATGTTTTCCCAAACTAATTAATGCTGCTTAGTCTGGTAATTAGTGAGATAATGACCCAAACAACACCCAAGAGAAAAACAAAACAACTACGAGAAATCCCTCATTTTCCAAGAAAATTTAATTTTACACGAAAATTGGGACTAAAAAAATAATATAGAAGTTGGCGTCTGTCTTATTTCAACTTGAGCTGTGTGTGGTTCTTGCATTCAATGCCTTTCATAGATCCATACGCCCGTCCCACATTTCACTCCAAGGCTTCTTATATTTTTTGCCCTAGGGATGGAAGTATAGTAAATTTATTACTTGGTAAATTTTTAAATGATAGTGTGGTTTAGATGCAAACTACTTCAAGATCTAAATAATGAATTGTTTTTTGCATTTGTTACTAAAGTGAGAATCCCCATAATAAAACAAAGACGATAATATGGTTTTTAATGTGTTTATTTGAATTGAACAGTTTGACATGATATATTGAGATTCCATTTAAAATTATTTAACAAGTTATTTTTGCTTTAATGCATGATTCAATTGGAGTATTTATAAAAATAATAGTCTTTGTGCGGGCCTCCCTAACTGTTGTTAAGCTTTGTATTAGCTAGGACTATATGTCACTCCTCTCTTGTCTTCCTCAAAACCGTCTCAAGCAGCCTTCTCCAATGACAGCAGCCTCACCACACCCTAAAATCTTAGAATTTGATTATCACCCAGAACCCCTCGACCCACCACCACAGGCTTGGGATCGCAAGGGAGTGCACAAGCAAGAGAGGAGAATCGCGAGGAAGGAGGGACGACACAATCCCACCTCTTGAGGTGGGTTTGAGATACAGTTTAATTAGTTGAGAGGGAAAAGAGAGAGGGATTTGGACGGGAAAAAAAAAAAGGAAGAGAGAGGGAGCTGGACAGGAAAATAATAGGAAGAGATAGAGAATTCTAGAAAAAGAAAAAAAAAAGGTATTTTATATTAGCACTTCACAAAATGTTGAATGTACCCCATATTAAAATTTAATATTAATAAATTATTTACCCTACTATGCAATTACAATTTTGACCTTATTAGGTTTAAAAAAATAAAAAATTTCTAAATACACCCCAAATCACTTTTAACGTATTATTTATCTATTTCAACTATCAAAACCTCTCACACCCTCCATTGTTGAATAAAACCCTAAGCAATGAAACTACAAACATGTTGATTGAGAAAAATTATTTTTGACCGGAACGTGAAATCAGTGTTTCGAAAGCTTTACATGAGGTAAGACTTCGTATTTTTCTTTGTTTTAGTGATTTCGACGACATCGATAATTATTTAATCTCACTCAATCTAATAATTCAAGAATTAGCACTTATGAATCTCATAATTCAAAAACCATGGCATGCGAACTGATTGCAGATTGAGTCAATGACATTCACAAGATGCTTTCTTGTAGGTCGACTTGGTTCGACCAAAATATGCACAAGAAAATGGAAACAACATAGTAGCTTTGAAATTATTATTATTTTTATTGAAAAACGTTCAAATGAATCTAAACATTTTTTTTCAAATCATTCAATTTGAAATCATTCGGCAAACTAACGTTCAGATGATTTGAAATCATTCGGCAAAATTAAAAATGAGTGTTACAATATTTGAGAAATGTAGGGGTGTATGTAGAAAATGTAAGTTGTATATTAAGAATGTGGGGTGTGAGGGTATTATGGGGAAAGAAGTGTGGTGTATTAAGATAATTTTTAATTGAAAAAGTAAATGTGGGGTGTATTAAGTATGTGAGGTTTATTCAACAACTTGTGGGGTGCTAATATAATTAGCCAAAAAAAACTGAGAATTAATTTTTATTATCCTGTTTTTTGGTTTGATATTGCACCAAATGCTTTATTAAGTCAATTTTAAGTCAGTCTAGCTTAATCATTGAAACTAGTCTAATCCAAAATAATATAGTACAACAAACAACCCATAAAGCATATATACGACCAAATGAACTGACACATGTGTGAGCAATTTTTATTTAACTTTTATTCACAAACTGATAAGCAAGCAACATTGCATTTTCATGGGATCATTGACGAAACCTTGACAATTTTTATCGTAGTTTATAAGGAAAAAGATAACTACACCCCCTGTTTTCACTCTATACAATCTTGTTTACTTTTGTTTGTTCGTTGTTTATGTTGGTTTGTTCAATATGATGAACAAATAAAATAAAAAAGGATATGTAAAAGGAGAAAAATGATGCGTGATTATTATTTTCTATTATATTATAATGAAAGCGATGTATTCACTTTATACTAAAGTTATACATCATTTAAAAGTGTTGGATTGCCCCAATGTATATGTCATTTCTCGTCAAATTTCTACATCCATTGTTAACACCTTCTCATTACAGAGTCTTTTTTCTTAGACCTTATGGTCTAATAATATTGTGGTTACTCACCGATCTTAGTTCAACAGTGTACAAGAAAGTACAACAACAAAAGTCGAATGACCACTTACTAATAAATTAAAATCGAAGAGTATGTGATAACAATTTCCTTAAATGATACGGTCTAGAAGAACGAGCCTCCTTTTTAAAATATTAATATCGTTTATAAATAATAATAAATAAATAAACAATGAGTCACCGTCATTTTTGAAAGGAGAAATTTTTTAGTGTATCGAGAACACAGGCTATTACATCAAACGTCATAATACAAGTGGTTGGATACTTGAAATTAAAATTTTCTACCACCTATGCTATAACACTTAGTGTATCAAGTTATGTTTCCGACATTTTGAAAAATTTGTCGAGATGTCATGGTTGCTTTTCGTGTTAGAAGGACCTAGTCATTCAAGTCAATTTAAGGCACCTTAAATGGGGCATGATGTAATTGAGGGCAGGCTTTATTAACACCAACTACCAACCACGGCCCATATCAATCCAATCGGCACGACCATTTGCATTCAATTGGGCTTTACCTTTGGTATTTTAAAAACCTTATAAAGATTGTGTCACGTAAACACCCCCTGACACCAACCAAAGGTCCAATCAAGGATTCAATACTATTGCTACCACCATTACTCAGCCACCATTACTCACCTGCATCATGACTTTTCATTACGTTCGTGCAGAATAACATTCAAACCCTAATTGTTCAGTGTTTGGTAAAGGGGGAAACAATAATCATGAACAAAGATAGGAGGGAGGACATAATAAGTTACCCTCACTTGGTAAAAATATGGATAGGAGTGAACAATATATAAAGAAGGCTAAACAGATTCAAGTCTTTTCGTCATTTTTTTATACAACGATATCGAGAGAAGGAATGTAGGATAAGTTACATAACAAGTCGGTCATAATTAGGTATTTAACTTACCATACATGAATCAAACCTAAAATATTTCACTTGTAAATTAGAGAAATACGTACCCTTAAACCGTAATGTTAGTGACAATTTTTTCGTCCCAGTTTTAAAAGGAGTTGTTATAACTTGGGAAGAGAGGAGAGAAAAAGGAAAATATGTTGTATTGTTCTTTTGTGTGTGTGTGTGGACTTAGCATAGTTGCTGTAATGTGCCAATATTAAGTTGAATTAGATGCATAATTTCAATAGACATTGGTATGAGATTACCATTTGATTAATGAGTTAATTTGTGCATTTTTATATTTTGAACCTGAACAATGTACATATGTTGGGCTAGAACACTAGCTACGGCCTCTTGAGGTTGCTGCAACAGAAATTGAAACCCTAATATCCTAGATTACAAATCAGCCACTTCACTTGTGTATATAGTTTTGCAGACAGTATTTCGATAACCTTATGACTTTATTCGCTTATTCCGTTTGCGTTCTACTCCAACTTTTCTAGCTAACTACTAAGCTTTCGAGGTTCCCTAGACTTATTAATCACTAATTAAAGTCAAGATAATGACAGTGAAATAAAATGCTACCTTAGAAAAGAAGAAAACCACATTACTGTGAATTAAGATATTTTGCAATATCATTCTATGTTTGATCGGGCCCAAGCTTCGGTGGCACCAAATTTAATATGTTTCCAGTTCTATACGGTTAGAGAAACGTGCATGGGATGGAACTATAATTAAAAGTGTCAAGATGAGAGTTTTGTATTCCCTTTAAAATTTGTTCGGTAGTGGACATTTTCGGCCAAAAAGAAATGTAAAATTTTCATTTTAACAATCTTTTATTTTGAAGATTATCTTATTTTAAAGTCTAAACTTTGAGAAGTGAAAACCGAACTTGAACGTAGATGCAAAAGTACAATGCTTTGATTAATTCGACTAAATTCAAGTCTAGATAAAGGCACATCTTCTATTGAACTAAGATCGGAATTTAAAAGTGTAGATAATAACATCCTAAACCGATTGGATAAATCATAAACGTATACATAGATTAGCAGTTGATTATCTTCCAACTTCTACTAAAGTAAGGCAAACTTCTATGCCCACACTTGTACGACTGTGTCCTGGATGCTGTACCAAAGGATAACCTTGTAGGGTTAGGTTACAAAAAGTCACTAATAATTGGAATTTCAGCATTCCTAAAGTTACTTAAACCCCCTAAAATGTCTTAAAAAGAAAGATTAAAGATTAAACTTTTCAAGAGAGGTCAACTTAAAGGCATGTCTTTAAGGGACAAGATTGGAGCAGTAGGGTTCTAACTGTCTTTTTAAGTGTCATGTCTTTTCCTTATATTATATTTTTCCCATGCTCATTGTTCCCACTATGTACCTCTTTACATGTCAGTCTCACATTTTGATGCTCTAAATCAAAATGATTAAATCTAGGGAATTTTAATGAAAAACTCATGTTACTGGTTATTTTAACGAAAAATCATATTTTTATACTAAAAAGTCAATCCTGATACTATTCACTTTATCTTTTATTTTGTTCTTATCGTTAAAACTTAAAGTTTTCAAATCATTTTCAGTAGTTTTTCTTTAAATCTATTGGCTTATAAAGGTGCCCAAATCAGTGACGTAGCCAGAATTTTTAAATAATGGGATCAGAATATCAATAAAAAAACATTTTTTGGGTAATTTCGTCAAGCACTTAGCAGGCACCTGCTAATTCCTAGCAATATATGGTGAAAAGTTTATGCCAACATGTCGACAACTACTATTATTTGTAGAGACTTGTCGAGGTTAGACACACGATTCTGTAGAGAAATGTTGAAGACTACCAATACTTAGAAAGACAAATATGATAGAATAAAATAGAAGAAGTAGGAGGATGCTGTTGTAATTTAATTTACTTCAGCTGTTTATAAAAGTCAAACACAATATACAAACGAACATACTTGAAGTTTTTTAAATTATTGGAATCAAAGACAACCAATAATCCTATAGGGTGCGTTTGGTACGCAGACGGGACGGAACAAAACGGGACGGGACGGGACGGAACGAAGGTGTAATTTTTGAAAAAGACATGGGGTATATTTGTCTTAAAATGGTAAAACATTGTGTTCCACAGACGTGGAACAAACCCGTTCCAGGGGGGGAGGTGGGACGCAAAAACACCCAAAATCTGTCCCGTGGAACAGCCCGTTCCACCCATTTTTGGCGCACCAAACGCGGGACAGAACGCCTCGTCCCGTTCCGTCCCGTCTCGTCCCACGTACCAAACGCACCCATATTGACCTTGCCACCGACCCAAATGGACTCGTATAATTGTCATATCCAGTTACAAACCCGGGTTCTTTGGTTCCACAAAAAGTTGAAGGCATATTGTATGTCTGTTAGAGGATACTAAAAATTAAAGTCGGCTATGCTCTCTTTCCGGTCGGTGATTCAGCTCATGCTTGATTATGTAATATGCTCATAAAACAGTGTTCATTTCTTTGGCTTGATTTGTTTCAATTATTATTTTTAATTAGGAAATTATTGTGCGTAATAGGTGGTATATATCTCTCTCTCTCTTTTTTTTTTTTTTTTTTTTAATCAAGTCAAGTGACGGGAAAGATAAAAAATATAGATCTGGTAATTACATGAAAGGATCTCATGTTTACTAATGAGTCAGTCAACTTTTTTATTTTTTATTTTATTAAACGTGTATTGTTTATGAAAATTAAGCTTAATGCTTTCTCCGATGAGGTGGAATTCCAAATTAGGTATTACAAGACCAAATGTTCATACGTCAGTAAGAGGGTCTAGATGTTACAAGACCAAATGTTACTAGACCCTTAGTAAGAGCTGCATTACTAATTTAATCTAAAGAGTTTAATAATTAGAACTCATTTTACTCATTTCTTTTAAGTATTTTGCATACATTTTCTCATCACCCTCCTCTTTATTTCTTGCTTGTCATGTAGTGTTTTCTTTCCGAGTGAATAATATTATCTTGTGGCAATTTCTCTTCTCTTACATTAGTTTCCATCACTGTAGCATCTCATGTCGTTCAGGGGAGTGGATCCTGTAAGCCTTATATGTACATTCTCATCTCTACCTAACACGAGACCTTTTAGGAGCTCACTGGCTTCGATTTCCATCGAAACTCCGAAGTTATGCGAGTTCGCGCGAGAGCAATCCTAGGATGGGTGACCCACTGGGAAGTTCTCGTGTGAGTTCTTAGAAACAAAACCGTGAGGGCGTGGTCGGGGCCCAAAGCGGACAATATCGTGCTACAATGGAGTCGAGCCCGGGATGTGATGGGGCCCAGGCCGAGATGTGATAATTTGGTATCAGAGTCAATCCCTGGACGGAAGTGTGCCGACGAGGACGTCGGACCCCGAAGGGGGTGGATTGTAGCACCCCACATCGCCCAGGAAAGTGGATCCTGTAAGCCTTATATGTATATTCTCATCTCTACCTAACACGAGGCCTTTTGGGAGCTCACTGGCTTCGAGTTCCATCGGAACTCCGAAGTTAAGCGAATTCGCGCGAGAGCAATCCTATGATGGGTGATTCACTGAGAAGTTCTCGTGTGAGTTCCTAGAAACAAAACCGTGAAGGCGTAGTCGGGGCCCAAAGTGGATAATATTGTGCTACAGTGGAGTTGAGCCCGGGATGTGATGGAGGTTCGGACCGGGATGTGACAATCACAACTTTTATGCTCATTTTCATGCGAAGTCTACTCCTCTTTAGTATTTTGTGTCCCGACTCTAAACTCTTCTTTTCACCTAATTAGACTAATGTGATATGTTACTTATACTAAATATCTTTTCTTATAAAAATAAATAATAAAAACAATTAACCATCATCTCTCTCACACATCAACTTTCAAATTTCATTAATGTAGATGTATCATCATCATCAATGTAAGAATTGAATGTGGTCTACTATAAGAAGGGTTTAGTCAAAATCTAAGTGATTGAGGGAATCTTCTTGCTCGTGGAAATACTTAAGTGCCTTCTCCTTCTTTTAAAATTTGAAGCAGGTCCATGCATATGCATCATGACTCTGTCCAACGTCTCTCTCCCCCTTAAATATATCCTCAGTTTATGAACAAGAAATATTGAAATTTTACAAGCAAAAGATAATGAATGCCTCCCTTCTCCTCCTGCCAAGTAAATTAATTGTAACACCATTAAATCAAATCTCTGTTTCAACAACTACACATTCACATCAAGTCAATATCTTTGTTTAGATCTTTTATAAGATAGTGGGAAACATCTTTCATCATCTAAATCTTTCTTTGGGCCAGAAATGTCAAAAAAAAAAAAAAAAAACTAATTAACTTGTTAAAATGGAGAATGGCTAGAGAGAGAGAGAGAGAGAGGAACGAATGCAACTGTAATTGTCTGTTACTGCAAAGCTAAACCAAAGTAAGATTTTCTTCCGATTCTTTTTTGTGAGAATCCTAAAAATCTTTTTTTAAAAAGATTTTAAGGATTCTTATATTTTAACCGTTCATTATACATAGTACGGTAAATTTTCGTTAAGTACTATTTATGCTTAATTTTAAATAATAAAAAATCAAATAATTTTTTACTGCACGATATATGATAAATGATTAAAATGTGAAAATTCCTAAAATCTCCGCAATTTAAAGCCGAAAGAATCCAAATCCTTTGGTATATAGGCTTGTTACAGATAGAGTCAAGTGGGTCTTCGTTATCGTGGCTTGTGCCCATCTGATGGCTGCATAAAGTTCACTGTATTGAGGAGTTGTTAATGCCTTAAAAACATCAAATCACTTTGGTCTAAGTTTTCCATTTCAAGCACATGGTGACATTTGATAAAGTGATATATTTAGAAGTGTGAAAAATAAATTAGTATCAGACTCATTATTCACAAAATTTAAATTTAAAAATTTTCAATTATAAATGAAAAAAAAAAAATCACACCATAAGTGACAAGTTTATGGTGATATTTAAAATTGCTAATTTAGTTGATAATACCTATTTTTTTCGTTTAGAAAATAATAAACACATACATTTTTTACCTCTCATACATTTTGTTTAATTTCATCTGTTATTCTCGTTCAATTTTTTTAATTTGATGGCTTGACATTAAGAAAGTTTAGTGTGCAACGCTTTTTTTTTCATTGTTAATCGGGAAGTCTTATCACAACGGAGAATGATTCTCTACCCTCCTCATCTCTTTACCCTTCCATGCTCTCCTATTTGAACGGTTATGGTTAAGCCACATCAACATCTTATATTGATTTTTTTATATAGAGAAAATAAGACAAAAAGCAATGTGTGAGAGGAAGGAATGGAAGAGAATGAGAATATGAGGGTAGATAATCCTCCTCCTATCACAACACCTTGCACATTGATACACTTCGAATATTGGACATCCCCTCCTTTTTATAACCTTTACATTAGTGAGTTTTCTATCAAGTTGCTTATGAATATATATATATATATATATATATATATATTTTTTTTTTTTTTGACTCTTTACATGTAAAGAGATTTTTTTTTTTAATTTGTGTATTTTTTTTGTGTATTCTTCATAAATAAGTTTTGCATGCATGTAACTATTTAGTGTTTAAAAAGTTTTAAAGTTTATAAATGAATTTTTATATTTTACTATGCTATGGGTACTTATCATAAGTATTTGATGATTAATTTGAAGTGTTGAAGCATATGTCTCGCATAAAAATCTTATGCAGTTAAATTAATTCTTTTTATAATGATGGTTCCACTACTTGCAATGAGATATTTTTTTAAAGAAGCTGCACACTTTTAGATAAAACATGTGGTTCTACTACTTGCAATGAGATATTTTTTAAGAAACTGCACACCTTAAACTCGGTGTTGATTAGTAATCGGTCGCAAAATCTTCTCTCAAACTTTGACATGAAGTCACATTGCTTGAAAGCTATACATTTTTTTTTTTTTTTTTGAGGTGGAGGGAG
Organism: Malus domestica; assembly: GCF_042453785.1. Classification (NCBI taxonomy): domain Eukaryota; kingdom Viridiplantae; phylum Streptophyta; class Magnoliopsida; order Rosales; family Rosaceae; genus Malus; species Malus domestica. The sequence goes on from NC_091672.1 coordinate 3,816,775, forward strand.
AGCCATGTTCGTTTATGCAAATAGATAATCAGTTGTTGATGTTAGAGGAGAAACATACGGCAGAGAAGACGAGCCGGAGAGATCGAAAGCCAAGTTGCAAGTGTGTGATTAATAAACCTAGAAGGAGCCAAAAATATATTGGAGTGTTGGAAAATGTATAAAAGATATGTCGGTCATAGACATTTCTATTCTCTCTTCTCACCACGGCCGGTCCAAGTCCAGTGCAGGCAGGGTTATCATTTGGGGCTCAAAATAATTGGGAGTATTAAAATTATTAGGATGGTATATTTATTTATGTTTTCATAAGAGTATAAATTTATAAAATTTGGGTCAATGACAAAGAAATTTAACTAAAACTAGTGGTTTTGTTGTTTGAAATTAATGAGGAGGTCTTGGATTCAAAACACCATGTGTGTGTATTTGCTTTTCAATTTTTACAAATTTCTTTTCATAAGAGTATAAATATATAAAATTTGGCTAAATGATCAAGAAGTTTAATTGGAATCAATGGTTTCTATTGTTTACAATTAACGAGAGGTCCTAAGTTCAAAATGCTAAGTACATGTTTATTCTTTTCAATTTTTACGAATTTTGTTTGGTTGTTAATTTATTTTTAATTAGTAGCTAGTAGCTATGTGGGTTGTTATTTTTAAACATTTGTCCCAATTCAAGTCTAATCTTCAACAAAAAGTAATGTGTTGACCAAATTTGCAAATCAGATGACGTGTCATTAAAATGCTTAATTTAGCACCCATTTATTACTTATACATATCAATTAAAGACTCAAAAACATCATTATTTTTTTAGTCTCATATTGACAAGGTTAGTAAATAAGAAAAAAAACACTCACGGTTTATACAAAAACACTTTAAAAGTCAGATGGAAAACAAAACTCATATCTATCTATTTGTAAACTCGATGTTTTTTTGTTTCCTTCTCACGATACAAAATAAATTAGTTTTTCCGTGTTTCTAAATTATTAAGTTTGAAGTGTTTTTCTAAATATAATTTTATCGATATCTTATGTGTGAAAATAAATAATTTTCTTATATAAAATGATAGCATATTTTATTACGTCGCTCTGAGCATAAAAAATCCCTAGACTGGCCTGCTTCTCACAAATAAAATTGCATAAAACAACTGGCTTTCACCACTTCCAACTCTCTGTAATAATTATAATCCAAATCCCAATGCCTATCTTTCTCCCCCAACAATGCCCTAACTTCTTGAAACTTGCCCTATTTGACCAACCCAACTTACACTCCTAGAGATAATACATCAACTCGATCGTTTGATTTATTATTAGGATTGGATAACACTTGTTTAAACTCTAATAACTTGGGTTTATTTAGTGACAGTTCGCTATAAGTATGATACTTGTTATCAAAATTATCGATTTATTGAAATAACAGCCTTCGGACTTTGCCTACCTTTTTCTTGAGATACATAGGTGCATTACTTATAACTTCCTTGTTCGTAGTCAATGCAGATTCTGAATTGTCTTTCATTCCAAGACATAATTTATATCCGAAATTATTTTATAAAAATAATCGCTTAAGGACAAGAGAAATGAGCCATTTTAATCATAATATTTGTACAATGCACGCATAATATATAAGTATGAAGTATATTGTCCCTTATTTTATAGAAGATTAGCTCTTCTCAAAGAATGCTAAGTCCACTCTAATTAAAACTTATTACAAGCATATATATATATATATCATGCTTCAACAACATCAGCCAGCAAATTTCACTTCAAAGATTACCACATAAGATATAAAATCAGAATTGTTGCGCTAAAAAAATTCACGAAGACATTCTAACTGTAAATTTTATACAGTAATGTTTTAGAAGTGAAAGGTAAAAATGTATAACAACATACACACAAATATTTTATATATATTCTTTTACCATGTTACTATGTAACAAAAGTCATGATCCAACATTATATCATCCCACAATTTACTTTATTTTGTACTCTAGGAAAGTGGTAAAATACAATAAAGGTCGTACCCAGTGCACAAGGCTCCCGCTTTACGCAGGGTCTGGGAGAGGTGAATGTCGGCTAGCCTTAAACAAATATAAAATCGTATCCATAATTCATATGAGATTTGATTAATCGAAAATATTTCTTTACATTACATGCACCCCCACAACCTTACAAAGGACCTTAAATAACTTGATTGAATCCCCTTGTCTTTTATCTTAACACGACATGTAACTGGAAACTCAATCTCTCAATCCCCCTTTGCACGTGCAGCAGATACAGCTTCAGCTAGTAGTCACGTGACTTGTTGTTCGCAAAGTGCAGCAACGTCGAACCTCCAGACCTGACAGAGAAAACAGCATTCCAGATCTCAGTGAATGCCCTGATAATAATGCCGTGGTTGCAGGGCGAGTTGAGCTGCAGGAAACAGTTGAGAAGCTCCCGGAGATCGTCTTTCGAGTATATCTCGTTCTCCAGTATCATCTGTAGCATCGAGTGTCGAAAGTCCAAGTAAGGGTCGCCGGAGTCTTTCTCCACAGCCACGCTCTCGCTGCCGATTCTACCGAAGCCCCTGACGGGCCTCGTGGCTTTTGCGTCGGAATTTGTGACTAAAAATGGAGCACAGTCGTCTTTGTAGACTTTGTTGTTGTTGTTGTTGTTGCGTGGGGTTGAAGAAGAAGAAGAAGAAGGAGGGAAGTGGTTGTAGTTGTTTTGTTTTAGGGTTTTGGAGGAGGGTTTAGGTTTAGGGTGGAATATTTGGAAGAGCTTAATAGGTTTTCTGCAGCTGCATCCCATGTCGACCGTGACTTTGCTCAACCGGAGCTTTCTTCTGGTTGTTGTAGGCATCGTGTGTGTTTTAGAGAGAGCGATAGAGAGAGAGGTTGAGTTTAGTTTAGTTGGGGAAGTGAGTGAGAGTTGTTGGGATAATAGGGGATTTGACTATAAATGTTCATGTGAGCTCCTGAAGGGTCCCCTACATGCTAAAATGACTGTTCTGTGAGTTTATTCCAGTGACAGTCTCGTCTAAACCGCACAATTTGACTACGAAAAATATGCACTTGACGTGTTGCTTTCTAGTCATCAATTTTACTACGAAAAATATGCACTTGACGTGTTGCTTTCTAGTCATCATGGTGCGGATAAATTTTTAGTTGTGACGGAACACGGATGGTATATCACGTATTTTTATGTAAGTGGTGGAAAATTTTAATTTTTAAGTTATTAACCTTTTAACACACATAACCCATCATTTATACAGGGACACGTGATGTAACACCTCATATGACGGTCATACTGAAAAATCTCTCCAAGTGTGGTACTTCTTGATGGTTGGCGCTGTCAGTAGGCCAGTGAATTTGTACGCCATTTGTTAACGCGACACGACACAAAAATAATAAGTTTTAGCGTGAGTTAGTTTGTTAGTTAGATGGTTATAGAATCATTTTAAAAAAACCAGATAAGATATCGTTTGTTAAATCTAGATATTAGACATGATAATTTCCTGCATGACGCGTTAACCCAACACGACACGACTTGTTAACGAATCACGTTGTTATTTAGTCATTTGTTAAGAACCCATTAAGATAATGGATTTGACACGACACGATCCGATAAGATAACGTATATGACACGAAAACAACCCGTTAAGATAACAAATATGACACAAAAATTACTTATTAAATTAATAGATATAACACAAAAAGGGCAAACACCATCCGATTGCTAGGCCTACTCTCAAGTGATGCAAAGCTAATAATTAAATGACTGCTCATTGTCACATCTATACACCTCCTAATGTTAGAAAATGATGTAAAGATAATTTCCCTACTTCATTTTCATGGTTAATTGTAGATAAAATTAAGAATCTTTATGGTCAATAATAATATTACTTCACCAAAACAAAAAATTATAGTTCAGGATGAGTAATACTTATATTGTAGCCACTTACAAGTCTCACGTAGATAAATCCTTCATAAATCTTACTTATGCTAATCAATAAATATAGTACAAATACTTCATACAAATTTGATGCTTGAGATAGTGAGAGAGGGACATACAACCGGTTACACATAAAAATCCTCCGCTGTCCCCAACCAGATAGCATAAGTCCATTCTTGTATGAGAGATGGATAGGGAGAACAGATATACAACCGGTCATACAAAAGAATCTGCCCTTTTCCACAAGTAGGCAGCTCAAATCTATTCACTGCTTCTAGTATAACTAATCAAGCAACAATCAAAACTTTAAGACTTATTTTATTTATTGACTTATCCATCCAAATGAAAGTCTAATATTTGCATCCTAAAGACAAACATGGTGGGCTAGGTTGAGCAGGTATATCTATGATGCTTGATTGTTCTTGATCAAGCCTGCTACATGCTCAGCAACCCACAATGAGCCAGCCTCAGTGCAACCAAAAGCATGAGTGTGGCCCTCTCTTTCAATTGATAGAGCAACATCCGGGACCTGCTTGGAAATCTGGGACCCACAGAAATACAAAGTAGAAAGATGCCCGGTAAGGCATATTAGAAAATGCCAAAAGCAAAAGCAAACCAAAGGGAAGTGAAATTTGCACGCCATTTTACACCTTCTGCACACATTTTCTTAATTACGGCACTCTGATTCTCTTTTGATTTGTTCAATCTAATAGCTAGAAAAAAGTAAGGTGCGCAAGAGGTGAAAAAGGGCATTCAAAAGTTATCTCCGCAAACAAAATTGCGACACGCTTAACACTCAATAGCATCAACTGCAACCATTTTATCTCTCTTTTTACTAATGTGCATGACATTAGCAGCAAATATTCAATCTGTATATTAAGAATTCTGACCATATCTTGTATCTGCTTGGAAAGAAAGCCAATACATTGGTCATTTAAAGCTTATGAATCAATGTTTATCCAGGACAAACTGTAATCGTATACTTTTCTAACATGAAAACCATAAGAATCAGCATACACCTTGTGATTGACATGTAATGATAGGAATCATCGTTGAAACATCACATAAGGCAAACAAAACTGGTTCGATGAGATGACCCCTCCCTCATATTTGATGTTCGCGCCAACAAACTCCACAGACTAAATTTTAATAAGGGATCAGAAATGCTAAACGTTTGGAGTCTCGAAACATCTTCTATCTCCAACCAATTTAATCTCATAGCAAAAAAAATTCCTCTTCTTAGCAGTGCCTAGGTGACTATATTACAAAGCAAATAGTCCTTCGTTAAACATGATCGGTTCTCTAAAATTTATCGATGACAGGAAAAATATATACATTCACCAAGAGTGAGTGAACAAAGTATGTGTGAAAACCTTCCATGCTCCTGATCTTCCTAGATTCCTACTCTCGTTGTATTACTCTCATGGTTATATTTCTATTACAGATCGAAAAAACGAAAAAGAGATATTTCATGCGAGAAGCACTGGGAGTTAAAGGTATCTGGGAATCTCAGGGGTCTGGAAGGTCATGAAACTTACCATATAATTTTTAAAGCATAAATGCATTCGCAACAAATTCATATGCACAAAGGGGCAGGGAAACAATATCCCTCTTAAATCTTATTGACACTTGACTTCCAAACTCAACATTGAAAAGAACTCCTTAAATTACCTCTTCAAACATTTGCAATGGACCCCAGTGATCATCAATGCCGAACAAAAATGCTATTTTGTGCTGGTTTCCCCTCATGAATGCCCAATCTGGTGTTGCTGAAAGCTGACAGTGGAGTCCTATGGTAAGCACAAAATATGTATATCACAGTTCTAACTTTCCTAGATGAACCATGCAGCAATTTTAGTGTTTGTTGAAGCTGAAGAGACTATATATGCAAAGAGAATATCATGTCTTAACAAAAAAATAGTGTTGTGTAGAATACATAGTCAAACACCATCATGGTAACTTTTCAGTCAAATATATAACTTTCTGTTAACACGAGGATAACAGATTGAATGCATACATGATTACCAAATTACCAATTAGGAAAGAACTCATTCGTATCGCATCAAGGATGCAGCCAGTAGATGCAGTAGCACAAAACCAATATACATTTAAAAGTAGGAACTAGATTTTCGAAATGTGGATGGGAATCTAAAGGGAAGTAATAGTTGCATTTTCATGATCACCATTAAAGCATGTGGAGGTAATAACTCTATTTTCAGAGAGGATGAAAATATCAACATAAAAGGAGGAAGCGGGTGAAAAAAGTTTTACTATTTACAAAACCCCATGAACCATGTTAAAGTTTCAGTTTAATTTGGAAGTCAGTGACTACAGTTTTCGAAAAACAATATTAGTAACTTTCATGAACAATTACAACTAAAATCTTAAATTTACAAAAGGGCAAGAGTTTTACCTCTCTGAATTCTGTCATTGCCATGAAGAGGACATTCCGCATGGTATGGTACTACAAGTACACAAATCAAATGTTCATGGAAAAAGATTCAAAACACATGCACAATAGCGTGCACACAGTCACGCACAAAAAACACACTGCTTGATGGAGGCAAATAGTTTAATCAGTGGAACATTGGTATAAGTATAAGCTCCTTCATAATAAGAAATAACCAGAAAAGAAAAGATTTTTGACGTTTTTGAAAGTATGTATGACCTAAGAAGCCAACTTCACCAATCTATTACAAGACAGACCTTTACCTTTACCAAGTGAGAGCAAGTAGCCTCAACTGCAGTAGCTGACCAGGGCTTCCCAAGGAATGTGGTCACAATTAACCTCAACAATCGGATAGGAAACAATCCCAAGGGTGCAACAATTAAGCTCAAGACAACACTTAGAATACGGGACCTGAAACACACTATTCTGTATTGTTAATCTCTATGAATGGCTACTGTTACAACTAATATCACTAGAATGAGTTTTAAAAGAACCCGCCAATATACATTAGGACCAAGTGAGAATTCCAATGAATGGTTAAAAACAGGAGATGTTATTGGCACTCTAAAGAAGTCATCCGGCATTCCTCCCACATAAACTAGAAACTCAACTTGGAGGAGAGTAGGATGACTTTTTGGATTGTCAATAACAGTTCCCTGAACAATTCATCAACTGTCAGTTTTCTCATTGAATGTTCAACCTTTATTGTCGCATAAGTGAAACCAACAAAACTAAACAGACACCACTAGTAGGCATGAAATATAAAAGCAAAACCAAAGGTACCAGCCACAGGAAAAATTTCATTATAATAACTGCCTATTGCTTGTGCATGAAGCACACTAATGCATAGGACAGAACAAAAAACACGCATAAAAAAGAAAGAATTTTACGCTGCAAGCTTCCTGATGAAAGACTGCTGTACAGATTGTCGGTTTAAGGCCAAAAAAGGATATAGTCCAACACAAAATGTCACCTACAATTCCATAAAACATGTAGCAGGTTCTCTGTAGTCAGAAGCCTATGGGTGGTAGTAATAGTATGACAAGTGACTGAGTGAGTAGCAGACAACATTGTACAAGGTTGTTGTCACCTTCTCTGGAGACTTCCGGAACATTTCTAGAGATATATATGAACCAATAGAGTGCCCAACCTGCAGGAAACTAAACTTCAGCTTTTTTTATAAGATAATCAAAGTCAGAAACAAAAAAAAAAAATTTCAATCTTTTTTTCATGTAACCCTGTGGATGAATTGGTGATCACAGAACTTGTTGAGATCACCACCTGACAAAACAACTTTCGAACACAAAAAAAATCATGGTATACTAATAATCCTAGTTCAGAGCCAGGAAATGCTGACAGATCTTCATCACCTAACCATTGATCGAAGGCTAAAACACACACATATTCAAGGATTACTAAAAATCTACACAGGAGAAATACCATATGGATAACACCCGAATGAAAAAAACCAGAGCAAGAGAGGGCACTTGATCACAAAGCTTATGTTCTTAATACAGAAATTTGAGAACATAGTTGCATATAGTCATGAAAAAAAAACCCTACTCTCAGTAAACAATCACACACAAAAACTGAAACAAGAGAACATTTTGTGTTGACAATGGGAAATGCTTCGTATACTAACACTTAGACTAAAAAAAACATCGAAGCAGCTTCTGATCAAAGGGTGCTTGATTGTTAAGTAAAGATGGATGTGTATTTGCAATATCACTAATGTATATGCCACCAATAAGTTTAGCAGATACAGATTCACTGATAAGTAATTGCTACAGAACTCAAATGCAAGAGATATCCAACTTGGTCCAAGAATCTTAAGGTGATTTAGGACCAGAATAAACAGATATTGCACTTATACGCCCCTCTTCTCCACACAGCAGACATTAAACTGAAAAAAGCACAAATTGGAGATAGAAAATTATCACACCAGTAATATAGGAACTTCATTATTTTGCAACTCCTGTTTGACGAAGTCCATCTGCAAGTACAAATTTAATTAGCAGTCAAAACTGTATGTGACACTCTACACTTTTTTATTTTATTGAGGAACCAGACACTATTATAACTAATAAGTTCCAATATAGACAAATTGGTGGAAGAGTGCCATTAGGAAAACTATTGAAATGGAGTTTTGAAAAATAAAGGTAAGATCTGGAAGTCAAAGTTGGATTCTGTTTTAAAAGAGAAAATGCATGGAATTGGAATGACATGAAAAACTGTACGCTCAGAAGCTCAATTCAGATATTTGGATTCAAAATTCAGTCATTGTTAATACCAGCAGATCAACTACAACGCATTTGATTTGTCAGGCAATGACATTCAATATGTTTCACTCCATTATGCAGGATATTAAACCACCACACCACCAACTTGAGGTGTACCACAAATCTCTGATCTCTCTTATCCGGCCAACCATTTCTCAAAAGCAATAAAGCAAGCAGAGTTTACCTTATGATCAATTTGTTCTTGTAATGAGAACAGCCTTCCATGCTCCCAGTTCTAACAAAAAGAGAATACTATTTAACAATCATGCCCATGCCACAGATTGCTGAAGCATAGATATATATTGCGTGTGATATGAAAAACACAGTAAACCATTTCTTAGGCTGAAGGACCATAAAAAGATCAAATATCTGATTAATGAATGATACAAATGTCATGAAAATAATATTAAACTAAAATAGAAAGGCAAAGCCAGACTTGCAAGAACTATAGCATATTTATTATGGAAGGTCAAAATCCCAACTTGCGTGCATAATTGGTTGAAATCTACTCGTACAACCATCTTAAAAACCTTTGTAACTTTCAGATTCAGAAACATGTAAACCTGAGGCCGATAAGATGACCACCACCCTTTTATCACTAACCCAAGACATATACCATTGTTCCTTTAAAAACGTAACTAATGACACCCCTACTCAGCTTGTTTTAGCGCTGCTCTCCAAGAAAAAGGCAACAAGACCTGTAAGTGGCTTTCAGCTCATACATCTGTGATCTGTCCAAATTAATTACCTTTAACTAAACAAAGATCAAAGAGACCTTTTGCTGGTTCACTTCATGCACTCCAACTGATAAAGTATTTCAATTTACAAATATTTTGAAGCTCGGGACTACAATATATTCTGCGAATCGTCCCTAATTTTTATTTGTCTTCAGTCTTCACATACAGAGAAATTAACATATTGCTAATTGAATAGACGAAACCTTATTAAAGCTAAGATAGGATTAGCCACAAAAACCAAGGGTTAACCATATTTTATGTTCATAGAATTTCAGTAGGCTTTACAATGGGCAGCCACAAAAACATACTCATCATCAGTTGCAAGGGAAAGAAAAGTACAGCATTAATGATCAGGAGCAACAAAGGCAAAGAAGTGAAATTTGATGCAAATGGTAAACGAGTATGGCCTAAGCTTGTATAAGCAAAATGTAATACCTTTTTGGTGTGAGATATATGCCCAACAGCTGATGATAGACACAAGAATGCAAACAAATTAGCATATTTTTTACACTTTCCGAAACGCTTAACTAATAATAACATACAACAAACACCAAAGTCTTGCCTGTCACAGAAGCAGTTCCACCCAGCAACTCATACAGCGACTCCACAAAGTCTTTGTAAAATGAAACAACACCTACAATACCGAAAACCCAAATCGTAACTCTCAAAATTGAATCAATCCCACCCACACAAACACAAAAACCCACCTGGATTTCCAGGTATAACAAGAACATGCAATGCTGGATTGTCAGCAGGGATCTCCAGTATTTCAGTGGTGAAACTGAAACAAAGAAAAACCCAACTAACAAAACAATCGCCACTAAAACTATCACACACCACAAAGAATTTGGAGCCAAAAAAGTAAGAACCTTGACACATTGCATATACGAAACGTAGCACGCCTCTTCACTCGAATCGCTTCAGATTCTGAATTTTCCTGCTCACCCATTTCTCTGCTTCCACGGTATAATCTGTAGCTTGCCCTTGGCCTTATATAACTAAAAAATATCGATAACGGAGTTTCACTTCAGAATTTAGATGTATGTCCTACAATACAAAAATCTCACATAGGAGAACAAAATCAAATATCAACGTCTAATTACATCGACGTTTTTTGTGATAAAACCAGATTTGCGGTGTTGTGCAGGTGGTAAGGTACAAGTTAAAGGACAATATCGGTGTGATCGGACTATACAGCATCCAATTGCTACTGCCTAAAAAGTGTAGGAATTTACGAAGGCCTCGTACTTGTTTAGGACAATTAATTCATAATTTGAAAACCAAAGTTGTAGGCTTTGTGGATGGGTGGGTGTAAGAAACAGAGACGTTACCTGAAAGAGGGTGAGATAGGAAAGAGCCCAAGAGAAAAATAGGAGGAAGCTATGAACAAATTAAAGAAAATGAAGGGGTGTGTAAAAATTGTTCTATGGATATATAGTTATGAATCAAATTGTAGAATATGCGCTCTCAAGAATCTAAAAGAACTTGCCAACAAATTTAAGTCACTTCAAAGGCAATGTATGGTAGAACTAGAAGGACTCATCTAGCTTAAATAAAATGAAATTTTTGTAGTGTAACATGTGTTGCTAATTTACGCGTTCTAATATAGTTACGACAAGTTTTCGTTGGAGATTTTATTGTTGTGCGGAAGCACACCTACGAGTGCAACACTCACGAGTCGATATTGCTGATATTCCCTCCACTTTAACCGCTCAAAAGAAACAGGTTTGGAATTTTACTAAAAGGCCTCAGCAATATGTGTGTGTGGTACCTTTAGGATAGATGACTCTCCTCATCCACCGATGTGGGACTCCAATCATAGCTATAATCTCGGCCACCAAACCCAACAATTGTTGGTACTAAAACGGTGAGTTATGTTGGAATTTGTTATTAACTAGAAATTCTAACTTTCATACATTAATTTTTTTTCGTTCCAATTTCATATATAAAGTGAAGATTGTGTGACATTTTCATACTTCCGTTAGCGGTTTTTTATTCTTCATCATTTTCAGTGCTTGCTAACTTTTAAATTGCTGATAACAATTATGTTTTGTGATATAAATAATCTAAAAAACATATATTATTAATGAACACCCGTCGCTGCCTTGCCATTTCAGCTAGTGTGGTTTCTTCGTTCTTCTGCTCTAATTGGAAGCCAAATGCAAGGTTGACGTTTCTTTTGAGCAGGTCATTCAATGGCATCCCCCTCACCAAGACGTTATAAGGTAAACTTGGATGGTTCTGTCACTCCGGAGAGAGTTGATGTTGCCTTTGTGTCAAGGAATTCTGAGGGTCAGGTTATTGGTACTAGTGCTTTCAACCTAGACGAAGTAACTATTTCAGTGGCTGAGGCTATGGGTTTGAGGGAAGGATTAAGATGTGCCAGACGTAAAGGCTTCAAAACATTCTGGTGGAGGGAGATTCCAAGTTAAAACTGAATTGAGCAGGTGGTAATTACCAAATTAAAGATAATATCGACGTTGAAAGTGAAGTTCCCGGCCCATCTCTCTGAAAATTTCAACAAAATCGACATCCAGAGGCCCCCCAAAGAAGGAGCTGTTTGCTGCCATGGAGGCCGCCGCTGTGAAGAACTGGGGGAACAGCTCTTGGGCAATGGAGATTGGGCTTCGTGCGTAACTTAACTATTTGCAAATTATGGGCTACCGTTTGTGGTGGATTACAAGAGGCCTATTCCATTTTATTTATATTTAATGGAAAACTCTGAAATAAATGAAAATACTGACAATATTTTACACGTGCTAACAACTTAGAGCTTTCTTGTCAAAAGATTTTTCAATGAGTCTGAAACATAATTATATAATGTCATGTAACGTATCAGTTCGTGTTCTAAGCACATTGAAAAATATCTTCTTCTTGTCAGTATCCACTGCCGGGTGGATATTCACGTTTTGCCACCTGGCATTTTTGCTCATTTTATTGTGTTTGTATTTAAAAATTCTTAATGACAATAAAAAAAATCTTAATAAATTCACTAAAAGTTAAAAAAATAATCCAAAAATTGCTACGGACTTGCTACTATTTTGCCTTTGTGCATGAGGCTCTTAAACCTCATTTTGATGTAATAAAATAAAGGGTTTTTTGGACATTAATCCTTGCAAAAGATTAAAATTAAAAAAAAAAACTGGTGCTAGATTAAATATTCAATTTAATCCCTTGAGTGTACTTTTATCAAAATTTACATTCAATTTTTGTTATTTAATGTGTATTTTTATTTAATCTCTCCATATTAAAATTTAATTTTATTAATATGCACATATTTAGTTTTTTTTAATTAGAAATGAATGTAAATGAGAAAATATTAAAAAAAATTTGTGATACAAAAATATATAAATACATAAGTGTTCAGAAATGATTGTGCCAAAATATATAAAATTGACTTTTTTGTACCGAAATATTTGTACCTACATGATTGTACCGAAATATATTATAATGAACCTAAATGTATGTACCGAAATGTATTATATTGAATTAATATACCTAAATGTCAATACCGAAATGTATGTACCTAAATGTCAATACCGAAAATGTATGTACCTAAATATCAATACCAAAATGTATGTACCTGTTTGGGCCCAAAATAACAGTTTGGGCCGAGGGAGGAATCACTTTCGGCCCGGGAAGACGTACGGCGAGAGGGTCATGGGGCGTTCAGCTCATGGGCTTCTAGGCCTAGGTCGGTTAAATCAGAGTGCAAGTCGAGTCCTAATACAATAGGGACCCTCGACGAGATCAGTAAAACTAGAAGGCGAATCCGGCTCAGTTAAGGACTAGATTCGTAGTCCTAGCAGAGATAGGACTGATCGAGGTAATGTTAATCCGGAGAGGGAAACCTAGTTCGAATAGGATTGGAACTCGGGCTCGGTGTTCTGCTACTATAAATACAAGACATTCAGCAATGAAAAAGGCTCCTGCAAATCAACACAAAAATTGCCCTGCGCAAACTCTCACAACTTGAGATCTTTTTCTTTTCCTTTTTCGCTGACACCTCTTCCGTTGGCATCAACAGCACTGTGGAAGCAACCGGTGATATCTTAAGTCGGCATAGATAGCTCTGTCACCGTAGAGTCGGTCGGTCTCGCAGTATCTTCCGTTGGCATCAACAGCACTGCGGCGAGAACGGTCGATTGCCTATCCAAGTCTCGGTCGAGAAGGGTTTTCAAATCCTTGTTGGTCGAGGTCATCTCATTAGCCTTCTCGGCGAGGTGAGGTGTTACAGTTATTACATTCGGCACATTGTAAGCCGAATTCGGTTCGTGAACTTTGTAAGAAATAGCAGCATTGTCTTCAGGCTCGAGAACCCAAGAGGCCGAGACGCTTTCCTTTCTCGGCCGCAATCGCAAGACGCAGAAGTCAGTAGCGCGACCCAATGCAGCATCATCAAATTTACTCCTCGGCCGAGCCTCGGCCGACGAGTTGGCACGCCCCGCAATCACCGAAAGACGTAGTTAGCTTAGAATATATTCGGCCTGCGCGCCACGTAGGCTTTGTAATTTCTAGGGTCAACATTTTGGCACGCCCAGTGGGACCCAGTGCTAAACTACGAAGTTCATGCCAATTGAAACACGATCGGTAAAAAAGAAAACAGCTATGGGAAAGTCGACAGCCGATTTACCGAGTCAGAGCATAGGACAGAGTGTGCCACAGGCGCAGAATCCCCTTAGCGTTGGTACACCTGAGTCCACGAGCGCGACTCGCCGAGAGAGAGAACTTAATCTCGGCGGTCAACTCCGTGGTTTAGAGATCCCTAACAGAAACACGTGCGTTCTTAATGAAGGGATAATAGAGGAATGTGACGAGGATGGTGGTGAAGGATCAGACCCACCAACGAGGTCGTTTCTCCGAAAGCGACTGGACGAGCAGTCTCGGTCAGTCGAGCAGACGTTCAGTCGAGGCATTGACAAGCTGCATGACGCGATACTTAGTGCCAATGATCGTCAAACCAAGCTGCTCGAAATGCTGGTTAGCCAAGTTGGTGGCAGCAGGCCTTTCGATCTTCGCCAACCTTGTTTACCAGAAAACAACCCGGCACCGATTGTACCGGCCGGGCCTATTCCTGCCCTGCTCAAACCAATTAACTTGGAGAAAGGAGGAGGGTCGAATAGTAGGTCAGACGGGACTGACCAGAGGGTCGAAGCAACACCTGTTGATATGACCGAAGTTCAGCGGATGATTGACTCGGCCATGAAGAAAGGGCCGAAGTTTCCTAAGTTTATTCATCCGTACCCAGCTTACGTGGAATCGTTTGGGTACCCGAAGGGTTTCAAGATCCCAGATTTTAGTCTTTTTGCCGGTGAATCGTCTTTATCTTCGTTGGAGCACGTGGCTCGTTTCACTGCGCAATGCGGAGATGTCAATAGTGACTTTCATAAGTTACGGCTATTCAACTTCTCATTGACCGGCTCGGCATTTGCTTGGTACATTAATCTACCCCCCAATTCCGTCCAGAACTGGGAAGAGTTGGTCGAGAAGTTCCATGAGCAGTTTTATCGACCAGGGATGGAGATGTCAGTTTCTTCATTAGCAAGGATGGCTCAGGCATCTGATGAATCACCAATGGACTATCTCACTAGGTTCAAATCGGCCCGGAATTGGTGCCGAGTGCCCTTACCCGAAGTCGAATTCGTCAGGCTTGCTTTGAACGGCCTCGACGTCGAATATAAAAAGAAATTCCTGGGGGCAAACTTTCGGGACATGTATGAATTAGCCCAGCATGTTGAACAGTACGACTACTTGCTCCGTGAGGAGAAGGTTTCGAAAACGCCATCTCGGGGGACGTTGTACAAAAATCCTACTGTCAGCTATGCGTCAACCGAGGATGAATGCGTCAGTGTGGATGCGGCTGAGATAGTGATAGATAAGCCATACGTTTGTAAGGCATTAACTCAGGTTGATTCTAGAGAAGTCAAAAGTCGCTCGGCCGCTGAAGGAGTGTTGAAACCATCAAAGGTCTATACTTTTGATATTACCAAGGCTGATGCGATCTTCGACCAACTATTATCCGCAAGAATTATCAAGCTTCGGCCCGGTCACAACATTCCTAAGGCCGAAGAGCTTAAAGGGAAGGTGTATTGCAAATACCACAATTCAAGCAAACATACGACAAACAATTGTGTCGTGTTTCGCGACAACGTTCAAAACTGGATTGATAATGGCAAACTGAAATTCCCCGAAAAAAAGATGAGTGTGGATACTGATCCATTCCCCACGGCAACAGTAAACATGGTCGACGCGTACCTACCCAAGGACAAAGGGAAAGGCAAGGCTAAAGTGGTTGAGACACAACGCCCGCGGAATCAGAATGTTCGGCCACGGTTCATGGCCGATTTTCGTTCAAATAAACCACCTACGGCTTTAACGGGACCCGCTATTGTCAAATCTATGATGGATTATAGTACTGATGAAGATAGTGGAACGGCGGTTTTGTGCAGGAAATGTAGAGCGAAGGTCGACAGTGAATCAGAGGAGAAGCCTTCTTCGGAGCCTGTGGCCGCAACTCGGCAAAAGGTAGCCAATGAAGGCCACCATCACGGGGTTTTTGAGAGGCTCGGTCCTAAAGTACGGATGGAAGATACACCCCCGGTCAGGCGACGCCTTGATTTTGATGCTTCATTTTATGACGATGTTTACTATAAGCGTAATTCTAGCAGTTCAGGATCATCACGGAGTCAAAAGACCTTCAAGCCTCCCGAGCCTAGAGATCAACGTTGGTATACATACCATTCTTCGAAGGGCGTTTACACTGCGTTGTCCAAATCTCAGAAACGCCGGCATCAACGGATAGATTGCATGGCTCGCCGACAAGCAGCCCAAGAAACTTCGGCCCCTAAGTGGCGACCGAAGGATACAGTTGCCACTAATGAAAAGCGACCACCTCCACCAATTATGACAGAGTTGGCTCAGGGGAAACGGCTGGTCGATCAAGACGTCGAGACCATGTTTGAAGAAGCTGATAAGCGGATCAAACTTCTCATTCGACCAAGGGAAATGAAGGCACGTGTTGAACATTTCAGGCAAAAGGCCGAAATCAAATTATCCCCGCTAGCTATACAAGAGCCTTTGGTCAAAATTCGACGGAATTTGCACCCCCCGTTCCTTGGGGAGTCTTTGGAGTATATGCGAGAATTTCATAAGGAACATTCGGCCAACGATTTGTATGGTTTGCCGAAGGCATGTCAGGACACCATTGATCTTGTCTTGACTTGTCCGGATGCTGAGCGGATCATCCAGAAGACCTCAGATCCAGGATTGAAAGCAAGGTTCCAGCACATACGAGAAGCTCGTGTCTTTGGATTTGAAGTTGACCCGTATACCGATATCGATGTCGCTGACCTTCCTTTCTCGCTAGAGGACCTTCAGTATTTACGGTATCACTTTGAAGTATTTTCGGCGGTTTCTCTCTTCGGCCTTACGACCGATGAAATCGCCCGTATTGCCCGTCTGGATGCTTATCTCGACACTAGGGATGCTCGGCTACACTACCAGGAGCAGGTTCAGGTCTTGACCCCAAGCTCATTGTCAATCTCGACCTTACCTGAGGCGGTCACGCAGAGCCAACAAGTGGCCGAAGCAGCTCCGCCGAGTGACATTATTGAAGGGACGGAAGAATCTCGTTGTCCGACTCTGACGACAACTGAGTCCGTAGTCGCTAACCAACCGAACGAGGAAGGTCTCGACCAAATGGGCCCGTCAGTCCTGGATAATATGGAAATTAGTATGGTCCATGTATTACCTGCCGATTTTCAATCAAGCACGGCTCAACCAAATTTCCTCGATGGAGATGTGGTTGTCGAGGAACCTGGCCATGTTGATTTTATATCGATTGCTGAAGGCGAGTCAACAGCAAAAGATGATAGTCTAAAGGCCGCTTTGGCCGAATTGTTCCCTCGTTTATCATCGGCCAAGCTTCACCATTTAAAGCCATTGTATGTAACGGCACACATCGAGGGATATCCGGTTTCTAAAGTTTTTGTCGATTGTGAAGCTACTGTCAATATCATGCCCCTGAACATCATGAAGGCCTTACGCCGTTCAAATGACGAGCTTATTCCGTCAGGGATCACAATGAGTAGTTTCGTCGGCGATAAGTCCCACACCAAATGTGTGCTTCCGTTAACTGTGAATATTGCCCGTCGCACCCATATGACCGCCTTTTTCGTGGTTGATTCCAAAACCGAGTATAATGCACTGCTCGGCCGAGATTGGATTCATCAAACCAGTTGTATTCCTTCCTCATTGTACCAAGTGCTTGTCTTTTGGGACGGCAAATCGATCACTGTTCATCCGGCCGATAGCCAGCCCTTCGAAGCCAACATGATTCAAGCACGGTATTATGACGATCACGTCGGCTATATTACGTTGCAAGGCTTCAATGAAGAGGGACGGCCGACTCGGATTTCCGTTCAGAAAGCTATCGAGGTTGGTGCCGAGACTGTCCAGCAGGATTCGGCAAGACTCGGATTAGCTAACTTTCTCCCCGAAGCCGATGTTTGACACCGATCGGGAAGCACGCAGGGCCGCGGTTTCATTTACTATGGAACGACTGCTGGCCCATTGGTATACGATATCTAAACAACCAAATTCAGGCGTCAACCTCGTCGAGTTCCTTGCTGAGGGAGATAATGGGCCTGTATTATCTTTTGATAAAATTCGAGCCGCCCCGGCCGAACTCGAAGATCATCGGCCCCTTGTTAAGGACCCTTTGGAAGAAATTAATGTTGGGACGGCCGATGACCCACGACTTTTGTTTATTAGTGCGTTACTTCCTCAACAAATGAAGGACGAGTTGCGGGCCTTGCTTACGGAATTCAAAGATTGTTTTGCTTGGAGTTATCATGAAATGCCCGGCTTAGATCGTGCTTTAGTCGAGCATGAATTACGTATTAAGCCCGGATTCAAGCCTTTCCGTCAGCCACCTCGTCGATTCTCGACCGAAGTACAACTCAGTGTTAAGGACGAACTAGTTCGGCTTTTGAAAGCTGGGTTCATTCGGACAGCTCGATATGTCGAATGGTTGGCGAATATTGTTCCTGTATTAAAGAAAAGTGGTGCACTGCGCATCTGTACCGATTTTCGCAATCTGAATCTGGCAACGCCCAAAGATGAGTATACAATGCCGATTTCAGATCTGTTAATCGATGCCGCGGCGAATCATGCGATCC
The DNA here is from genome assembly GCF_042453785.1 of Malus domestica. Lineage (NCBI taxonomy): Eukaryota > Viridiplantae > Streptophyta > Magnoliopsida > Rosales > Rosaceae > Malus > Malus domestica. The sequence goes on from NC_091672.1 coordinate 3,835,344, forward strand.
TATCTTTTATGGATGGACATGCCGGATACAACCAAATATTTATTGCCGAAGCCGATGTGCACAAAACTGCTTTCCGGTGCCCGGGGGCACTCGGCACTTACGAATGGGTTGTCATGCCATTCGGCCTCAAGAATGCCGGCGCCACGTACCAACGGGCAATGAACACCATCTTCCATGATTTAATTGGCACCATCGTCGAAGTTTATATCGACGATGTTGTCGTCAAATCTAAACGCCGACAGACACATCTGGACGATCTCCGACAGGCTTTCCTCCGTATGCGTCAGCACAACCTCAAGATGAATCCTGCCAAGTGTGCCTTCGGTGTATCGGCCGGGAATTTTCTTGGTTTCCTCGTACATCATCGTGGGATTGAAGTCGATGAGAATAAGGCACGCGCAATCATCACCGCCCCACCCCCAACAACGAAGAAACAATTACAGTCCTTACTCGGCCAGATCAATTTTTTACGCCGATTTATTGCTAATTCGGCAGGTAAAATGAAAGCATTTTCCACACTTTTGAAGCTCAAGGACTCCGATAAGTTCATGTGGAATGAGGAGCACCAGGCGGCGTTCACGCAGATCAAGGTTTCCCTTACAAACCCACCTGTCCTGGTCCCTCCTCAGCGCGGTAAGCCTCTCAAGCTGTACATTTCGGCGGCCGACGAGTCCATCGGTTGCCTCATCGCGCAAGACAACGATGCCGGCCGGGAACAGGCTATCTTCTACCTCAGCCGTAATCTGAGTCCTCCGGAGATCAATTATTCCGCTGTTGAGAAGCTCTGTCTCGCCGTGTTCTTCGCTGCATCCAAGCTTCGGCATTACATGCTCCCGTCGGTCACCCAAGTCATTGCCCAGACCGACGTTATCCGGTACATGCTTACCCGGCCAATTGTGAAGGGCCGAATTGGGAAATGGACGATGGCGTTGTCCGAGTTTAGTTTGCAATACGTGCCGCAAAAAGCTGTGAAAGGACAAGCGTTGGCCGATTTCCTTGCCCAGCACCCTTCGCCTTACGATTTCGGGGGTGCTGATGTCGAGATTGGCATGGTGGTGACCCGCGACAACTATTGGACGATGTATTTCGATGGTTCCAGTACTTCGTCCTCGGCCGGCGCAGGCATCGTCATTCAGTCTCCTCACAACGATCGTTGGTATTTTTCGTTCAAATTGGATTTCGACTGCACCAATAATCAGGCCGAATACGAGGCTCTGGTCATTGGTCTAGGCCTCCTTCTTGACCTACATGCCACTCGTGTCCTCGTCCTCGGGGATTCTGAACTAGTGATTAACCAAATTAATGGGTCTTTTCGCTGCATGAGTTGTACTCTGGCGCCTTACCACATGGTCGCCAGCTATTTGGCCGAGTCCTTTGACGGTATTACATTCGAGCATGTTTCTCGGGTTCATAATACCGACGCAGACGAGTTGGCTCAAATCGCCTCCGGTGCACAACTCCTGGGGGGCAAGCTAGGCCGGGAGATACCAATATTACAACAATTATACCCGGCCTTGGTTGATCAGCAAATCCTCCGTCGAGACAATGTGATACGTACCAGGGTCATGTCCTTGCCTTCGTTGTTAGATCGGCAGGACCAGGACTCTATAGAAATTTGCGCGGCCGAGGCAGTACCAGATGATTGGAGAAAGCCCATTATGCAGTACCTTGACAATCCTAACGGAAAACACAGTCGCAGGACACGGGCTCACGCCACGAACTATGTCACGTACCAGGGCGAGTTGTACCGAAAGGGCGAAGATGGTTTGTTATTGCTATGCCTCGGCCTTCAAGAGAGTGCTCCAGCGATCGCAGAGGTTCATGAAGGGGTATGCGGAGCTCACCAGTCTGGACGAAAAATGCGATGGCTACTCCGACGACACGGTTATTTTTGGCCAAGAATACTGAAAGATTGTATCGAGTTTGCACGAGGATGCGTGCAGTGCCAAATCCATGGGCCTATACAAAGGGTCCCGGCCGAATCGCTACATTCGGTCATTAAGCCATGGCCGTTTAGAGGATGGGCCATGGACGTAATTGGCAAAATCACGCCGACTTCTGGAGCTGCTAAGCATGCATGGATAATAGTCGCAACTGATTACTTTACTAAGTGGGTCGAAGCAAAATCGTATGCCGAGCTAACATCTAAAGAAGTTTGCGATTTCGTGGAGGAACACATTGTGACCCGGTTCGGTGTGCCAGAAACGATCATAACCGACAATGGAACAATCTTCACAGCCGAAAGGTTTAAGGAATACACGGCCAATTTGAAAATTCGGCTGGAACAGTCCACACCGTATTATCCACAGGCGAATGGGCAGGCCGAGGCAAGTAATAAAGTGTTGATTGGCATCCTCGAAAAAATAATAAAAGAAAGGCCTGGCATGTGGCATTTGAAGTTGAACGAGGCATTATGGGCATACCGAACGTCGCCCCGGTCGGCGACTGCAACAACCCCGTACGCATTGACTTATGGACACGATGCGGTGCTACCAGTCGAGTTGAGCATAAATTCGTTGCGATTAATTGAACAAAGTAGTTTGTTTAGCGCCGAATATAATCAGTCCATGAGACAGGAACTAGAAGATTTGGAAGAGGCGCGACTTGACGCTTATAACTTACTGGTGGCACAGAAACAGATTGCCGAGCGAGCCTATAATCAAAAGGTACGACAGAAAACGTTCGGCGAGGGTGAATTGGTGTGGCAAACGGTGTTGCCCGTAGGAATAAAAGATCCTAGGTTCGGCAAGTGGTCGCCGAATTGGGAAGGGCTGTTCATTGTGCATAAGGTATACGGCAAAGGGGCGTATCATCTTAAAGACCGGACTGGAGTAGTTCACAAATTACCAATTAATGGGAAGTTCTTGAAGAAATACTATCCGGTCACATGGGAAATGCGTGAATAAAAAAATTGTTGTAGAAAAAGTCATTCCATTAAAATTGACAGGTATTACAAAAATGAGTAGATCGAATACATTCAAGGAGACGAGGGAAGAAGAGTGCTGAGCAGAGCTTTCAACTCCAACCACCGCACGTCGGCCATGATGACTTCGGCTTGCCGATTCTTTTTGTCCAGCCTCAGGCGCTCGACCCGTTTTTTGGCCGCCGCATACTCAATTAGGCGATCCTTCCCGCCTGACTCGAAGTCCCTCGCAAGCTCAGAAGCAATGATCGACCGGCGTTTTGCTAGTTCGGCCATCTGACGGTCGAGCTCAGCTAACGCTTCTCCTTTTGCCCGTAGATCGTCAATCTTCGGACGGAGGGTGTCTTGAACGGCCATGGCGGCTTGTAGGTCCTGTTCGGCCTTCAGAGCAGTCTGGAAGATGCTAAATGTCTCCCGAACGCGCTCCAAGGCAGACGATGCCCGAACAATGGCATCTCCGCTTAGGCGACCGTCGGCTCCAAGGTCGTTCAGACACACGCCGAGCAGATCAAGACCGTTGCGCTCAAGTACTTGCGATGATGAGAGCGACAGGACTTCTCGCAACTGGGCTAGGGCGCTTGAATCGGCAGCCTCAGTCGGAGCGGCCGAAGGACCGGACTCTGCAGTCGTGCTGGAGAGGAGAGCCTTGAATTCAACCTCCCATGAAGCCTGCGCGAATAGACAAGGTTAAGCTTAAAGGAAGTCATGACAAGAATAGCAAGAAGGTGTCGTTTTTAACCTGCCGATAGGAGACCTCGGCCATGTCCCCAGGGTCGTTGCTCGAACCTAAAGAACTCAATGGCCGAGCCCAGTGTCTCAGATTGCTTCTCACTTCACGCGGCCGATGGAGGTTATCTACGTTTGATGGCCACTGAGGCGGCCAGGAAATATAGATAACGCCCTTCGGCGCATAGAATTGACGGTGAAAAGAATGTACAGGCACCTGACATTTAGTTTTTCCTTGTTTAGAATTCTAAAGCAGAAAAGCAATCAGGAGGAAAATTGAAGGTACTTACAAAAACCGAGGTAACCTCCTGTGGAGGAATGTGGAAGCCTTGGTCTTGAGGATGGACCGGCGATTCCGCCGTGGCCTCGGGTTCCTCGAGCAGCCGTTTGCCACGGTCGGCTGCCGATGGGCCGACTGGTGCAGCTGCTTCAGTGGAGGCAGGGACGTCCTGGTCCTGAGAAGGAACGATAGGTTCGGCCACCGGGGTCGGTTCCTCGACCGTGCGCTTGCCACGATTAGCCGAGGAGGGGCCAGTTTGAACCGCCATCTCGGATACTGGAGGAGGTTGTTGACGAGTATGAGGACGACGCGCCAGCGGGACCTCGTCGCTCCCCTCACTCTCTTCCAACACGAAGACCGTGGGCTTTGGATTCTTGGGAGAGGTTCCCTCGGTCGTAGGAGCCGCCTGTTGTGAGACAGGTGCCTTCTCGACAGAGCGAGGTACAACTGATTCGCCGGCCACAGAGGCAGGCCGCGCTGGGGCCGTCTCTATGGCCGAAGCCGGCTGTTTCTTGACCCCAGAATGGCCGGCGGCGGGAGAAGGGGAAGCACTGGGAGTCGTCGTGTGGTTGGAGATAACGTGGATCTCCCGTGCACCTTTCTTCGCCAGTTGTTTGACCTGCTTGGCAGGCGGGGAAGGCTCGATAGCCGGCCCGGCCTCTTGGCGAGGCCGTTTGATCAGCACGGCCCTACCAGCGGGTTTGTCCTTTTGAGCCACGACCGATTTTTTCCCGGCCGTAGCAGCGGCAACTGCCTCCGTCTTTCTCAAAGGCCGACTACCTAAAAGGATAAAGACAATTCAGTGAGGCAAATCAATATGCAAGGTTGATGGAAAGGAGGAAAATGGAACAGGTACCTTGAGTATGAGGGGCCGAGGCCTTCTTAGGTCGGTCGCCGAAGAGTCTGCTCACCACATCTTCGACCGGCGCACTAAAGAACTCTTGGGTGTAATTTTCCCACCACTCACCGAAAGTGTCGGTGTAATGAGTTTCTGGGGTGGCTGGTCGAAGCCGGAATCTTTGGCAGTGCTCTTGGAACTCCCTCACGACGGTTCTACACTCCTTCTCAGAGGAACGAGGTTCGCGTCCACGGCTTAGGACCGTTCGGGAGGAAAGAAGGGGGATAGGGCAGCCCTGAAGGTAGCCGAGCTGTCGGGCAAGGAAGTTCGGATGATATACTTCCCAACCTGACCGTTTCCCATCACAGCCGAGAGGGAGGTCGCGAGCAAGCACAAACGACCCCCAGGTCTGACGAAGATCGGCGTCCTCTTCCGCGCTCCATGGGGAGGTAGGCAGCCTGATGGAGGAAGGATAGTCTCGACGACGACATATTAGGAACTCGTCGTTGGAGAAGTCGTCGAGAGCAAAGAGGTACCGAAATACCTCTTCGGCTTGATGGGGAGGTGTCGGTCGAGAGGCCAGTTGAGGTCCAAGCGCCTCTGTTGGTGAGAATTCAGCTATGGCCGGCCGAAGGGAGGCGAAGTATACCTGCAACCAGAGCTGGAAGACCCAGAGAGGACCATTCTGGTGTGGGTCGACCTTGTGAAAGGTCGCCTCGGCCAGGCAGCGGAAAAGTTGGGCGAGAATATTGGAACTCAGTGCCAAGACGTGACCACTAGCCAGGGCTTCGGCTATCGGCATGTTCTCGACCAAACACTTGTTTGACTTGGTACAACAAACGTATTTGTTGTACCAGTAGAAGAGGAAGGCTTCATGCTCTCCCTCTCGCAGGTCCTCTTCTCCTCGGCCGGCGAAGTGAAGATAGAGGGTGTTGTAATTGCAGAAGTTCTTGTGGAGCTTCTGAATATCTTCCTTCGACGGGATATGACCGTCACGGTTCAAGGTCTCGAAGGCCCGACGGTCGAATAGCGTTTTCAGGTCGATATTCGACGGATGCCCAGAGAGGGTCGCGTCGACAGGGATCCCGGTCGCCGAAGTCCCCAGAATGGCAGTGATATCCAGGACGGTGGGACCAATGGGACCCAGAGGAAGGACCATCGTGTTGGTGGCCGAGCACCAGAAGCACAGTGCGGCTTGGAGAAACTCCTTGTCGGGGACGATTTCCATAGACGAAAGGAGAATGGCGTCGTAGATGCCAAGGGCCTTCCATTGCTCGCCGAAGAGTCGTTCCATTCGAACGACCCAGGCTGCCCAGGATGTGGTCGTCGAGGGCCAGGAGCCCTGGGGTTTAGCCGCATCCCATCGCGACCATTCAAACCCTTGAAGTAAGGGTGTTAGGCAGTGCTCCTGGAGAAGGCCGATGATAGTCGGCGGAATTGTAGCCTTGAAGAGAGGACCCAGGATTTGGTATTGGGTGCTCATGTCGTTTTCAAACCGGATGGTCTTGATCGAGCTCCGATCAACAATCTTCTGGTGTTGGTCACATTCCCTGGAAAGCTTGGAGATGAAGGATGCCATTGTGTGAAAGAGGCACGGAGTAAAAGGGTTGTCTGGGTTGGGGATTTAAAAACGAAGACTTGGAATAGGAGAAATGCACTAGAAATCAATGGCAGAGGATTTCAGGAAGTTTGAGAGCGTAAAAGTACAAATGAGGGAATTTCGGTATTTATAGAGTTATGGGGGGGAAGAGCAATCGTTCGAAATTCAAAACAAAGGGCAAAATCGACCGGAGGAATCGTTGATCATGATGAACATTTGGGAAATGCGGTTGAGAAGACCGACGGTTTTAGGTTTTGGGGGCGCACGATCGCGTGTGACGGCGAAGTTAATGACGAAAGACGGTTCGACGCCTGCACGATGACAGGTGGGCTCACGGACTGATGTAATGGCTCGCGGATTGAGATAGTGGTCATAATGGCAAGACGGTTCGGGCAGGCGCACGCTTCAGACGTCATTATCGGGGATTGGCCATGTTGGAGGAGGCCACGTGGCGAGTGGTTTAGCAGGATCAAGATCGTGCGATCGTGTTCAATAAATGCGCCTTGGAACTCGGGTATTGGGATCCTGAGTGGTAGATTCGCTTCTTCAAGGCCGAAACTCGGCCGAAGGTTTTAGGCCGAGGACCTCAGAAGCGAGGGGGCAATGTTTGGGCCCAAAATAACAGTTTGGGCCGAGGGAGGAATCACTTTCGGCTCGGGAAGACGTACGGCGAGAGGGTCATGGGGCGTTCAGCTCATGGGCTTCTAGGCCTAGGTCGGTTAAATCAGAGTGCAAGTCGAGTCCTAATACAATAGGGACCCTCGACGAGATCAGTAAAACTAGAAGGCGAATCCGGCTCAGTTAAGGACTAGATTCGTAGTCCTAGCAGAGATAGGACTGATCGAGGTAATGTTAATCCGGAGAGGGAAACCTAGTTCGAATAGGATTGGAACTCGGGCTCGGTGTTCTGCTACTATAAATACAAGACATTCAGCAATGAAAAAGGCTACTGCAAATCAACACAAAAATTGCCCTGCGCAAACTCTCACAACTTGAGATCTTTTTCTTTTCCTTTTTCGCTGACACATCTTCCGTTGGCATCAACAGCACTGTGGAAGCAACCGGTGATATCTTAAGTCGGCATAGATAGCTCTGTCACCGTAGAGTCGGTCGGTCTCGCAGTATCTTCCGTTGGCATCAACAGCACTGCGGCGAGAACGGTCGATTGCCTATCCAAGTCTCGGTCGAGAAGGGTTTTTGAATCCTTGTTGGTCGAGGTCATCTCATTAGCCTTCTCGGCGAGGTGAGGTGTTACAGTTATTACATTCGGCACATTGTAAGCCGAATTCGGTTCGTGAACTTTGTAAGAAATAGCAGCCTTGTCTTCAGGCTCGAGAACCCAAGAGGCCGAGACGCGTTCCTTTCTCGGCCGCAATCGCAAGACGCAGAAGTCAGTAGCGCGACCCAACGCAGCATCATCAAATTTACTCCTCGGCCGAGCCTCGGTCGACGAGTTGGCACGCCCCGCAATCACCGAAGGACGTAGTTAGCTTAGAATATATTCGGCCTGCGCACCACGTAGGCTTTGTAATTTCTAGGGTCAACAGTACCAAAATATAATAATTGAATTAATGTACCAAAAAGTCAATACTCAAATGTGTGTACCAAAGTGTACATAACGAAATACATTATATTGACCGAAATGCATTATATTGAATCAATGTAACTACATGTTTGTACCGATGGATATACCAAAATATTCAAATGTATTAATGTACCTAAATAAAGAACATACAAAATTGTTATTGGAATATATATTATAAAAAAATTAGTTGCCTAAATGTAGACATTAAAATATATTATGATGAATGAAATAAAAATTAAATTTAAATGTAATTAATACATTAAAATAAAAATAAAAGGATAAAATAAAACATCAAAATACAACTAATAAATGATATGATTAAATGTGCTAGGGACTAAAATTGGATTTTAATCTTACATATGGTTATAATCTAAAACTCATCTTTTTTAAGGATTAAAATGAAGTTTTCTATAAAATAAAATAGTTCACTAAATACGAATATGGTTCGTATAACTCAATTAAACTCCATTGCTTTATACGCTTCTCTTAACTCTTCATTTTAAGTTTACTTCACACAACTCTTAATCTTAAGTTTACTTCACACAACTCCTTATCTTAAGTTTACTTCACACAACTCTTATTTTAAAGATTTATCATCATAAGCAACGTCGCAACAAATTCGTACTATTTTTTGAAATATTTGTTGGACTTTAATAAATTTACAATCATAGTTTTGAGGAAAACAAAATACTTAAAACTAAAAGTAGTTATACGTATCCATACGTGACAAAATCTTTTTTGTCACGTATGCATTTGCATACGGATAGACTTAATGAATTTACAATGACATTTTTGAATGTTTCACCATACTCTTATTCTTCTTCGATTATATACATAGATTATTATTTTAGACGATTTTGTAATAAATTGAAATTTAAATGGATAATGGGATGAATTTCAATTATCCGAACTGTCTATTCTTCAAGTTGCACTCTATATATCATTCTTGCAAAATATTAACTAAATCGAAAATGCTTGAGACATCTAATTGAGTTCAAAGAAATTGATGAATATTATGTTCAAATAAATTTTGAAATTTCATTATGTCAATCAAATGAGTAAATAGTTTCGGATTAAATAATCTATGAATGAAAACAGTTCGAATCGTTAAAATCTGATGCATAACAGCCCCACAACTAGTCTCATTTTTACCTAAAAAATAGAAATTCTTTTAAACAAAGACTATGTTACTTCTTTCTAAACGCTCATCCCTCCGTCTATTTATCTTTCTTTTCATTTTAGTTTAGTGGAATTCTCTGTTCTTAATTGTTAAAACAAAATATCAAACAGAAAAACCAAATTTTATTTTTTTTATTTATTTATTTTTAAAGTAGAACAACGGATGCCAAGACACAGTTATAAATAAGCAAAGTCGAACACATGCCTACGCCTTGGTGACTGGGTACCGACATTGACGACGATTCCCGAGAAGTCCCTTCCTCCTCACAGAATTTCGCATAAAATCGTAAGGAGGCGTCCATCGCAAGAAATCCTCTAATTTTTCTTTTTCTTTTAAAATCCACACCTCTGTTCGTCTCTCATATATTAATCTAATCTAATCCTGTTGTGGATTAACAACTTAACTGCCCAAAACTCCATAGTGTGTGTGTATATATATATATATATACAGCAATCGATACATAGACAAAGATAGAACATATTAGAAACTTGGCAATTTCTTCCCGTCTCAAACTCCCTGCGAATTTGTGTGTGTGTGTCTCTCTCTCTCTTGTTTCTCTCTCCTCAAAACACATTTTCCTTCACAGAACCAGAGATTAAATAAAACCCCATTTCTCCTCAAAGAATATTATTAATCCCTTCCTTCTTGCTGGTTAGTTGGAACTCCTCGCATGGTGGGCAATTTTGGTTCTGGCTCTCCGCCCGGACTCTCATTTTTTCCTTTTGGACTCCTTCTCAACGAGAAGGTAACTCGATCAATCATCGCTTGTCCGTCTCTCTGAAATCTTGAAATTCTCTTTTCTTTCGGGCTTCCAAGTGATGCAATTTCGGGGTCGAATTTATAATTTAGTTTCGCGTTGCAGGGATATAATTTGTGTGTGGTGGTATTTGATGTGAAGGAATCAAAAGATGTTGGGAAGCTTGCTTACCAGAATTCTTATGTATGTTAATGTTCTGTCATTAATGTTAATCCAGTTTTTGAATCTTGATCTTCGACTTTACCTTTGATTTTGTATTTGGGTTGTTTTTTTTAATATTGGTTTTGTTGGTTGGGGGTGTGTAGATTGTCTCTTGGGTATGCATACCCAGCATTTGAGTGTTATAAAACCGTGGAGAAGAACAGAGTTGAGATTGAAGAACTCCGCTTTTGGTGTCAATATTGGTACGTAAGCACCCTCTCTACATCAATGTGACAGTATTTCCAACCAATCATGCGACGTTATGTGAGAAAGTTATAACACGTAATGATGCGTGATAGGTTTGAGATACCACCACATTAACGTCCCCAGGTCTTTCCCCATATGGGGTTATCTTCTTGGTAGCAATTCAACCAATAATTTGTTTAATGGTTGTTTAAATGGTGTCATTAACTTTGGATAATAACATGTCCAAAGTCCAATTGAATACGCAATAACGACATGTCGTTTTTACAGGATAATTGTGGCAATGCTTACAGTTCTTGAGAGGGTTGGAGATGTATTCATATCATGGTACAAGTCACTCTCTAACTATAAACTCATTTTTCATCATTTCAGCATTCATTTGTAATATTGTGACCCATATTAAGTTACTCTTGTGAAAAAAATGTGAAGGTTGCCCATGTATGGTGAGGGGAAGGTGGCCCTTTTCATCTACCTATGGTATCCAAAGACCCAGGTAAGAAACCCATATTTCGAGCGGTTGATCAAATTCACGTAACGTTGCCCTAGATTTATGTTGGCAGACTGTGAATTAGAAAATAACCAAACATACATTCCGTCAACATTCAAGCAACACTTAACCTAATTAGTGATCTATATTCACAGTTGACAACATATCCTGTTATACAAATATTCAGTTTGATTCATTGGAATACCATTTGAAATGTGCATATATTTGCGCTAGACTTACATTTGTCCGTCAGCATTTAGAATCCGCATGGACAGTCTGACAACATAAACACGGTTGTACAAATTTTCAATTGATTCATTGGAATGACATTTGAAATGTGGTTGTAGGGAACTGGGTTTGTGTACAAGACCTTCCTGAGGCCATATGTAGCAAAGCATGAGACAGACATAGACAGGAAGTTGCTTGAGATGAGAGCAAGAGCCTGGGATTTGACTGTTTTCTACTGGCAGAACTGCGCCCAATACGGCCACACTGCTTTCCTCCAAGCCCTTCAGTACTTGGCTGCTAACTCCACAAACTTCGCCGCCAAAACCACCACCGAGGTAGGCCACATTTACAATGCAATACACTTCTCGGGTTTTTCTAGCATCGATCGAAGTATAGTATGCATCAGAATCCTTGATCGCCCATCCAATCGTTCATTCACCTGGTTCATGCATGCCATGTGAGCAAGAAACAATTTCTCTCGTGCACAAAAACGAAGATTTGAATTTTTCTGGGAAAGGGGTTACTGAAAATTCATTGTTTTTGTTTGATTGATTTTTTGAACCAACCTCACAGTCGCAGACATTCGATGATGATCAGCAGGATGCCACAGCGCCAGCACCGCAGCGGCCAAACGTGCCGCTTCGCAAACCGAGCGGAAAGAACAAGTGGCCGCCAGAATCCCCACCAGCAACACCCAATGGCAGAGCCGCCACAGTCAACCGGCGCCATGTCTGAGCCTCCGAGGTCCCCAAAGGTGGTTCAGTCCCGACATCAAACAGATGGTGGGCGGGTTGACGAGCTGACCGAGAAGCTCCGGCTCAGGCCTTCCAAGCCAATCCAGTGACAGATTAGAATGTGATCACAAAAGAAAAACAAAAAAGGAGAAACAGAAATTGTACAAATCCCAGAAACAGCAATCGATTGATTGATTGATCGAACTCTGAATTCGTATATAAATTCAAATTCTTTCATTCAATTTTGTTTCCTTTTGAGTAAAAAAATTATAATATATACAGATGACAAAAAGTGGCAGATTGTGTTAGGTGGCGAGTCCGATGCAGCGGAGTGTGCGGCGGAGGGCTTGGGAGAGGAAGGGGACGACGCAGTGGGTGAAGAAGGAGAGGCAGGGGGAGAGCTTGAGGCAGAGGCGGCGGAGGAAGTTTGGGCCAGATGGGCCGGAGGTGGAGGACATGGGCTGGAGGTAGGCCCAGGCGGCCTGCTTAACGAGGCGGTTGCGAATGGAGATTTCGTAGCCGGAGTTGTTGGCGGAGGCAACGGTGGGGGAATTCACGGCGGCGGAGGAGGGGAGCAGGTCTCTGAGAGAAGTGTAGGATTTGGAGCTCTTGAGGGAGAGGAGCTCCAGGTCCAGTTGGAGTGGCTCTGGGCCCGAAACGCAGCCGTTTTGGGCGGGGAGGCTGGAGTTGTGGAGGCGCTGGAGCTTGGTAGATGAGGTAGGAGTGGTGGTGGCGGAAAGCAGGCTGAGTTTGGCGGGGACCACCACGGATGTGCAGATAGAGTTTCTGCCGCGGAGCTTCCCCGACGAGAGTAGTGGGGTCGCCGGGTGTGGGCTGAGTACGGTTGAATCGTCCATAGTAGAGCAGCTGAAAGCAAAGCGGAAGAACAAAATGTGTGAGAGAGAGAGCGAGGGTGGAACGTGAAACGCGGTTTGGGTTCACGGCGGTTGCGTTTTGGCAATAATTGGCCTAAAACAAACGTCGTTTTTGTCTTCACGCGCAAAACAAACACTCTTCTTTTTTGTTTTTGAAAAATTGTCGTTTGCGGCCCGCCACCCGGACGAGCCTGCGCTGCGCTCAATTTATCCCCTTTTTTTTTGGACTGGTGGTTAGCCCGCGTCTCTGATAACGGGAATATTTCGACTAAAAAAAGGGGAAAATGAACCATATAAATTAAATGGATAATGCGAGTTAAATAAAAAATTTGTACCAAATTTTTAAACTAACTAATATGTTATAAAAAATATGTACGTTAATCAATAATTCAATCATCAACAATTATAACATTACCTACGTTACAAGGGAAGTGAGTGCATTTCAAAATAATTTATATTAACATCGGAGAATTTGAACTTGAAACTTCAAATATAGGAAGCTGAGAACACACGGAGTGTAGTCAACAACTAAACTCAATTATATGATGGAAGTGACGCTTATAAACTTATGGAACAATTCTTATACGTACAAGGCGTCCATTATTTTTCTAAAAGGAACTAAACCTTAAATAACACTAGCGGATATCATTTCAGTAGCACAACATTTCGCTATGCTATTGATAAACGTCGTACGCATATAATTTCTAAATAATGGAGTATACCAAAATGGGCATATAGAAGTTTTCGACGATATTTTTTCACAAAAATGTTTCGAATGAAATGCACCTTCGACCAAAAAGAGAGTTGATAAAAGATGTTGGCAATTGTATATGTTTTAGCCGTCTAACATTAAAATCAGATAGAACTCAGGACCAGAAAACCTTTGCTGCCTTAACAATATCCGGCACGCCAGTCCTCTGCGACATGTTTAAAATCACAGCATTTACAGACAAGGATTCCAAACAGAACCCCCTCATGGTGTGTGCATACATTAATGAATGAGCATGCATCATACAGCCAGATTCAGCATTACTATTCTCCCGTATGTAGAGTCGCCTACCATTATTGGACGTGCCATCCCTCAATGTTTCGCTCCTTGCTGAATATCCGCAGCTTCTACAGTTTTACGATGAACTCTTTATTCCTACAACAGCGGTCAAGGACATACTGAACTGTACAGTATAACAATAGTTCCCAGCTAGTCATCCGTCAGCTTCTTCCAAATGCTTCGCCCGTGTTGCATCTCCTAGCAATACTTGACACAGATGGAAGACCACTGATGGTAGATACACGAAATTTCTACAGATACCCCGTTACACAAACGAAGATTCACCTTTGAGCGAAGTTAACTGCATGAGATGGGACTTCAACAACCCTAGATGGCGGAGTTTGTGGCCTTGGTGTACTAACATCAGTCACTCCAAAGTCAGCATGAAGAATGTCTGTCCCATTCCATCCAACACCAGCTATAGTTGTCATAGTGAAGGAATTGATCATTCACACAGAGAAACAATAATTTAATTGAAAAGAAAACCGCAAGAGTGGGAAGAGAGTGAAAAGAAAAAGGTGGAACAATTTTGAAAAAGGATACAATCCGTCCTCCACATATCTGTAATGCTAACTTCGGCATCAGACAAAAGCCAGTAGTCTGCATCATTCTGTAACAATAACAAAAAAGATATATAGTATAAGCAAGAAACTAAATATTATGTCAATGTATATGTTGTTGAGAGTATACATGGTTCTGAAAAATCTTTTACAAGAGCATATGGAACTCTGTGTGCTCTATTTTTCTGGCAGAGGTTGCAAGCATATAGCTCAAATCCATAGGTAACTGAAAGGTCGGACAAAAGTATCCACGTAACAAGTCTTACTATATTTTGCACAGCTTTCCGATATCATCATACAAACAAATAAAAATGCACATCTTATGTTGCACCTTCACATCAATTAGGTGATAAGTAGTCCAGTTAACAAGCTTCAAATCTGAGACTTATATGCAAGCTACACTAAAACGCTTATCGTTTTCAAAAGTTGACTTTCAGTGTTGGAAATGATGTTTTTCTCTTTTACCTTTGCAGCTAAGAAAACATATCAGTCAGAACAACTATACTTACATCAACATCAGAAGGAACGATCTTCATCATTCCCCCAGCAAACTCCTGAGAAGCGTTTAAATCAGAGCACGTGTGATGAGCCTGTTGCAGCCAAGGCTCAATTTCCTTCCCACTGCTTTCAACAGTTACCACTTCTGTTATTGGGTGTTCACTGGACCCAGAACCAGAAGCCATTGGGCAGCTCACAGGTGGCTCAGCTCCATGCACATCCTCAAACTTTTCCTCAAATTGACTAAACACCAAATAATACACACAAAACAACAAACAAGTAAATAAATACAAACCAACACAGATATTCTTATCATCAATAATCCACAAAACATGCAAAACAAAAAGGGAGAGTACCCTACTCAAATGTATAAAGATATTTCGTTCACAAAAGAAGAAAAAGGAAACAATACCTGACAAGGTAGACATCAATGGGTCCCATTGTGCTTCTAAGTATTATCCTGTATCTCCTCTGTAGATAGTCAACAGCCTGGTGCATATTGAAGGAAGAACTCAATATTAATTAAAGAGAGAATGCATATAAAACATGTACCTTCTAAGAGAAATTTATGTTTGACTTACTTCATCAGGATCTGGGACTTCCAAGGTGGTTCCATGTGGAGCTTTGATTGCTATCAGGGTTTCATTCTGGAAAAGAAAAGGCGCAATTAACATAATGGAAAACACTAAACCATCGTAGAAATCAGTGTTAGAAGTGATGCATGGAACACACGTGGAAGCAAGGTAGGCCCTTAATGTCATCTTCAGTCACAAAAAGCCACCTAGAGTAAGAGTTGAAGATAAGAACGTATTTGTATACATAGAAGCAAGTGATTAACAATATAAACATAAAGAAGAAGGACAAAAATTATCTGAAAAAGTTAATGGACTAGACATTACTTTCGGTTGTTTTCATCTTCGCTCAAATCCCTCAACTTTTCTTGCATCTCTCTGCACAAGGGTGAAGGCGTCAGCACTTTTCAATAGTTTCAAAACGGTGAAGTTGAATTCCAAAAAGAAAATTAATTGCATATACCTTATTCGGTCATCTAATCTGCGCTCTTGTAAGGATAGATTTTCAACTTCTGCCTGCAGGATATACCACAACTTAGGCTTTTATCTTCCTTCACAAAGCTACTAAATTGTCAAAGTATTTTTTTAACACCATGCTTTTCATAGCAATCTAAGACAGATGAAATTGTTAATCTCTAAATAAAGAAACATTATGTGAACATGTGAACATGAGTTCAGCAATTTTGTGTACTACAGACAATCCATGCTCATGACAATTCAAAGGACAATAAAATTAATAAATAAATAGGTTCCTGAACTTTGCATTACAAGAACTTGCAACATTGAAATACCTGTAATATAGAGAGATCACCATCCAACTCTCCTGGCATTGAAGCATCAAATCCCCTAATCAATCATTTAACACATCCTTGAGTAAGTTTCCATGTGTTCCAAATCTTATTAGAACTTGAAAATTAAAGGAAATTTAAGAATAAACTATCAAAGATTACTTCCAACGTATCCTGTTCTTCAGCTTCTTTTCAATGAGACCTATTCCTTCCAAAACATTTGTAATGTCATATATCCGCCTCTTCTGAACCTGTGTCATTTGTAAAACCATCAATCAGTACACCACCAAATACAGATAATTTGTGTTAGTGTGTATGTATTACAGATAATTTGTGTTAGTGTGTATGTATATACACTCTGACAGAAAATGATTACCTCCAAAGTTTCCGCTGCTTTGTTTAGATCAAGAATTCCATCCTCTGCACGCTTAATCAAATTGATGAACTTTTTTGTCAACAGACCTGGAAAATTTGAGCACAGTTATCTCCAAGTGACACCATATGGCAGCCTTGTGAACTCTAAAAACCACAAATGTCAAAGAGAAGAAAACTCATGCTCAGATTACCTAAGGAACTGTCATAACGACAGCTTCCGGCTGGAGTAGAAGGGGAACCTGCATGTTGACAGAAGCTATCCAATAAGATTCTCAATATGAACGGAACAAGATAGTCGAGAATTCTATTTGTTTTTATCCAGGGAGAAAGAAGACTTTGTTATTATCAACGATGCTATGCAGCCTCTTTCACGTGGACAGCTGCATCTGAAGCTCATCTTAGTGATTCATCGAAGTTAGGCCAAAAATGGTAGAGATAAAGCAAAAATTGAAGAGACAAGAAGACTCACCAACATTTGACACAGGAGTCTGAGGTCCAGATCTACCTCCCTTGGAAGCCTTTGACCTATTGTTTACCCTTCCCCCTTTTGTAGACATTGGAGGAGTCTGAAGGGGAGTCTGAATAATATTAGTATTTCCAGGACTGCAGGTCCAATCACTGTACTCAACTTCATTGGTGTCCTTCCGAGTAAGTTGCTGAAAAACAGCAGCAAAGTTAAAGAATTCTTATTAAAAATTAGGCATATGGCGACTTAGCAACCATACTAGTTAAAATATGCTACATAATGAACTATATATCGACGAGATGAACACTGCAAATCAATCTAGATGAAATGGAGGACGGAGAGTGGAACCACTAGTCATTATACCCAATTACACTTTTATAATATTAATTTACACACCCAATGAAGAAACCAACACATGCCACGAGAAACAATTGATTCTAAAAAGGAGCCAAATACTACAACTTGAAAGTCTACTTTCAAATCAGTACCTTCACTCCAGATTAGGCAACACAGTTAAGTGTGATGCACATCAACACCATATCATTTCTCAGTCCTCCCCTCATCGCCGACCTTTATCACAATACTTCACCTTGACAAGTTGCATTATGCACTAGACTTACAATTGTCGGCTTTTTTTCCGGTTACAACTAACAATTGCAATTTTGGTTAGCCAAGCTTGCAAATTTACAACATAAGTATAAATATTTTCAGAAGTCCACCAAATTACAAAATATCTTAAGAAGCACTATCTTAGTAGTAAGTGAACAATATTAGCTTATGACCTAAAAATAACATTTATGAGCTAATCCAAATCTTCTAATTACAAATTGTTTCCAATCTCATACAAAACCCTAAACAACAAAACCAATCAGAATCACCAGAATTACCCTCAATTCTTTGAACAATTACAACGCAATTCACCCAAACAAACCAACGCAGTGAGATTAACACACAGATATCCATGGAAATGACAACAACTCACAGGAGATCGAACATAAATAGCTTCAGGTTCTTGGTCTCCAGCTCTGCGAGCACCGCCCGCGAATCGGTGGTAATTGTCGGGAGGGAACGGCTGCGGCTTTGTGGACTCGAACGCGAGGTGACGCCTCAACGGCGGCAGGATCTGGGCGCCGCCGCCTGTGGGTGCCGTCGCCGGCGCTGGTTGGCGGTTGGGAGCTTGAGCGCAGCCGGACATAGAGGGATCGACCGGCTCGAACTAGCGGCGGTCTCCGTTTACCGAGAGACGATCGGAGAAGGAGAGAGGTGGATCTTTAGGTTTTGGGGAATCGGAGAGAATCTGAGCGAGGGCGGGGGTTTAGGGTTTATGGGGAGGCGAAATGGGATCGAGAGGGGTAGAGAGAGAAAGAGAGAGAGGGGGGGTTAGAGAGAGAAAGTGAGGGTTAGAGAGGGAAAGTGAGTTGTGGGAGTTAGGGGAAGAGCTAGCAGAAAACGAGGGAAGGGAGGGAATTTTTTGTTTCGGACAGATGTGGAGGGAACACGGCGAAAAATATTAATTTGTCAACTTTTTTTCCTATTTTCCACCCCTGAAACTTGTGTATTTCTGTTCTGACCCTGCGAGAATGGAAACCTTTCTTTTTATTGTTTTTTTTTTTGTCAAACGTTTGATTTTGTTAGATTAAATGTTAGATTAGTTATCGACAGGATTTGAACCCACACCATTATATAAAAACTCAACTTCTTTCTACTGTTGTAAAATGTCACTTGCTTCTTTTTGTTGTTTGGAAATAATTGGAAAATGTAGACGAGGGAATACCATTTTTTTTTCACTTCCCCATTTGGTTTATGCAAATGCAATAATAGGAATCAAATGCATACATATTTTTAGTAAGAACGTTACGTTTCATGTTCAAAAGTGGTGTATTAAATTTACAACTAGAGTAATTTTTAAAAATATAAAGATGCATTAAATATCTTTTCAAGTCGTGTCGAACGTAAGAAATACCCCTTTCACGGGTTTCATGCACTCCTATGGGTAAGTTTCCGAATTCTATTATTGTTTCACCAGACAAAGAAATGTTTCACATATTTATTTGTAATATTCTAATTAAGAACCAAATAGAAGAGATATGATTAAAATTAATACAAGAGCGGCAATTATACTACAATAAGGTACAAGAAACTACGTTTAAATATTATACCTCTTTACAAGTTTTGCAATCGATGTATTTATGATGCCCAAAATTAAAAATTAGTTGAAGTACCCAAATAAATAGGTCCAAAAAGACCAACATAAATGGAGTAATCCCAAAATATGTTCTTATATTTATACCAATGGAATGAAAAAGAAAAAGTAAAACGCACCAAACGGCGTGGAATCTTTAGAAAAATAGTATATTGAATGGTCAGTTTCGAATTATACCAAAACTATGGGGCAAAACTACGACGTGCTAGAAGAAAAGACAACAAACGAAAATTACAAGGAGAATCGCCGATC
The DNA here is from genome assembly GCF_042453785.1 of Malus domestica. Taxonomy (NCBI): domain Eukaryota; kingdom Viridiplantae; phylum Streptophyta; class Magnoliopsida; order Rosales; family Rosaceae; genus Malus; species Malus domestica. The sequence goes on from NC_091672.1 coordinate 3,854,724, forward strand.
CGCGCCTTTATTTGGCTTTAAACAAAATTTTCTGATTATTTGACGGCTCATTTCTCACCGTCTCTCGCATCTCCTCCAACCCTAACTTCAGCTAACCACAACGGACATATATAACTTTGGTGCTACTACTACTGGGTCCATGACACGTGCCAAAAATAATTATACTGTATTGTTCTCCTTCTAATTTACGAAGAGTGAATAATGTGGGAAATGAATTTCACATGAACGTAAAATTATTTGAGTGTTTCTGAAATTAAGAAATGTTAAGATTTTAGAGTCGGGATGCCCGTCCACTACTAGTCACCACTTGCAGGTGTTAGATTTTATCATAAAAGGCATGGGTGTTATTAGTAGTGGAATCATTCATGAACAAGTAGTAAACATAATGTCAAGTTTCTGATGTGAGATTGCATTCTCCAACCAATTCTACATTGGCAACCTTCTTTTTTCCTCAAGCAATAACAATTCGTCGTCAATCAGAATTGTCAGGTCAGAGTCTTGTTCACAATTGGAACGATCGAGTCAGGGTCTTGTTCACAATGAGAATGATCTTGTCAGATGTCTCGTTATTAGTAGCGAAACCATTCATTTATAAGTAGTAATATTTTCTTTCAAATTTCCAATATGAAATTGCATTATTCAACAAAAATGAATAAATTGGCTTGAACTTGTTACATCAGTGATGTACGAGGCAAAGACTCTTTGATATTTAAGTTTGAGCTAAATAATGAATGAGAATTTAAAGGCCTGAGTTTCTTGATAGAGGAATAATGACCTCTTTTTATCGAAGGACATGTCCTTATATCGTATCAAGGTTGAGCTTGAAGATAATTCACTAAAGCACTTGGGCTGTTGACTATGCGATCTATTACCCTTAACAATCATGAGAACAAACTTTGTAACCAATTGATGTAACTACTACCAAAAAACACATTCTCATTATGAATCATGTCTTTATGATACCACTATTATCATTGTACAACGTATAACAGATCAAGTCTCCAAAATTATTTTCTAAACCTCCCCTAAACCCGAGAAATCTCCGCAGTTTCACCCAAAATCAAATAAGGTATTTAACGAAAATTGTCATTAGCATTCCGAAAAACTCATATTAACGAGTAAATTAGTTAAAATTGGAAATTGGCCTTGTATATTTTCAATTTTCTCAATCAATCGAATTTGTACCCCATAAAGGAGAACTCCTAAAAGGGATGGAAGAATTACAACAAAACTCCAACCGGTCGCGAAACTTTGCCTCACTCGTCTTTAACAACACCGGCAGCGGAAAACAGACCCCTTTCTCCACGCACCGCTGGTGCCGCGGCCGAATCCGATTCTCCAAGCTGAACGAGAAGTAGTGCGGGAACTCCGTCAGCTCCTTCATCCCCCTCCCCATCTCCACCACGAAGTAATCGAATTTCGGCTCGAAGTTCTGCTCGATGCTGTAGCAGAACAGCTGCGGGAACCGCCGGAACATCGACAGCGCGTCGCGGTGGGAGAAGCCGATTTTTTCGAGGTAGTCGATTCGGGGCAGGAGCTTGTCTTCCACGCTGCAGGAGAGGAGGGAGGTGTGTTTGTTAACTTGGGAAATACCAATGCTCTGGAGGAAGTAGAGGGTGGGGCGGAGGCGTGTTTTGACGCTGCAAGCGAGGAGTCTGGGGCGGCGGTTGATGACGCGGCGGAGATCGGAGCCGTTGACGTGGGCTTCGCGGAGGAGGAAGGTGAGGATTGGGGCGATTTCGGCGACTCGGGAGGAGAGGATTTCGGGGCACATGCCGATGAGGCGGCGGAATTCTGGGGAGGTGAAGCCGATGGAGGTGAGGAGGAAGTGGACGGTGGATTTGATGTGGGAGAGAGGGGAGGAGAGGATCGGAGGGTGGTGGTTGATTAGGGAGAAGAAGTCGAGGCCGATGGAGTCGAGGTAGAGGACTTTTTCTTGGAAGTCGGAGTGGGGGGTGGCGGTGGTTGGTGGGGGTTTGAGGGAGGCCGTGGTTTTGGAGGAGGAGATGATTGGGAAGTGGGGGGTTTTCTTCGGCGGCGGAAAGGAGTGGATGTCATGATGAGAGGAGGAGGGGGATTGGGGTTTGGGAATGGGATTGGGAATGGAGGAGAAACGGGGTTGTTTGGTGGCGGCGATGGCGGTGGAGAGGAAGTGGGTTTCGTGCATTTGGTTGGTTGGTTGTTGTTTGGGCGCAGCTGGTCATGGCTGAGGACTGAAGAGCTTTGGTTTGGGGGAAAAAGGGGGAATGAAGAAGATAAGGCTTAAAATGCTCCAAACAATGGCATTGTGGAGATTGTGATTGGTGAGGGGTATAGGGAGAAATCAGTAATCCAACACAAATGGGCCGGGTTAAGAAAATGAATACTACCCGAGTCCAGACTAATCTGACCAGCCCGGAGTAACTGAGCCTAAAATCACGTAGATAGGCACAAATGAGCCTAGCTTTAGGGGAGACACTTATATGGGACGAGGTTTATCTTTCTTCTGTGTATGTTCCTTGTAAGTATTGGCAAATGAACATTGAGACTAAGGTGGTTCGGGTTTGAAAAACACTTGTTCTAATGACTCTTTGAATGTTTGATACGAGTTTTTTTTGTGTTTGCTGTAATGTTTGCTAGGCATATCTCGACAAGTTGCATTGACAACACTAAAAAAATTATCTCGATATCACTCATCAAATTATTTCTATATGTGTTAATACAAGTGACATGTGCACAATATGATTTAGCTAACGAAATACCTTAATGAACAAACTGAAAATAAATTTATACGCTTTTCGCTTTGTTTGTATCTTAAAAACTTATACTTTAAGAACCCTGGAACCCCTAAATTTCAAATCCTGTGTCCGCCGCGGCCTAAAAGTAAACCAAGACTTCATCAAATCAAGATCAGCCTCACTTTATTAATAGTGTCCATCTTTTGAATTGATCACCAAGAAATCAGACTCTACAAACCAAATCCCTTACTCTTGTCCCATTTCCGGTTGCCCCCAAATGTATGTAGCCGGTTGGCCGGTTCAGTTCAAACCTAGGTCCCACCAACCCTTCCTCCCTTTGAATTCAGATCCTCGTCGGATCATCTTTGTAAAGATTTCAAGAATTCATCAATCATGTTCATTCATTGTACATCGTGCGGTCAGGAATTATTTTAAATATTTTTATTTAAAATTCAATACAAACAGTACTTGACAAAAACTGATCACACGATATACGATGAACGGACACGATTCACGAATTTTCAAAATTCTTGTTAAAAAGAGCCGGAGAGGATCCTGTTGGTCTGCCTCCTACCCACTACTTATCCTCACACTGTACCCCAACCCTTTTCTCCACCTTAGACCTCCCAGCCCACATCACTCACTATTCATCACTGACTTGAGTGGCTGAGCTCTCCACAACCACCATGGCTGCCTCCACCGCCGCCCTCATCTCCTCCGTCCCCTCCCGCGCTTTCTCCTCCACCAAATCCACCCCTCTCGTCGCCGCCTTCTCCAAACCTATCTCCCAAACCCTAAACTTCCCCAAATCCATCCACGGCCTCCGCCTCCCGCGCGTCGCCCATTCTGCCTCCCTCCCCCGCGGCGACTCCCACACCCGCAAGTCCTTCATCGTCAAAGCCTCCGCCGGCGAGCTTCCCCTCGTCGGAAATGTTGCTCCTGATTTCGAAGCCGAGGCTGTTTTCGACCAAGAATTCGTCAATGTCGTATCTTTAATTTAACTCATAGCTTTTGATTTTTTTTCCTGCAATCGCATTCTGTAATTTGCTTGTGAGTGTACTAAAAGCGCTTTCTACAACCAGAAACGCTTACTGGGTTTGTTGGAAAAAAGTTGAAATGATTTTGGGTCATAAAAGCGCTTTCTAGAGAAGCATATGTCAGATGCTTTTTCAAGGCATTTCTAAGTGATTTTCTAGGAACTTTCAGTGAAAATTTCAATGCTTCTATAAAAAAAGAGCTTTCTGCAAAAGCAGTCTCAAACGAGTCTGAAATTGTTTCATTGCAACTGAAGCTTTGGTGTGGGATTTCAGGTCAAGCTCTCTGAGTACATTGGGAAGAAGTATGTGATTCTCTTTTTCTACCCATTGGACTTCACATTTGTTTGTCCTACAGGTTTGTTTTGCTTTCACAATCTCCAATTCTTCATACAAGTTTTTAATCTTTCATGGATGCTGAATGAATCTAACTGAATCGGATTGCTTTGTTCAAAATTTGTGAACCCAACTTGCAGAAATCACCGCTTTCAGTGACCGTCACGCAGAGTTTGCGGAGCTCAACACAGAAATCTTGGGTGTTTCAGTTGACAGTGTGGTAAGTTGCCCTGCTCCCCGCTATCTTCAATACCACAATCTGCCAGACATACCATAAAAAAGTCTATATTCTGCCTAGACATGCCACGAAAAAGTCAATATTCGGCCTAGACATGTTGTAGCCTTGGTCTTTTGCAAAGGCTAATAGCTGCATATGCACACGCGTTAATATGCTAACTTGCACCTTGAACTATTTGCCTGCTTTGTTCTTTTTTTTTTATTAGTAAACAATTATGTACCTTGGGAGCAGCCTCTCCATAAATGGGGGTAAGGCTAGCCGACATTCACCTCTCTCAGACCCTGCGTAAAGCGGGAGCCTTGTGCACTGGGTACGACCTTTTTGTTAAAAGTAAACAATTATGTACCGTATCGTGGGTTCTAAAAATATCAATCTTATGCTTTGGGATTTTTGACTTTGAAAAATGAAATTGGCCTCACGATACGGGTTGCAGACAATGCATGTGGTTTCGGTTGAGCCAAGAGGTTAATTCGCATTGTTGGTGGAGAAAGAACACACAATAGACAATGAGGATATTCAACTGTAATAAAAATTGCAAAGTTGAAATAGGAAAAAGAATGCACCCAGAATACTATATTTGAGGTTAATCAAAAGGAGCTACTAAGATTGGTGATATCAGAATGTTGTGTTCTCGCTAATGGTTGAAGAATGATGTGAATCTGCGTATTCTTCTGCGATTCCTTTGCGATTCTTTTGCTTATGTACATCTGACTTGTTCCTTTGATGTAAAATAGTTTTAAAATTGCTCTTCCTTAGATTGGTAAGATGGAACCGCGTTGGCCTTATGCTGTCTTTTTTTTGTAGTTTTCCCACCTTGCATGGGTCCAAACCGATAGGAAGTCTGGCGGTCTTGGTGACTTGAACTATCCATTGATCTCCGATGTCACCAAGTCAATTTCAAAATCGTATGGTGTGCTGATCCCAGATCAGGTATGATATCTAATAAAAATTGGTTCTGAATTTAACGAATGATCAACTTGTGAAAGACTCAGTGCTGTGAATTCTGGATTATTTAGAAGTTCGGTTTCTCTGTGATAGGGAATCACTTTGAGAGGACTCTTCATTATTGACAAGGAAGGCGTCATTCAACACTCCACCATTAACAATCTTGCCATTGGCCGTAGTGTGGATGAGACTAAGAGAACGCTCCAGGTAAACATATTCATCAAGCCCAAAATAGAAATGGGATGTTTTCGTTTCCAAGCTCTGTTGTATAGCTAAGAATTTCGTCATCATGTTTCATATTACATTTTCTAATCGTTTTTTTTCTTTCCCTTTCTTGGCTTGGGTTGGATCCTGCAGGCCTTGCAGTACGTGCAGGACAATCCCGATGAAGTTTGCCCTGCAGGGTGGAAGCCCGGGGAGAAGTCCATGAAGCCAGACCCCAAGGGCAGCAAAGAGTACTTCTCCGCAATATAGAGCTAGTACACTGCGTGTCCATGTCGGACTCAAATAGGACGTGTAAACGAGTTTTGTATTCGTGTAACCTCTTTTTTCAATCCTTGATCATTTTGAGCATCAGCATGTCACAATAAACCCCAATCAATGGGACTTGCCCGATTTTCAGCATATTCAAGTAGCATACAATTTCATTGTTGTCACTCTATTTTATCATGGAAACAGGCTGAGCCTATGTAATTTTATCTGATCAGAAACTTGTAAGATGGAGAGAATGATCATCGTCCCAGTTCTCTTTTGCTTCTATTTTCCGGGCAAGGGTCGGTTCGGTCCGACTAATCTTCATATCGTCATCTTATTCAGAATTTGAAGTGAGGACAAGATAATACAAGCTAAATAGTCAATGAATAAGATCAACCCGCAACTTTTATTATCGTTACGCAATTTGATTACTCAAGTGGTTAGTTCAGTATAGGGTTCCGCCATTTGATTACTCAAGTGGTTATTTCAGTATAGGGTTCCGCCGTGAAGCCAAATGGCAAATACGAATAACTGAACTCTTTATAAGCACATGTAAGATTTCTTAGTTCTCTGACGGGTTATTCATTTGACAATTGGGTTTTGCGTTGTTTCAACCTCACCTTGGTTTCAATACCTCGGTTACACAGCACGCGAAATTCGAATTTATGACTTTTGGTGGAGTCTGAACTTTTGACGAATCTCACAATGTGCTTAAAAATGAAGGTGGAATCTCACATGACTGCTTAGTAGAGCAGCAAGCTAGAGGCTTTTGAGCAAGTAAATTCTATCCACTAAAGATAAGTGGCCATTATCCATTTCTCTACCAATCATTGTAGCTTCTTGTCTTTGGAAGGCAAATTGAAGGAGAAGCTTTTGGAATGGAAGGAGTTCTGCATTCTTCAACACTAACCCTTCCCATTACCTGTCATCATATCTCCAAAACCCAGATCCTGAAAACAGCCAACCACAACCCCACGCAAAGGCCAATGCTAATGATCTCCACGTTCCCAGCAACACTGGGAACCAAAACTAGCACGAAATTCTCAACAATATTGGCAGCAGCAGCGGTTCAGCCTTCGCAGCCTCTCGATCTAACGGAAGACAATATTCGACAGGTCTTAGCCGATGCAAGGGTTGAATTCGGGCAGCTCTTCGACACTTCAGTTGGCATGACAGGTTGAACTTACTTATCTTTTGTGTTTTTTGATTCAGTTATGTTGTTGTTTCTGGTGGTGGGAAATCAGTTAAGATAAGGAGATGACTTGCAGGACAAGTAGACCTTGCTGAACTTGACGGACCCTTTGTGAAGATCAGTCTGAAAGGCCGGTTTTGGCACGAACGGAGCGTGGTTCTGGCTAGACTGGCCAATTATCTCAAGCAGAGGATCCCTGTGAGTTAGTTAACGCCAACTGATCAGTATTACTTTATTTTTTACACAAAAAATCACTGTCTTATTCTTTCAGTGATGAAAATCTAGTCCTTGTTCGATCTCAGGAAATTTTAGAGGTTGATATAGAAGATGAGAAGCAATTGGATGACAGCCCTGCAAACTTTTAGAGGTACTCACTACAGCTTACCCAAAACAGCAGCAACTTGTACTATGCTAAATTACCTTAAGTTTGGTTCCCAGCATACGTGGACTAGGCTAGTTGGTTAAGTTTGTGCGCACATGGTCCCTGACAACCAAAGTTTGAATCCCCTTCCTTGCAAATTAAAGTAGATTAGAATATCGCTTTGTCAATTTGGTTCCCCAAAACACTAGAAATACAGCTTTGGGCAGAAATTATATATGTTTTTTTTAATCAACAGTTGTATCAAATTTTTCCACGGAGAGTAGTATGCTGTCTATTACTTCAGTCATACGATCATATTAAGACCAACTGTCGACAAGGGTTTGTATTTGCAGGTTATAAACTTCAGACCAAAAAAGAAAGGTGTAACTATATATTTTAGACTGTCTGTAAAAGGGGTGAGTAGTTTAAGTAGTTTAGAGCATTTACCCGTGCATTTGAAGTTTTATGTTCGAATCCAAATGTTTAGTTCGGACATAGAAGTTGTTGAACCATAGTTGAGGTCATTAGAGAAATTTTCAGCTGCTGTGATGATTAGGATTTTGAATTTTCCTAGCATGCTTTGTTAGGATATCAAGTTCTAGATTCCCTATAGGTAAAAAGGGCGAAACAAAATAAACGCGAAGAAACACAAAAGTAAACTAATCATACAAACACAAGGACTTACGAGGTTCACTCAATATGAGCTAGGTTGTCCAGTTGCCACAAGATACCCACCATCAGAGAAGGAGGAGCACAATCACATATACTCAAAAGTGTTTCCTCACACTCACTTGTAATTAGGGTTTATAATCACATTTTTCAAAGCTCCCTCAATGCAACAATTGGTACTATCCAAATGATCACCAAGGTTGGGGCGATTGGGAGAGGTGGTAAATCAACTTATTCATTTGTTAATGGATACCCATAAGACCCATTTAGTTTGATTTCACTTTACACCATCATTAACACTACCAACCTCACGTCTGTATTATGGTGATATCAAATTAAACAAGTCTTAACCGGTAACTATTAACAACCTATTGAGTTGATTTGCCACCTCTAGCGATTGGTATGTCCACGCGAATGTCCAAACCTCTTGCTTTTTACTACTCGATCATGATTATACTTTAACCCAACTTAACACACGTTAATCATCTATGCACCCATGCACAAATGATTGACAATCGTTGATTGGTACCAATCAAGCATCAATCAAATCTCTTTATAGTTAGAGAATTGTTATTAGCATTCTAAAATTCTCATTATATACTCCAAAATTTTCTATATTTAAAAAGAAAAATAGACTTCTAATGACCGCAAAATAAAAATTTTGAAATACCAATAACATTTCTTTATAGTTTATGCTAAATTATATGAGTTTATACTCATAAAAGTGTTAAACTTGTTTCTTTCTTGACCTATTTATGTTGCAGTGCATTCAACCCGAAAAAAAGGTTCAAGTCTCTTATGAAGACCAAGTACACCCTTGGATTAGCACATAAGCAAGCAACTTACATTTTTGACATTCTTTATACAAAATAAAATGAACATGTTTCGCATTTCCCCATTAATTCTTTTTGGCATTTTTCCAGTAGTATTAGAAATTTAGAAGCCACCAAAGTATCTAAGAACTTGAGCAAAAGATTTGCAGATAACCTAAATACCAAGCTATATATGCCACCCAACAACAAGAGAAGCCCTTGATTTATTGACTATTGAGTTGAGAGTGAAGATCTTATTCTGATTCATTAGATCTATACCTAACTTAAATCCTTAATCAAGTGCAATTTGGACATTAATAATCTTCATGTGCCTCACATGCTGACACCACCTGGCGTTTAGAACTCAACCAACAAGCTGTCCTCAAGTTTCATGACAAACTATTTTTAATTGTATTGTAACCTAAACGCAGCAAACACAACCATTAATTGGTGCTAACTATAAAATTATAAGCCTAACTAACATATGCTTCCTGTTTGTTGTAAATTAAAACCAAAAATTGTGAATTGGTCGTTTTCTGTCAACTCAGTTGTCATGTTGCTTAGCTGCTATATCAAGTCTGCTAAATATGCTATATATGTATGAAACACAAGCCCTTTTCTAATACGTAATCGGTCCAGTAATCTTCTAAATTTTTTATACAGCGGATATTGGAAGAGTGAATGCTCATAAACAACTAAACTACAAGAACCTGAATACGTGCTGAGAAGAAAAATAGTTATTCGGCCTATTGTGCCAAGAAATGATATGTTCCATATATTCATTTCAACTCCAAAAACAACAATATCCAAATTTGAAGTTTGAGGCATATGGCGTTTTATCATAGTGGCGAAAAGCAATCACGCCTACACATCTTAATGGGTTTGATCACTACCCATTATCTTTCCTAACAACTAATAATTTAACTCACTGACGCTACTGTTTGTCAAGAAACAAAATTGAAGTTTGAGGGCCAAATGACAAGTTTTCGAATAGTTCAGAAATCATTTTTTTTTAACAATAGTCAGAGATCATTAGTTATAAGAAAAAACATAACAAAATCTGAAATATCAAACTCGAGACTTCAATTTGAGTATCTTTTTTTTTTTTTAGAATAAAAAACTGAATATATCATATATAGTTGTTATAACTTACACAATGACATTTTCTGAGAGTAAAGAAGCTGAAATGGAATTTAATTTCCTATTGCAATACATCTTTTCGTATAACCTGCTAACATTTTCCTCACAAATTTAAAGTAGAAACTATACATGTCCAGAAGACATCGTCACAAATTAAACAATCGACACAGTAGAACAACCATGTAGCTAGCCAAGAAGAAACTTGAATTGATTCCTTCACAGTTTTACAAAAAGGGCAATGCATTTCCTTCATCTTTTTCAATTTTTTTTCTTTTTTCCTATATATTATAAGAGGACCTTGAGAGAGTTTCTGGCTTCAGCTACAAAAACAAAAAACCCAAAGTTCCTCTGCCGCTGCTGCTGCTGCTGATGTACGGTGTCGTACCGTAAATTAACCGTATATACTGTGAAACCCAAAACGCAAAAAAAGGAGGGCTTTTGCATGATCAGTTGAGCGACACATCACGTTGCTACTCCTGGTTCAGACACATAACTTTTTCTGTCCACCTCTTCCCACACCAACTTTGATGTTATTTCATCGTGCTCTGGTACATATTCCTGAGGCCAAAATACCAAAACATATCATTAAGTAAATTTGTAAATTACGGTGTAGTTTCGTACTAATCTTCCCTGATGAAATTATACGAAAATACACATTTACTTTTGGTAACATGGGAGGGAGAAGTTAAACAACAAAAACTACGCAACAATTCTAACCTAGAAACCCTAGGTAAATCTTCAAACAAATCTAAACCTTGGTACTGAGAATAGTAAACTTAGTTGAAATCCAATTGTATGCAACTGGGGACAAGGACGCCTTTCCCCCAACCCAGCATTGTCGCCAAGGTTAGCCAGATGGAGTTGGGATGGACCCAAAGTTCTTAACCAGATTGAACCAGACCAACCCATAACAATGCAAAGGTTCTCTTATTTATTTGTTCTCAATTGAGAGAGTTGCATCCATATTATACAATGGAAATATCTTCATTTTTGGTTATATAAAAATCTAAGCTTAAAGTCTACTCTGTCCAGACCATCCTTATATTACCAAAACTTAAGCACATGCATAGGATCAGTGGGAATCTATGAGCATCATTGAGGCATAGTTTGAACACCTCAGGGACTTGGGAGTGTCCTCAAACCATACCACATCGATCCAGTCCGTTAATTATTCATCTTGATGATCATATTCTATTCTATGATGCATATGATATGATGAAAATAGGCACGAAGCATTACCTCCAGTTGTCTGACCAATTGCTTTGCAGTTGGAGCAGACACGATGATGTGCCGTGCAGTAGGAGAAATAAAGCCTTCATCAACGGCCTTATCAATAAAAGACAACAACGAATTGTAGTAACCGTCCACATTCAAAAGCCCCACCTACAAAAAACAAGTAATTCTAACTAAATTATTTAATTAATCAATCAATTCATTAATAATATCAACTTCAAACACCCATTTAATCTCCATATTATATGTATGTCGTTCATATGTCCTCATTGTCTTGTGACCAACAACACCCTTCTTTTGACCAACAACCTCACTTTGTTTAAACCTTAAAAAATTAAATTTGAGAAGATTTCTCCCATTCAAACGGAGATCCTCCAAATAATCAACCACCTAACTTATGTTATTTTTCCATGTGAATTAGAATTAAGTACCACATGCATTGATTTTCTATTATATGAAGCTTTCTCATACATCCATACCACTCAATAAGATTGACTCACATCACCACAAATATCATCTCCCGTCAACGATGCTAACTAATACTTATGGAATTATAAAATGAAAGAGAGAGAATCGTGTACTTAAGAAACATAGTATATTTACAAATCGTAGGCATATGATAGACCTATTAATTCATGGAGACAATGACACAATAAAATATTCTATAATGTGAAGAAATTGATTCTTAATTAGGGTTTAGTAGAAAATTTGGGGACATCAACAGTTATCTACAAGATCACAACTACATTTGAACAAACATACGACATGTAATCATGTGAGGGCTTGCTTCCTTGTAAAGTTTGGAATCACATGCAAACCCTTGTATAAAAAGGGGGTGGATAAATTTTAGAGATTTTCTTACAGGTTTGCGGTGGATTCCAAGTTGAGCCCAGGTAATGACTTCCAGCAATTCTTCTAGGGTACCATAGCCACCTGAACATAATAATTTCAATTAAAGGGTCTTACAAAAACAATTGAGAGTTGATTTGGATAATGGTTCAGAACTTCACATGCACATGGATGGCTTTCAACCCTAGATGCGTGTAAATCAAGAGTAAATTCCACATATATAACAGTTAACAATCAGCTATTCACGCTAACTTTAACATTCGACAACAATAATAATTTCACAAGTGACATGTCCGATTCATGGGTTAAAACCATACCAGGGAGGGCAATGAAAGCATCAGCTTGACGGGCCATCTCGGCTTTCCTTTGGTGCATATCTGAGACAGTTCTCACTTCTCCAACAGTTTCACCAGTTATCTACAACAATTTAATCAGATCACATAATTAATTAATCATTTAGAGATCGGCAAATGTATCACTTAAAATCAGCACATTTAAGCCTTTAAATGTACCTCTCTAGGCATTAATGTCCTCGGAATAACACTGCAAAAACACCACATGAACATTTATCAGCAAACCACTATATCGACACTACCTATTAATAACACTTTGGTTGTCAACCAAAACTCTAGGCATTAATAAAACTTATGTTCAATTTTGTAACTATATGAACATAAGTTTTTATGTTTTATTTACAGCAAACTCACAACCAGGTTAGTATATCATGTCCTATTTTAAAATAAAATAAAATATAAAATAAAAAGTATTCCCACGTTAGAAGAAACCACTTGTCATTATTCCAATTTTCATAACAGATTTATTTTTTTTAAATTTTAAAAACTAATTCCACTTCATAATAAAAAAACAAAATGAAAAGAAATTGTTCACAATGTGTGGGCATCCGCTAGTATATATTAACAAATGAATTTACTAAAAGTTCCTCATGGCCTAGTAGGCATATACTTGAATATTTAATTGATCAAAGATTTAGCAATTTGGGGACATCCGCTTCGACCTAGCAAGGGGCATTGACCATGCTAATTTGGAGCAGTTGTGTTTTCACAGAACGTGTTTAAACTTTTACGAGACCAAGGGCTCTTACATTACAGGGAAAGCAGGCTTTTTACAAAATGGAATGTCACTTTCTCTAAAAGTCTCCATAATTTTACCAATTATATTTTCCATTTCTGTAAATCTTTCTAACTGGAAGTTCCAGAGGGAACTGACATTGTAAGAATTTAAAGGAGGTTAACTTTTAGAATTTACTGTAGATCACATAAAGCGGTTCGAAACCATGTTTACAATACCAGACGACACGGTAATTTTGCATAAATATGTGAACCTTTTTGTCCCAATAAAAAAAATGGAAGAAGGGAATGCACAAATTCCATTATAAAATAAAGAAAACTAATGAAAATGACTTGAAAACTTTGAGTTTTAATGATAAGAACAAAATAAAGGGTAAAATGAATAGTACCATGATTGATTTTTTAGTGTAAAAATATAATTTTTCGTTCAAGTGAACAGTACCGAATACTTTAATAGGGATTAATTTGCATGGTATGGTTCAATAAAAAATAAGAATGCAACCCAATTTGGCCAATCATGTCATTACGGTAGCTTATGCGTGTGTTGTGTGTATATGAGAGAGAGAGAGAGAGAGAGAGAGAGAGAGAGAGAGAGAGCGAGCGAGCGAGCGCTACAAACCCTAGGACATGGCGCCCGCCATCATGAACTGCCTGAGAAACAAGACCCATCAATCCCACGCTTCCACCACCATAGACCAGATCAATCCTTCTCTCCACCTTCCAAAAACACATCGAAATTAAAAACCCATCAACGTGTCAGAAACCCAGTTCCCATAAAATATAAATTAGAGTATGATTTGATTGAAACAAACTTGAAGAAGAATGGCAGCAAATAGGTATTAAATTAAAAACCCTAACTAGGTAAAAAGAGGCTACTGAGTGAACATTAATTAGTATTATTACAAAAAATAGGTATTAAATTTCTTGTCATGGAAGAACCCCATAAACAAAAATCATGGAGATGAGGTTCAGTCATGGAAGCTTGTGAACACGCTTTAAAGGGTCATGATACCGAGAGAGCACGTTTGGTTCCCTCCTGGCCGCCTGGAGAGAATTAATAAAAACCACATAGATGCCGGTACTACTGCTGCAAAACTAATTTATTTTATAAAAATAAAAGGGTTTAATTAAAATCAAAACTCAGATCATGCAAGAAAGCCGCTTAACTGACAGCCAGTTTACAGCTTGCACCCTCTCCTTCCTCCCTCCCTCCCTCTCTCTCATGCCAAACATAAACCCTAATCAGGCTCAATGCTAGCTAGCTCTAGGTCTTGAACAATGATAAGCCCACGTTGAAGGCTTGTTTGGTTGCAACACGCAACCCTTCACACCTCCACACTACTTGAGAAAACTTGGACAAATTGGCTAGAGTAGTGAGCTTTCGCTCTGCACCCAAGTTCGAAGCACCGTCCTCGTGGTTTGCTTCTATTCTTCTTTTTACAAGCTTCCATAGGAGCAAACCAAAATAGGAGAAAATTTAAAAATTGGAAGACTAGGAATTGACCACAAACATTGTTTTAGGAAATTACATTAACCAAAAATGGAAACAATGTATCAATGCATTAAATCCAAATTCCTATGAAAGTCAAAGAAGATAAATATGGCTTCTCTGAAACCCAGGAGTAGAATCATTTGCAGAAAACCGAAATAGATCAATTTGGTATATATGCACATATATACGATTAAACACTTTCTCTGAAACATAGATCTTTCGGCGATGAACTGTTCCAATTTATGTGGGAATTTTGGAACCCAAAAGGATGAATATATAAGAACAAAAAGAGAGAGATTGAAAGAGAAAATATAAAAATGAATCGAACGTTGATTACCAGTTCCTTCCCAAGTTCAACAGCAGCTTCTTGGTAGCTGGCCTTCTTCCCTGAACTGCTACCACAAAAAACACAAATCCTATTGAATCTCGACTTTGTCTCTTCCATCTCTCTCTCTCTCTCTCTCTCTCTCTCTCTCTCTATGATCTCAGAAAGAGAATAATGATGATCTTCTGAGCAAGTGAGGGAGGGGGATGGTTGGGAATGAAAACAAAGTGAGTATTTGTTTATATGGGAGAGGCAGATTGTCTGTCTTCCTGTTTGGGTGTCTTTCTCATTCCTTCCTATTTTATGCAGTCACGGTTAAGTCACATGAACGTTTTATATTAACTTTTTTATAAAAATAATAAGATAAAAAGTAATAAAAAAATAAAATATTAACTTAACTTAATCATAACTGTACAAATAAAAAGAAATGAAAAAAACGCCCAAAGAGGAGAGGGAATACAATCTTCCTCCATATTATAACGCCTTCGCCAAGTATATATTTGTATATATAGAGTAGGCATAGGGCTCTCTAGAGCACTCACTTTCCCATTTGAAAGGTTGAAAATATTTTAATGGTTTGTTTGGAATTTGTTATTTAGAAACCGCTTTTATTTATCAATATTATTTTTTTATCATAGTACTTTTCAGTATTGCAGTTATAAGAAAAAGTTTGTTGTTTTTTTTTTTTGGAAAACAAAAAAAAAAAAAAAGTTTGTTGTTTGATAGGAACCAACTAAATAATTTTGAATTATATAAGATGTTAAATAGAGTTGTTGGTTGTAAAACATAGACATATTAGATAGCCATATTATAATATAAGTAATAACCATGGGAATAGGATCCTATTCAGAATCTTCTGGACGAGGATTTCAGAGATTACTTTATCGTGTTCACTCATTTGTCATCTTGTGATAAAAAATCAATTCAAAATATTTTTGTTTAAAATTGAACACAAACATGACCTGACGAAAAGTGATCACATGATGTACAATGAACGAACATGATGAAGTGATCCCCGGATTTCTCCCAAAGAGGATCCAGAAAAGATGCTCATCCTTAACCATGGGATGTTCCAAGTAACTCTCGAGCAACTTAATGAATTATTTTGAGTTGATTAGTGTGATTCCGTGCAACCGATACATTTGCATTGCACAACCACTAGGTCTTAAGTTTTTTTTATGGTTAAGTTATGACTGGAGGTGGGCACGGTTCAGTTTAGTGCAATTTTGAGTGAAATCGCAACTGTAACTGAAACATTTTACGGTGCGATGTGCAGTTTTAACTAGGGGTGGGCAAACGGGTAGGGGACCCTAGGGTCGGGGCGGGTAATCACGGTTCGGGGCGAGTCCAATTTTTTTAGAGAGTGAATGGGACGGGGGCGGGGCGGTTCCAAATCTTGAGACCTATGAGGCCCGAGACCGGCCCGTTTCTATTATACAATGGATGGGCTTTGCTGGGGGATTAGAAAGTTAGAAACCAACCAATTTAGATGAATGGATGGGCCCATTCCTATCATACTATGAAACCTTCCAAAGTTTATATCAAACAAACTTGGCAATTTCCTCAAGGAAATCTCGCTCTATCATTTTAAAACCTTCCATAGCCTTCTCTCTTCTTCTATTCCAAATTGAAACCCACCATTTCTTCCATCTCTTATTTCTCACCCTTGATTTTATCGAAATTTTACTTGGACGAACATGGCGCAAGGCTCCAGATCAGAGAAGACGGTGGGCTCTAGATCGACGAAGATGACACGATGGACGTGCTTTCCATCATCGGTGTAGGAAAAGATGGTGTTGAAGGCGTCGTCGCCGCGGCTGACGATCTGTCTTGGGCATATGACCATTTGGTCATTGATGCATCTGGGTTTCACGACGTCGGAGGAAGACGAGACTCAGAATGAAACGTTTCTGTTGGACCTGTGGACCCGGCCCTAACCGGCTCGTTTAACATGGACCGGGTTAGGTTCGGTTCTTAATTCAAAAACTTCAATACCCGCCCCGCCTCGTCCCATTGCATTTTAAAAACGGGTCCGGTCCAGTCCCTCCAAATTTGGCCCCGGCCCAGGTCATGCCCACACCTAGTTTTAACGTGCGCCAAAACTGAAATGAAACCAAACTGTTTGGTTTGATTTGGTGTGGTTTCAAATGGTTTTGGTTTAGTTTTTGAAAAGAAAAAAATGTACAGTTTAAAATTTACACCCTATCTACACATAAGACGGCCTCATTTTCCACACAATACATGTTTACACCTATCTAATCTAAGTGTTAATTTATGCTGAAAATTAATAAAATAGAATCTTCTGCATGTTTTTTCACTTGGCCAAGAAGGAGATTTGTATTTGGCAGCAGGGGTTGATTAGCTTAATAAAACCTACACTGTACATGTACATGGGGAGAATGGGAGAATTGTTTATAAGTCAACACACTATATTTGCTTTGTAACAGATGACATATATTCCAACTCCATGTATATAGATATAAGCACTTGTTTTTGCACCCTTATATGTTAATTACTAAGCTGGTATAGTACCAAAAAAATTGTAAGTTTGCACAAGAAAATTACATGTTAATCCTAATGCAAGTGTTAATTTGCACTATCTACTATTAAGCTTATGGTTATTAAATCTAAGGCCATCTCCAACCGAAGGGTCCAGAGGGCCCGAGGGCCGAAAATAGCCCTAAAACCGTCTCCAACCGAAGGCTAGGCCAGAGGGCTCGGGAATCTGGGAGGGCCCCACGGGATCAGAGAGGGCTGGAGGGCTGGCTGCTTTCGGCCAGCCAGCCAGCCCCGGGCTGGCTATTTTTTTTTTTAATGTTTCTCATTTCTGTCGGTTATAACCGACAGAAATAATATAATATATATAATATATATTATTTCTCTCGGTTATAACCGACAGAAATAACAATTTGAATTTAAACTTCCAACGGCTAGCGCCACTAGCCGTTGTAAACCTTTTTTTTTTTTTTTATGAATTTAAACCTTTTTTTTTCTTTTTTTTTCTATAACTTCCTATAACTTCTATTTTACAAAATTTGTTTCAATTTTTTTTAATTCTATTTTTTTCCTATAACTTATATTTTACAAAATTTGGTTCATATTTTTTTCATATAACTTCTATTTTACAAAATTTGTTTCATATTTTTTTTTAAATTCCATTTTTTTCCTATAACTTCTATTTCACAAAATTTGTTTCATATTTTTTTTAAATTCTATTTTTTTTCCTATAACTTCCTAAACCATTATACAACATTAAATTAAATTAAGTAACATGAAACAACATTAAACAATATGAAACAACATTAAATAACATTAACCAACATAAAAATTATACAACATTAACCAACATGATTTTTAAATAAAATTAAGTTGTAGTTTTTAAATAATAAATTATGTTTGGCCCTATGACCCTTTGGCCCTCGGTTGGAGACGGTTTTTTGTGACAGGGCTAAAACGAGCCCTCTGGCCCTCTGGCCCTCGGTTGGAGACGGAGGCAAATATGGCCATGTACTGTTCATTAAAATATTAATATCTTGGAGAATCTTGGAAGGCCAGAGGGCTAAAACGAGCCCTCTGGCCAACCATTGGTTGGAGATGGCCTAAGAACATGGTTTGTAGCTGGGGAGGATTTTGTTAATCTACTCTTCTGTTTTCTAAAGAAATGCAGGCTAGCTCTTCCTCTTCGAAATGCTGCATTGATAAGTAATAATTGTTAAATAGAATAAGGGTGGAAAGGGATGACATTCTAGTGTAATTGAGTTCATACTAAATGTATGGACTCTAACAAACAACCAATTAAAGTATGACATTTAATTTGAGGTACAATTTTGGTTTCAGTGCGGTTTTCAAAAGTCAAAACCGAAACCAAACTGTTTCCTACCGTACGGTTCGATTTCAAAACCGCAAAATCGAACATTTCGGTGCGGTTCAATTTTATTCGTGTTTTTTGTTTCAAGTGTCTACCCCTAGTTACAATTTCATAATAGAAGAGAAGTACAATAAAGAGACTCCAATAATAGGAAGAATAAGCAAAACTTTCATACGGTTACCGAGGAAAAACAAAGGGCATTCAGATTTTAGAGTTGGATGATATTAGGTATACTAAATTGTTAAATTAAATTTACAAATTAAATGATGTATCACCAATAAAAAAATAAGCCGTTAACCAATCGCTAGTTGAAGTCGTAAGGACAATGAGACCTTGGCTTCCGTTGTTATCTGGTATGGAGTCTCGCTTAAGAGTGGAGAGCATGAAAAACATTATAATGCTAAATGGAATATACAATTCTCATCGTGCAACCCTGCATTTATTTTCTATTATCGTCAATTACTTCTTTATTTTTTCTAATAAATATTAATTGGATAATTTCCATTTCTCTACTCTAAGAATTGGAAAGTTTTGATTTACTATACATAATGGACCAAGAAGAACTTCCAATATTCAAAATAAAGGGCCGCATAGTTTTGTTTGTTGCGACTTGATTTTCACAATTTTTTTTTGGAAAAAAAAAAGGAGATGAAATTACATTAAAAACCTTCTAGGGCAATCAATGGCGGATGCACTAAGGGACTAGAAAAGATAAGTGGCTATGAGGACCTCTAAGGACCACCCAAGCTTAAGCATGTGGTGGAGGAGAAGGGTACAACATCAGACGGACGGGTCCATATTTTGCAAATTATTAAAAAAAAAAAAAGAAGAAGACTATTCTATTTTTTAAAAGATTTCGTCATGACAACGTTGTTTTGAACCAAACCATTTAAAACAAAATAAAAAACAAGTCTTCTTCTTAGGTCATATGAGGGAGACTTTTTTTAATTAAAAATAATAAATCAAGAGAGGATTCGCTTTCCTCCTGCCTGATATCTCCATCCATTACCATTTTGTATTCACTATCCCAATTGAGTAATTCCTAATTTCAATTCCCTTTTTCCTCTAACTACACCCAACCAATCACCATGCCACCACCAGCGATAATCATTATTGATTAGGTAATACTAGAGAGACTAACTTTGTAAACAAAAAATTTGTAAATTAAATGACATGGAAATTGATATTAGATTATTACTTAAGCATGATAAACATGCTCATACTTATTGGTGACACATCATTTAATTAGTTTGCAAATTTTGTCTATAAATTTAGTTTATCTAGTAATATCCTTATCGATTAGTTCTACAATCCTTTTCCAAATACTTCAAGTTCATTTTGGATAGTTTCAATCTCATTCTGGATAGTTCAATTCTAATGGATAGTTCCAAATGATTGAAGATCTATTTTTTCTTCTATAGACAATGAAACTATCATAACATGTTTTGAGAGTATGAAACCTCATCGTGGACAAATTCAGTCTTTGTAACTTGTAATGTTATTTGTATAAAAATTATGAATGAAAAGTTGGTAGTTTATTGTTTAATTTTTTAATATTATTTTCATCTTTTTAAACTTTTATATTTGTACCACCCGATATTAAAATCTTAAATCCGTCATTGGGCGACCATTACAAATAACATCTACTAGAAAAGCATGACAAGCGCACTGTGAGACAATAACTTTAGTATCTAGTTCTTTTGTGCTGATTGCTTCCTTACCCACTTCTACGCTATTGTGCTTGAAATTTATGTTGTTTTGTAAACGTTCTTGTTGTGATGTTGGAAATTTAACTAAATTTGTTATTAAGATAAAAAAAGGAATTTGGGATTTTGGGATTTTGCTATGGCCGGTGGATTGGCTTAAAAGTATTTAATTTGTAATTTATTTTACGGCATATTTAGATTAAACAAGCATAATTTCTATTGTTAAAAGTAAGTTAGAAAATTATCCCTCATTAATCTAATTATTTGGTTCACATGCAAGTTAGTATGTAAGTACAATAGATTATATATCTTTGGTCAGAAGGAGGAAAACAATAATAAGAATAAACAATATGTTGTAAAATAGTGGGTATGTTTGCCCACATGTATATAGTAACTCATTCATAAGTTTAATAGTGTCATTTGTTTGTTTTCTATGAGGTTGCTCTATAAATAGAGCACTACATTTGATCAAATTAGACTTGGAAGAGAAAAAACAACTAATAGCAATAATATACATTACTTCCTCTGCAACAGCTTGTGTTGGTATAATATTTTGCAACTGCTTCGCTCCTGTCCTTAGTAAAGGTTATCTCTCTAAATTTTGCATATGTATAACATGTTATCAGCACGAGTCTCTAATTATTTATCATTTCGCTTCACCGAAAGAAAAAAAAAATGTTTCCTCTAAGGTTTTTACTATTCTTCTTCTTCCTCTGCCTCAATTGCTGGATATACCCTCGCGAAGAACTGTTTACACCATGTTTACTTCTAGTTCTCAACCTAACAGTTACTTATATCTTTGATTTCTTGTTTTGTGCAACTCTTGACTATTAACCCAGTGTTTATTTATGCAATCCAAGATGGTGCGGTATCATCGCCTATCTTGGACTGCAAATCTAATTTTACTGCAAATTTTAAGCGGAGCGGTATAATCGCCCACCCTATCCTACATATTTAAATTTACATGCTATTTAATTTTATTGCAATTTTAGGTGGTGTAGAATAATCACCCACCATGCTCTACATATTTAAATTTTATCGCAATTTTAGGTGATACGGTATAATCATTCATCCTTCTTTGCATATTTAAATTTTATCGCAATTTTAGGTGGTGCGGTATAATTGTCCACCCTGCTTTGCATATTTAAATTTTATTGCAATTTTAGGTGGTGCAGTATAATCATCCACCCTGCTTTGCATATTTAAATTTTATCGCAATTTTAGGTGGTGCGGTATAATCGTCCACCTTACTCTACATATTTAAATTTTCTTGCTGATTAAAGTGGTGCGGAATAATCGCCTATCCTATACTTGTTTGAATGGTACGATACAATTGCCATTCTCATTAATCATGTAAATCTCGAGCCTGAAGTTTCGAGTACTTATCATTTTGGCCTGAAGATAAAAAATTTGTAAGAACCAGAAGTTTTAACAATATATTCCTCCAGAACACATATTATTGCAAGTTCTTACACACCTCATTTTTCTTTCAAAAAAGAAAATGGCAAACTTGGCAAAGCTTGATTTTGCTACCCTGGACATTACTGGGAAGAATTACCTTACCTGGGTACTGGATACCAAGATCCATCTGGAAGCAGCGAATCTTGGAGATACCATTAGGAAAGAGAGCAGCCTATCCTCTTGCCATGATTTTTATTCGTCGCCATCTTGATGAGACACTAAAGAGCGAGTACTTAACGGTTGAAGATCTGTTAGCCCTCTGGAATGCCTTGAGAAACGGATACAATCACCAGACAACGGTGATTCTTCCAAGAGCTCGTTATGACTGGACTCACCTAAGGATCCATGATTTCAAGTCAGTGGCTGAGTACAATTCTGTGTTGTTCAGAATTACCTCTCAGATGAAGCTATGTGGGGATACTATTACTGATGAGATGTTATTGGAAAAGACTTTCAACATATTTCATGCCTCTAACATGCTCCTGCAGCAGCAGTATAAAGCGCGAGGCTTCACTAAATACAACCAGCTGATATTTGTGCTCCTGGTAGCTGAACAGAACAATGAGCACCTGATGAAAAACCATAATTCCTGACCTACTGGATCAGCACCGTTCCCAGAGATTCCGCTCCCTCATGAATTTATCTTGAATCGGGATCTTTTGGCTCAACTTTATCCCAGTTTCGCTGAAGGAGCAACCCCATTTTTCACCTTGAATTGGTTTGAAAAAGGATCTTAGAATGTCTAGGGTTGGGCCATGAGGGTCTCTTAAGGCTTTCGTTTTTCTTTTCATCAGATTTATTTCACAAAGACTTGCCATGGTAAGGAAAAAGGGAGGAACAAGCACACTTGGAGAGCCCAGTATAACGGAGAGTTGTATGCTGCGTTCGGGAATGATGAATCGCTCCCGGAAAGAAATCTATTGATCCTCTCCCAATTAGTTGGACCGTACCCATTTTTTTCTAATCCTTCGATAAAAAGATTCATTCTCTTCATAAAAAATATGAGGTAGAACCAATAAAGATTTCTTTTTCCTCCCGTGGCAATAATTACAAACTAGGATGTGGCCACAAGCAAGGCCTGTGGAACGGGAAAGGCAAGAACCATGGTGTCTAGTTTCACAACCAGGATCCAAAGCATAATCCAGGCCCAAGCTTTAAAAATGCAAATCGCCAGAAAGGAAAAGCTCATATGAACACTCCTAGAAATCCTGAAGGAGTTTGCCATACGTGTGGTGGCAACAAACATTGGGCGCGTACTTGTCGCACCCAAAGGATCTGGTGGATCTATATCAAGCCTCATTCAAGGAGAAGGGTGTCGAGATCAATTTCTTCGACCAGACTCAACCAATGGAAACCCCTAATCCAGTGACCAATTTATCAGGACAGTTAAACACAACCCACCTGGATGCTACAGAATTTATTAATGAAAGAGGGAATGAAGTTTATGGGTCTGATTTAATTATTTATGTTTAATGTACTCTTGTTATTTGTACTTTTGGTTTAATGCTCGCATTTTCAATTCAATAAAAGTAGTATTCCAGTATGAATAAACTACTTTTTCTTTACTCAGATAACATGGATAAAAATTATGGTTATTCTCAAAACAAGCGCAATGGCGGAGATTTTTGTCTTGCAGACAGCGCAACCACACATTCAATACTTCGAGATCGAAGGTATTTCTCGAATTTGGTACTTGCAAAAGTAAAGGTAACAACAATATCAGGGCAATCATATGTAATTGAAAGCTCAGGAAAAGCCCAGATTATGTTACCAAATGGAACAATATTGTCCATAAAGAATGCATTATATGCTACTTGATCCATTTGAAATTTGTTGAGTTTTAAAGACATATGTCTAAATGGATATCACATTGAAACGAAAAGTGTAGAAAATGTGGAATATTTATGCATTACCTCCAATAATACCCAGAAGCATATATTGGAGAAGTTGCATGGTTTATCGAGTGGATTGTATTATACATACATAAAGACAGTTGAGGCATATACTGAACCAGAAGTTCATTGATTCAAAGGTTTACATGCTTTGGCATGACCGTTTAGGTCATCCAGGATCTACCATGATGCGTAAAATCATTACCAACTCTAATGGACATCCATTATTGAGCAGACACATTGATGTCTCAAATGATAACCCTTGCAAGGCTTGTTCCCAAGGGAAGTTGGTAATTAGACCATCACAACTATAGTTTGATGATGAATCCCCATTATTTTTGCAAAGAATTCAAGGGGATATTTGTGGACCTATTCAACCACCTTGTGGACCATTTCAATATTTTATGGTTTTGGTTGATGCATCTACCCGATGGTCACATGTTTGCCTATTGTCTATTGAAATGTAACTTTTGCGAGACTTCTTGCTCAGATAATTAAGTTGCGAGCACAGTTCCCAAATCATCCCATTAAGTCCATTCGACTTGATAACGTTGGTGCATTTACGTCTCAAACCTTTGATGATTACTGCATGGCACTACCCAAGATGGTTTAGCAGAGGCATTTATCAAGCGGCTTCAATTAATAACCTGAACTGTGCTCATGAAAACGAAATTGCCAGTCTCTGCATGGGGACATGCTATCTTACATACAACATCATTGGTTCGACTGAGACCCATAGCCAACCACCAACACTCATCAATACAACTCGTGTTTGGACATCAGCCAAATATATCACATTTACGAGTTTTTGCTTGTGTTGTTTATGTGCCTATTGCACCGCCACAACGAACTAAAATGGGACCTCAGTGCAGACTGAGAATTTATATGGGTTTTGATTCATCATCTATCATTAGATATTTGGAACCTTTGACTGGTGATATGTTTATAGCTCGTTTTGCTGATTGTCATTTTAATGAGACAATTTTCCCGTCGTTAGGGTTAGAAAAAACTGTTCCAGAATAACGGCAAGAGCTGACATGGTTTGTTCCCACCTTATCTCATTTTAATCCACGAAGCACTCAATGTGAAAATGATCGTTCATCTTCAAGGTATTGCTAATCAAATGCTAGATGCATTTAATGATGCTTCGAAAGTGATAAAGTCACATATACCAGCTGCAAAAGCACCTGCAAGAATTGATGTCCATGTTGGACAAAATAAAATGGCAGTGAATGATTCATCCAATGCATGCCTGAAGCGTGGTAGACCCCCAGGTTCAAAAGATTCAGCCCCTCGAAAGAGAAAGATGAGGGTACAGTTGAACCCAAATGATATCATTCAAGAAAAGAAATTGAATGATAAATCCATAATTCATGATTCTATAGTTTCAAAAAAAGAAAATGTCCTTGATAAGACAACTGTCCCTAAAGAGACAGAAGTACATGAAAGCAAAGAAATATCCATAAATTATGCATGTACTAATGAATTGTGGGATCGAAATGAAATAATCATCGACGACATGTTTGCATTTGCAATAGCCATTGAAATTATATTAAGTGATGATATTGAGCCCCGCTCTGTTGATGAATGCAGACAGAGACAAGATTGGCCTAAGCGGAAAGATGTAATCCAGGCAGAATTAAATTCCTTGGAAAGACGAAGTGTTTTTGGACCAGTAGTCCAAACCCCGCCTGGTGTGAACCCCGTAGGTTACAAATGGGTATTCACAAGGAAACGCAACGAGAAAAATGAGATTGCAAGATATAAAGCACGACTGGTTGCACAAGGTTTTTCACAAAGACCTGGAATTGATTATGAAGAGACATACTTTCTTGTAATGGACGCAATTACGTTTCGTTACTTAATAAGTTTGTGGATTTCAGAAAAACTTGACATGCGACTTATGGATGTCATCACCGCGTATCTATATGGAGAATTAGATACTGACATATATATGAAAGTCCTAAAAGGACTTAAGTGCCCTGAAGCAACTAACAAACCACGAGGTATGTTCTCAATCAAATTAAGGCGATCACTGTATGGGCTGAAACAATCTGGGCGAATGTGGTATAATCGTCTCAGTGCGTATTTGATTAAAAAAGGATATGCCAACAATGTCATCTGCCCTTGTGTGTTCATTAAGAAATCAAATACTGGATTTGCTATAGTGATAGTATACGTCGATGATATGAACTTAGTTGGAACCCCTAAAGAGCTCAACAAAACTGCTGAATATCTGAAAAGCGAATTTGAAACGAAGGACCTTGGGAAAACAAAATATTGTCTCGGCCTGCAGATCGAGCATTGTGTTCATGGAATTTTGGTCCATCAATCAACTTACATTGAAAAAATACTGAAGCGATTTGGCATGGACAAGGCTTATCCACTTAGCACCCCAATGATCGTTCGTTCTTTGGATATTAAGAAAGATCCATTCTGTCCAAAAGAAGATAATGAACTGGTCATTGGTCCAGAAGTACCATATTTGAGCGCAATAGGTGTTTTATTGTATTTAGCACAATGTACTAGACCATATATAGCTTTTTCAGTTAACTTGTTAGCCAGGTACAACTCTGCTCCAACAATTCGTCATTGGAAGGGAGTCAAAGATGTTCTACGATATCTTCGTGGGACAACATATATGGGTCTCTTCTAATCAGACAAGCCTACAAATGAACAAATCCTTGTTGGATACGCAGATGCTGGTTTTCTCTCTAATCCGCATAAAGCCCGCTCACAAAATGGATATGTGTTCGCTAATGGAGATACTGCAATTACATGGCGATCAACAAAGCAAACGCTAGTTGCTACATCTTCCAATCACTCGGAAATAATTGTTTTACATGAACCAATTCGTGAAAGTTCTTAGTTAAGATCAATGATCCATCACATCAGGAATTCATGTGGTCTACCTTCAAAGACATACACTCCAACTGTCATCCATGAAGATAATGCAGCATGTGTCGCCCAGATGAAGGAAAGATTCATCAAGGGTGATAAGACTAAACACATATCTCCAAGATTTTTCAGTGCACATGAGCTTCAGAAGGGTAAAGTTATTAAAGTCAGACAAATCCGTTCCAATGAAAATTTAGCAGACTTGTTCACCAAATCTCTACCAAAGTGCACATTTTAGAAGTTGGTGCAGGGAATCGGATTACATCGGCTTACAAATTTGAAGAATGCGGAATCAGGAGGAGATATAATTCAGGGGGAGCATCCATGATACATGTATGTTGTACTCTTTTTCCTTCGATTAGGATTTTTCCCACTGGGTTTTTCCTATCAAGGTTTTAACGAGGCAATATAAGCATGCTCAACACCATCCGGGTAAAGTTGTACTCTTTTTTCTTCGCTATGGTTTTTTCCCACTGGGTTTTTCCAAGCAAGGTTTTAATGAGACAACTGATGTTGATATGTGGGCATCCAAGGAGGAGTGTTGTAAAATAGTGGGTACGTTTGCTCACATGTATATAGTAACTCATTAACAAGTTTAATAGTGTCATTTGTTTGTTTCCTATGAGGTTGCTCTATAAATAGAGCACTACATTTGATCAAATTAGACTTGGAAAAGAAAAAACAACTAATAGTAATAATATACATTACTTTCTCTGCAACAGCTTGTGTTGGTATAATATTTTGTAACTGCTTCGCTCCTGTCCTAGTAAAGGTTATCTCTCTAAATTTTGCCTATTTATAACACAATAACTTCCTTATCTACTTTTTAGCTTATGCATGATCGAATTAAGTCATTTTTTTTATAAAGAAAGTTGAGTTTACACTATAAAATCAAAGGAAAACAAATGAAAATTACTTAAAAACTTTAAGTTTTAATGAAAAGGATAAAAAGATGTTGTAAGTGAATAGTACTAGGAGTGACTTTTTAGAGTAAAAATATCATTTTCATTAAAAGTGAACAGTACCGTGAATGTTTCCTTAAAACTCTCTATCAAAGGAAAACTAATGAAATGAACTTGAAAACTTTGAGTTTCAATCAAAAGGATAATTAAAGTAATCTAACTACTTATAAGAATATATGTGGTCCCTTCTTTTTTTTCAATGTGGAATTAATACTTTTAACATTTCCTCTCACACGTAGCGAAGTATAGCATGTGGACAATTAAAGTATATCCGGTCACGTGGAGCACGTGTGACTGTTAAGCTTCACACGCAGGATAACCTATTCTAATACCATGAAGAAAGTTAAGGTTCTACCATAAAACCAATAGGCAATATGAGGAGAAGCCTGTACAAGTCTCTCTCCAATGGTGCTTTTTCTCAATTTACATTATTTTGTTTTCTTCTTAGAAAAATAAAATCAGGATGTTACTGAAGGAGTAAACATTATTACGTCTTTATATTAGTGATATTTTAAACTAATTTCATCTAAGCTGAGAAATTAAACTCAAGTGTAGAGATGAAAATGTATTGATGAATTGCTTCGATAATTAGGCATTTTTTCAACCACTGTGTCTTAAATTTAAACTCTCATCTCTCCCGCATAATATCTCATGTACTTAAAAAGTTGGGATTAAAACATATTCATGTTACAAATTGACTCAATCCAAGCACGGTTAAAAATGTACAGAACAAAAATAACAAATGAGATGTGATAACCCACACTCGCCGCCAAACAAACAACGCAGCACACAGACCTGCTCGCCGGGATCTTTCAATGAGCAACGCTGTGAATGGGTTGATCAATCCCTAACCTTAATTTTGGATTTACTTATTGAAGAGAGTGCGATGCCTTAAATGGCTTGTAGCAAACTATGTAATGAATCTACTATTCTTTCTTTGAAGAAAAAAAACAAAGACGTGTAAAAAATTAAAAATAGCATGTATGATTATCATTTACAAATAAAATATAAGAAAAACTAATGAAAAAAGCTTAAAATTTTTTAGTTTTAACTATAAAGACAAAATAAATGGTAAAATAAATAGTAATAGAATTGATTTTTTAGTGTAAAAATATGATTTTTCGTTAAAATAAACAGTACTGAAAATTTTTCGTTAGAGTTTTCTAAAATATATGCAACAATCTCGGGGCAGAGTTCCATCACGGTTTAAAGAACATGCCTTTGTCACGTTGTCTTTTCTCTGATTTTTGTTCCATCTTTTCTCTGCTTTTTGTTCCATCTGCATTCCCCTGCCCTCCAGCTCCAGTCGGTTGCTTGCCGGCAGCCTGTCGCGCGTGTGCTTTACCGCTTTATGCTGTCTATCTTACATCTAACGTCATGGTATGAATATCTACGGCCCAGGTACATCAACACTTGAAGACCGAAGCTTCTGTTTTCTGGAAAAGTGATGGCCCCACGGTCGCACTATTACAGGGTCACCGACCCGCAAAGTTTTGTGGTGTTTTGCAAAATGGGCAGTCCAAACCTTAGGCCATCTCCAACCGATGGCTGGTCAGAGGGTTCGTTTTAGCCCTCTGGCCCTCCAAGATTCTCCAAGATATTAATATTTTAATGAACAGTACAGGGCCATATTTGCCTCCGTCTCCAACCGAGGGCCAGAGGGCCAGAGGGCTCGTTTTAGCCCTGTCACAAAAAACCGTCTCCAACCGAGGGCCAAAGGGCCAAACATAATTTATTATTTGAAAACTATAATTTAAATTCAAATCTAACGGCTAGGTGACGTCAACATGATGTCAGCTAGCCGTTGGTAGCTGACATCATGCTGACGTCAGCTAGCCGTTGGATTTGAATTTTTTTTGCTATAAATAGGGTGGATATTGGGCTATAATTCACACAACTTTAAATTCAATCTATTTCAATTCAATCTCTTGCAATTCAATCTCTTTCAATTCAAGTTTGCAATGAATTCCAACTTTGGATCTTCATCCAATTCCAATTGGGGGTCCTCATCCAATTCCAAATTGGAAGCAAAATGGGCGCAAATGAGACGAGAAGATGAGGAGTCTGATGAAGAAGCTGAAGTAAGGCGCAACACACAAAACATGGCAGCAGCCATGGCTGCGGCCATGGTGTGTCAGCCAACTGAGGAACAACCTCAATGGGGTGGCTCTGTTGCTGGTCGCTCTTACAAACCACGAAACAGAGCGATGGCGCATGCCAATCAGATGAACAACTACTTCAACCCCGACTCGGTGTACACAGAATAGGATTTCAGACGTCGCTTCCGGATGAGGCGTCATGTCTTCGAGCGTTTACTTCGTGATGTCCAGCAGGTCAATCCATACTTTCGACAGAAGCGGGACAGAGCAGGCCGCCCTGGTTTCTCACCTCATCAGAAGGTTACTGTTGCACTCCGAATGATGGCATATGGCTCCTCAGCTGATTCGATGGATGAAACCCATGGTATGTCTGAGGTTACTATTTGCCTTTCAATCCAAGAACTGGTAATATCTCTATAAATGAGTATATGAGGCGCTATAGAATGATACGTTCTCGTGCCACAAATACGTACCTACAACAGGATCTTGTTGCACATCTTTGGGCCAAAAGAAGCATGGAGTAGGCTTTTAAGTTTTATGTTGTTAAATGTTTTTAAAAATGTTGTTTAAGTTTCATGTTGTTAAATGTTTTTTTATGTTGTATAATTTGTATGTTGGTTAATGTTATTTAATGTTATTTCATATTGTTTAATGTTGTTTCATGTTACTTAATTTAATTTAATGTTGTATAAATGGCCTAGGAAAAAAATAGAATTGAAAAAAATTATGAAACAAATTTTGTGAAATAGAAGTTATAGGAAATAAAATATGAATCAAATTTTGTAAAATAGAAGTTATAGGAAAAAAATAGAATTTAAAAAAAAATTGAAACAAATTTTGTAAAATAGAATTGAAAAAAAATATGAAACAAAATTTGATTAATATGAAAAGGAAAAAAAAAGGGAAAAAAAAAGTTTAAAAAAAAAAAAAAAGGCCTAATAATACAACGGCTACTAGCCGTTGTATTAAAAAACATTCAAACTATTAGTGTCGGTTATAACCGACACTAATAGTAGAACTATTAAAAAAAAAAAAACCTGTTTAATGCTGTCGGTTTTAACCGACAGCAATAGAAAACATTAAAAAAAAAATAAGCCAGCCCTCCAGCCCTCTCCGATCCCGTGGGGCCCTCCCAGATTCCAGAGCCCTCTGGCCTAGCCCTCGGTTGGAGACGGTTTTAGGGCTATTTTCGGCCCTCTGGCCCTCTGGACCCTTCGGTTGGAGATGGCCTTAAGAACATGTATCGGCCGGCTGTCATGATAGCATTTCATGTTAATAATATTAGAATATATAAAAATGAATATTTTGGATATGGTCTTTAATACTTAATATTTTTTAACTAAAATTTTAATGGTATTTAAAGTTTGATCAAAGTTCATTAATTTTGTACACCTCATTATATTACAATTAATATTTATATTTTTATAGTTTTGACATTAATTGTTTGATATTTTATGAGATTTATAATCCTATAAATTTAAAATATCTCATTATAATACTATTATAAATGGTTACAATAAAAAAATTCAAACATTTTGATTGAATAAATGGAGAAAAACTATGTAAAAATAATAAATGGCAAAAGAATGTATCCGTAGTGTTAAAAAAATGGTACATTTTACAAAAAAATTGGTACATTTCACATATAACAAAGTGGTACATTAATAAAGAAGAATGGGTACATTATAAATAAATTAGGGTACATATAAAAGATTAAAAATTATGAGTACAAAGGAATTTAAAAAAAAATATAGGCACTAAAAGAAATTAATACATGGGTACAAAATAAAACTAAAAAGAAAATGCTACTAATTTAAAAAAAAATGTTGCAAATTAAAAGTGGGTACAACCTAAAAATATAAATATATGATACAAAGTTTAGGCATAAAACATAAATATACCATATGTAATTTTTCTATCATTGATTAAATATACAATGTCACATGACAGTATACACATTGGTACAAATACAAATAAAAGTTTAAAAAATATGGGCACAAAAAGAAACTAATATATGGGTACAAATTAAAAATGAAAAGAAAATTGGTACAAATTAAAAATAGGTACAAACTAAAAATAAAAATATATGATAAAAAATTTAGCCATAGATATAAATATACTAATTTTAACATTTTTAACACAAAAGGAATATATTTAAAAATAAAAATATTTTATTATTCAAATAATTAATGATGTTATTAATACCCAAGAACCTTGATCAAAAATTGAAAATGAATAGGATTTTAATTAATGGAGTAGCAAAAAGAAGGATGTGAATCTAATTTCTCCATATAAAAATTACGACATGCATTTATATTAT
Organism: Malus domestica; assembly: GCF_042453785.1. Lineage (NCBI taxonomy): Eukaryota > Viridiplantae > Streptophyta > Magnoliopsida > Rosales > Rosaceae > Malus > Malus domestica. Next base: position 3,886,835 of record NC_091672.1, read on the forward strand.
TTGCACATGATAATATGTGGCGATGAATTTGTGTCATGCAAATTAATTATGATATAGTGTGATATATTGAATACTAAACTCAACGAAATATACGCACTAAAATTTCTTGGCAAAATGAGATCAACTAGAAATTGAGAAATCCACAAAGTTTAATATTTTGATATGCAAGGTTATCGATATACAACCCTAAAATTTGGGTATATAGACCTACAAACCCTAGCTCGCAAAGAAAAATAAATTAGAAAATAATCAAATTTAAAAAGTTTTCTAAAATATTAAAAATACAAAATTAAACTTTCCGGTGAATTATACTCAAGGCTAATATTATTACAAAACAGAGTACTTGCTACCTAAGTTATGGAAAAGGGAAATAGATTATTTCCGGATCTTTTCCTCTTAATCTATTAAGTTCAGAGATCCGGACTTTTGAAATTTGATCAAACGGTTAAAATTATTATAAATTTTAAATTAGTCTTCTGTTTGTAACATTTGGATCAAATTTCAACGGTCCAAATCTCCAAACATGATGAATTAGGAGGAACATGAAAAAGAAGACTCGAGACAAATATGGCAGAACTTCATGTTCGTCAAAACTAATTTTTTTTTTTCAGTTTACACTTGTCGAGCTATCATAATAGTTATTAATATTAACTTTTAAAAGATGTCAACAACAGTTAAACTAAAAAAATTGTCATTTCTTCCATCAATTTCTTTTTTGTGACAAAAAAAAAAAGAAGAGTAATATTCACTTCTCTCTAATTTTTCTTTCATTTTCTCTTATTTAAATCTATATAAAAATATTAATATAACTTAATCGTAATTATTTGAATAAAAAAATGGAATTCTATTCTAAAAAAAATAAGATATTGTTTTGCTCATTTAATTTACGGACACATCAAACTCAATCAATCAAATGGTAATGATTACGACAGTAGAAAAATGTGATCTTCAGCAGATAAAGTTGAACTGCAATGCACCTTGTCATCTTCACTCTTTAATGCACCCCTCCATTGGAAGTTGGAAGTTGTGACCTACATACGTTTTACTGTTTTAGCAAAAGAGAGAAGATTCTCGTTAGATTCTATATGTGATGATCTCGAAAATTCTTATATCATATTCGTTTATTGTATATTGTATTTTAAAAAATTATTGTAATTTTGTTTATTTAAAATTAAATATAAAAAATATTTGATAAAAATTGATCGTACAATATATGATGAACAAATATGATTTAAGAATCTCAAAATTCTTACAAAGAGAATCCGACGAGGATCCTCTCTGCTATAATCTTCACATTTAGTCCAAACTTTAGCTAAAACTGAAATTTTGATCTTTGAAGAAAGCAAAAGAAGACCGACTTCATTGGTGTGTGTATATTAACATTACCTATTTGAACAGGAGTGATAAACTCATTCGCTCATGCATGTGAATATATGCAATTATGTTTTTTAGTTTGTCGATATGTGATTAATTGTGCAATCATTTATAAAAAAGAAAATGAATCTTTCTATACATTGATTGTTGTTTTTTATTACAAGCAATTTTTTACATTAATTTACATATAAAAAATGAGTTGAGTTTGAACATAATACATAATAAATTAAAGAAAATACCTAATCTATACGCATTAACGTAATGTTAGTTTTTGTGCTTATTCACAAACGTTACTCCCAATTTGTGCCCAGAAGTTTGGAAGTTTGACATAGTTTTATGTACTTTAATTAATTAATTAAAAATGAACTAATATAAGTTGTTTAAAGTGATGAATTGATTTAGAACCAAGCGAAATCGCCTATCAAGATACGTTTACACTAACAAAGATTTAGTGACATATGCAATGATTTGGAACAATCTCTTTCCTCCACTATTAAATTTTGACAAACATCAACTATTTAAACACTCAACTTCAAGATTTCTAACACGCATTAGATGTTAGAAAGATATGTTGTAAATAAATAAATAATTTCGAGATCAACTTTAGAGTTTTAGCTTCATCGATCAAAAAGCGATGCTTTGTCAGTTTTATAGAAAAGATTCCAGTTTAAGTATTCTTATTGAGAGGAACACAGCTGCCTCAATATATACATGACCAGCATTTTTTTATTTTTTATTTTTAATAATCTATTATTATTAAGCGTAAGGGATATGCTTAGAAATCATTACAATAATTTAGAAGAAATATGAATTTTGAACGCAAGACACATATGTGAAATCCAATACCCTGTTCACAAAAATACTAAACCACGTGCGAATACATGACCAGTGTTCTTAATTAGCTAAACATGTCAATGCCTTAAACTTAGTGGTTGGGGAAACTTAAGCTAAAGTACTTTATATGTAAAAAAGATTCGATTGTATATGTCGCATACATGATACGTCTAACCTTAACCACCCTATCGAACTCGATCCATAACACATATTTAAAAGTATATAGTATATACCCACATATTTGGACTTTGAAGGAAAAGTGAGAACGATTACGTGAATAATGTTCTTGGACATGCATTAATTGGCGCCAGTGGTCAAGGAGATCCTAAATCTTGATCATTCAACAATACTCAAAGAGAAAATAACATGTTTCTGCAATATGACGCGTGGTTTTGGTTTAGGTTTATAGGTTATTTGTTTTGATATGCTAAATAATATGAAAACTAATACAGTGTATGTTTCTTTGACATATACACATCAGGGATATGATAAGCGATTTATAACTTATCTTAAGAGCTATAACCTTTTTACAAGTGTTGTCTTTTGTCATGAAAAGATAAGATGGTCCGAAAAAGACTCACAATTCTATGTAGAAGGTACAATAAATTTCAATTAAAAGGAGGATTCAATCATCCAGACAAATCATTCAATGTGAAAATAAATCTTCTTATGTGTTATAAACATAAATTAGTAATACCACGTTACTAACTTAACAATGTGATGTCATCCGCATAACACGTAAAAATGATACACTACGTATCTCTGGTTTCCTATACCTATAAAATTTCTCAACGATATGATATGATGGAGAATTTTAGTAAATCAATGAAGGAAAGTCACACTTAATAAAAAAGTACCACTATTGTTACTACATACTCTCAAAAAAAAAGAACAACTTACATGACAGATTGTCACGTAGCATCTCTTACCAGTATAATAAGAAAATGTGGACAAAAATTTATCATTGCCTTTATTTTATTAGCATGGGACGCTATTATAACAGTAGACTCTTATCATGAAAGTCCTCTCTTACAAAAGGCAAAAAGAAAAAGAAAATATGATTACTATATTGGACCCTGCATTAAAACAGGTAATGGGCCATACCTTGTTATTTGTTGTATGATCCCCATTTTTGTCATGGGCTTGTTTGCTGACATACAACTTAAACCTTATCATAGCTCAAAAGAGACTGCATATAAACCAAACAAACAAATATGGCCAAATCGATCGTCAAAGTTGTATCATGACCAGTAGATTGTTACTTATGACTAATAAGATTGTTCTCACCCGTTAATCCAGACAAATCAGCTTCTTCAAAACGTCGCCGTGTGCACTGACAAACAATGCAGTCAGATCATAAGCCCATATGTCAGATCAAAATGTGGACTTGGTGCAACATGTCCATCTTATAATTCTCTCTTTGCTTCTTGGAAACCCTAGAGGAATGTGACTAGTATTCTTGTGGGTTGCTCCAGTTTTTTATACCAACAACCTGCTGGGCATTCTGTGTTTGGTAGTAAGCCAGCTCGTGGACATCCCAATTGGGTCTTAATGTTTGGAGGAATTGAGGTTCTGATTTTTCAGAATATTACGATTTAAAACTTGCACGGCAAGAAAACAAAGCTTATGCGGCGATGGTCAATCATCATATAACATCCTATTTATAAAAAAAAAACTAAACCATAATCTAGATTCAGATGGTAGATGCGGATTCACATAGACAGATGACAGTTACATTTTTAGACATTTGGGCAGATGTAGTATCCTAGCATACAACAACTTGTCTTTGAAATCAAGTTGGAAATCAGATTACATAAAATAGATAGATTACAAAATTACGAATAATACTTAATTAACTGGAAACATTGAAACACTACAAATTGCCAAGGCTACTTTACCCTCAGATATTACGTTTTATTAAACTTATATCCTCCAAAGTTACAAAACATCATTTTTATGAAGAACTAACCCTAATCCCAATAGGCAAGAAATTCAAAGTTTTATCCTACAAGAGAACCCTAAGACATAAAATACCGAAAATACCCTAAGTTCCTAACGTAATAACAAACAAACCACTAAGTAATACGTTCTAGTGATATTCCTCTTCATTTGCAAGTGAGAAAATAGTAATAGTACGTTTGCAACCCATCCATTACTCCACTCCTTGAGTGTACCAAACAACTAACTAATCAACTTTTCCAACACCTAAACATATGATGAAAGTGGTGGGACTGTAATTGACCCTGGGGCAACCATTGCATTCATGGATCGAGGAGTCAATTTTCAATGTGTCAGCAGCAGTAGCACAAGCGTTTGAGAGTCAAATGATTGATCATGAGAAACAACTTGCACAATGTGGGTTTGATTGTTCAATTGAGTGGTGGGCCGAAGATAATTTTGGGCAAGAGTGGTTCTTCGTAGACCCAATTTTTCGTTTCTGGATATTCATCAATTTGATTAAAATAAAATTTTATACCCGTATATAAAATTACCACAAATGTTTTAGTGATTTTTTAAGGAAAACAACGGGCTTAGAGACTTCTTTTTAAGTTCTTAAATCTATGGATTAAAAAAAAAAAAAAACAGAAAATGTTTTTCATACATATGCAACAAAGCTCTTGTGGCTTGGCTTACCAGTGGGATATGAGTTTCATGGTGTATATGAATTAGTAGTAGACGATTTTTCTAATTAATGTGTCATTAATTAGTAGAAAAGATAATTATGAAAAATTAAATTAGAAGAATTATAAAATAACAGCATATTTAAAACTTACTAGTAGTGAGTTTAAAACTGAATCGGCATCCACTCATCAAAATTCAACGACAAACCAAGCTCTACACGAGTTTTTCTCAATAGTAATACCAAAATACAAAGAAAATATTAATAAATTAAAAATGATAGTTGTTTGAGGGTGACACGACGACGCTCCCATGATTCTTTCACGTGTCATGTAACTCTTGTTGCCGTTGATTTCCGTTTCGTTACACCAAGAGATCTCTAACAAGGAAAATGATCATTGCCGAATCATTTTATTGGGGATCCGAGAAATCCAGTAATCATGACCGTTTATCGTATATCGTGCAGTTAAAAATTATTTAAAATTTAAAATTTAAAATTAAATATAAATAATACCTAACAAAAACTGACCGTACGATGTACGATGAAGGTAAATGATCACAGAATCCTTTTCCCTCTAACACCAAACTCATCACAGCGATGATGCTTCTCCAGGTCCCACCCCGCCTGTTGTTTGGTGATCACGGAAGCAGCAGATCATCAGCTTCTCTGTCTGCATTAGCGCGACGTCGTATGTGTTTGTTAACGGTCATCATACAGATATTCCGCGTGCCAGAACAAGGTAACGAGAGTCAGAGACTTCAACGGCTACAAGTTTTGCTTTGTTTTCACCCGAGACTTTTCGACGTCGTTTTGTCATCATTTTCAACGCCGTAAAATTGGAGATGGAATTTCAGTGTATTTACAAGGGTACCCCACCTTATGCCCCCATCAAGAACAAGGTTCCTTTCATGCTAAAGCTGTCCCAATAATTTCCATTCCAACTGTATGTTGTGGCTTTTTAGCTAATAATTATGTAAATTGTCACATGGTATTATAGTATTATGGTTTTAGATTTGATTATCGCCAAAGCCAAATTTGAATTATAATATTGCTAATCTATAGTGAGGTTTAACCCACTCCTCGTCCCTAGTTAGAGAATATCGTTTGTTAAAAAAGAATTATGTAAATTGCAAAATATAAAATGGGCAAGTTTTACCAAAATTAAAAAACTATAACAAAGGGAGAGAGAAGGAAGTTTGATGGAGGCAAGCCACAAAGTGCTTTCTTTTGCTAACAAAATTTTGATAAAAAGAGCGTAAAGTTCAAGATTATTACAACTTTTCAATATGTCTTTTTTTCTTCATCTTTTTTGGTTAAAGGCTTCCAGCCTAAGGAAAGTTTAAAGTGCTACAAATTGTTTATGCAGTGGGGATTACACTATAATTCTACTGGTATAAAAATACATAAATATCCAATATCATATATATTTTGATTTTATAGCTCATGTCAATACAATGAAATATAAAAGCAGGATGGGTCGCTACAAGTAGTGACCTATCTCAGTTATAAATGTCCTCTACAAAATAATCAATACCCGTAGTTGCATCAGCTAAGAAATCCACTTAGCTAAAAATATACAGCTCCCAAAAATATGTGTAAAAGAGAATGCGATCCATCTTATGTCTTCAATAATTGTCGTCAGCCTCCAAGAGACTAATTGTGGGTCTGTGTGTGTGACTGATCGTCCCCATGTTCGTACTTGGAAGTGATCATCTCTAGGCCAGTTGTTAGTAGTGATGTGCTGCCCTTTTTTCTTCTTTTATTTTACATCGTGTATGAATGATTTATCAACAGTTAATGCATGTGGAATTTTACCCAAGCAAACAAATCCCAGTAGTGGCATGTACTGTTAATTTATGTGCAACGAAGGGCAGTTTGTGTTGCCCAAATCGAACTTGATTCTCCTTTTTCTACTTGCTTTAACTATAAAGAAGCTCACCAACATCGAACCCTCAGAAAAGTACCAACTCTTTACTCCAATGGCAAATCCCACCTCCCTCCTCCTCTCTCTCACCACTCTCCTCTCTCTCCTCCTCCCTTCTCTCTCATCCAAACTCACCATCCCTCTCTCCCCATTCCCCAAACCACCGTCCACCGATCTACTCCAATCCCTCAACTTCCATGCCACCGCCTCCGTCTCCCGAGCCCACCACATCAAAAACCCCAAAAAATCCTCCCACCATTCTCCCTCCACCCAAGTCCCCCTCTTCCCCCACAGCTACGGCGGCTACTCCGTCTCCCTCCGCTTCGGCACGCCGCCACAAACCTCCTCTTTCATCATGGACACCGGCAGCAGCCTCGTTTGGTTCCCCTGCACCAAACGCTACACCTGCTCCAAATGCCAGTTCCCAAACATCGACCCCTCAAAAATTCCAACTTTCATCCCCAAACTCTCCTCCTCCTCCAAAATCGTCGGCTGCAAAAACCCCAAATGCGCTTGGATTTTCGGCCCCGAAATCCAATCCAAATGCCCGAATTGCAACGACCCAACTAGCCAAAACTGCTCCCAAGCCTGCCCAACGTACATAGTCCAGTACGGTTTGGGCACAACAGCTGGGATTTTACTTTCCGAGTCACTTAATTTTCCCGAGAAAATTGTCCCTGATTTTCTCGTCGGCTGCTCCTTCCTCTCCATCCGCCAGCCAGCCGGAATCGCCGGATTCGGCCGCGGACCGCAATCCCTTCCTGCCCAAATGGGGCTTTCCAAATTCTCTTACTGCTTAGTCTCCCACAAATTCGACGACACCCCACAAAGCAGTGACCTTGTTCTGTACACTGGCAGCGGTAGCTCCGACGAACCCATTTCTTCAGCCCGAAAAAACGAAACGAAAGCTCAGAGCTCGATCTACACGCCGTTTCAGAAAAACCCAGGTTCTCCAAACTCTGCATTTCGCGAGTACTACTATATCATGCTCAGAAAAATCATCGTGGGCAAGAAGCACGTCAATATTCCGTACAAGTTTCTCGTCCCCGGAGCCGACAGCAATGGCGGGACGATCGTGGATTCCGGATCGACCTTCACGTTCATGGAGAAGCCTGTTTTCGAAGCCGTTGCGAAAGAGTTTGAGTTACAGATGGCGAATTACACGAGAGCTAAGGACTTGGAAAACAGGACGGGATTGAGTCCCTGTTTTGATATTTCAAAGGAGGAGAAATTGGAGTTTCCGGAATTGGTTTTCCAGTTCAAAGGGGGTGCTAAGATGGAGCTGCCATTGGCGAACTATTTCTCGCTGGTTTCGAGCTCCGGCGTTGTGTGTTTGACGATTGTTTCAGATGAAATTGTTGGTCCAGGGGGCAATGGTGGACCTGCGATTATTCTGGGGAACTATCAGCAGCAGAATTTCTTCGTGGAGTATGATTTGGAACGTGAGAGGTTTGGGTTCCGGAAACAGAGTTGTAAATGATGAGGCCCCGTCATATTAAAACGACTTACTTGGAACGGATTCAACGCTAGCTATTCTGACATCCATGTCATTGTGACGTTCCGGTCCATATAAGTTGATCTCGCATTGCAGAGAAAAGAAAATAAGAAGCGCAAAACAAGTCTTTGGGCAGTGACTTGAAACGATGATGACAAGTTGTGTAGATTTAAGGGAGGTTAATTATTGTGAGTTTTTATAGATTAGTGATAATTTTTCATGCTGGGGAAGAAGTTTCGATTTGTTTTGCTAATTGAATTATTCAAAGTATGAATATGTATTAATTTATTTAATCAATCTGCATTAGTGACAACTCACTTTGTACTATTTGGAAGGCAGACTTTGCCTTCCCCACTTTTTTTATGGAACCCTTCTTCTATGAGATGTTCTATATGATTTACGTAACGGTGTTAGATCATGTTATAGATGTTGCGTTTGTATTTCTTTTTTTTACGTTGTATTTATTTTAGTAATATCTCTACTAAATTTAAATCTAAGATAAATTCTGAAGTTATATTCATGTTAAATTATGCTTTGTATAGTTTGAGGAGGATGAATCTCTAGTTTTTTAATTTTTCAGAAAAATGTCCCATAAAAGTTCCTTTTTACAGTTAAACATAACATAACTAGATTTTTTTTTAAAGTAGATGAATTTTTAACAATTTTTTGACAAATAATAGGATAGTTATATTAAAAGAGAGAGAGATTCAAATTTAGGTGCAAAGTTTGAAGCTTATTGTTCTAGCCGACTTGAATATACCCAAATCTGCGATAGTACGAAAAAAAATTAAGAAATACGCATTACTTTTCCTTTTCCTCATGGAAACAAAGACCCTTGTTGATTTTGATAGAGATAGTTTAGTGATTGATTTTAATAGCCGTTGTTAAATAACCATTAATGGGAATTTTCCTTTAATAGTATACAAAAGTACACCTTGTAATGCTATTTTCATTTAGCAGTCAATATTTTAGTAGCATCTATTTTCGCTGAAGTTTTGTGAGGAAAAAAATTATGATAATTATAGATGCAATAATATATTGGTCATATTATTCCTGCTTTTTTTAATAAAAAAAAACATGTAACTTGAATTTATCATAATTTTAGTTTACATTCTCAACTCATAATTGTAAATAAAATCGTAGAAGTGGTGGTTTAATGAAGTTTGAGAAAAAAGAAAAGGTAATGAAATTATAGATGATATTATTATGATTTATGATGCTTTATTTTTGTCAAGTATAACTAGAAGTTACAGTGACCTCTACTAAAAAAAATTTCTAACTCCGTCCATAGCTGGTGGGTTCATTGTACTGATAAATTCGCCACTTCAAACTTCATTACATTAAGCTACAAAACCCTAATTAGGATCAAAGAAGAAGGATGTGTCAAACTTCATTATATTAAGCTACAAAACCCTAATTAGGATCAAAGAAGAAGGACGTGTAATTATGCTAAGCTAGACAAGTAGATTGGCACATGTTTGGTGGCTCCCTAGATCACCGGCAGATGAAACCTTTTATCTCAGCTCCACAGTTGGCAAATCTGCTGTCATCTTTTAGGTGAGAGTTTTAAAGTTAATCAGCTGCATACATATATGAGCACCGCCCACCACATTTGTGAAAGTCACATGTAGGATGTAACTAAAACATTAACTTTATTAGTTGAACAAATATATATATATATATATATATATATATATATATATATATATATATTACCCTAAGTTAGATTTTATTGATAATTCAATTAGGAGTTTAAATCTTCTGCATTTATTTTGTGTGTTACCTTTATTGACACGTGTTCATAAACTTAATCCTAGCTCTGTTGTGTATAAACTTAAGATGTGTCAATCAATGATAGATGCTACAAGGAGGTCACACACAAAATGAATGTACAAGATTTGAACTCCCCGATTAGGTAAAGGGGGATGAATTGAGATATTTTATATGATACTCTCAACTATGTTTGGTTAAGGGACTTTCAAGGTCTTGATGAACTTTTATGCTATATCGTTAAAAAGACACTATAAGAAAAAACTAACAATATGAACTGCTCAAACACTACAAAATGCAACATAAGATACTTAAATTGTACTATGATTCTAGACTATCGATCAGATTGCTTCTTTATATTTTGGTGCGGCGTCTAAATTCACAATCTATCAATGTAAGTGTGTGTTGCACCAACTTTAAAATCTTTCCCACATAAAACATACATATACAGTTGTATATTGCACAGATAATTCATGTGCAAGCATTTGATGATTTCAGCCTTTGAGGTCCCCAAAAATAACCAGGCCAGGGTGGAACCCCATACTGGTTTATTAGGCTTAACTCCTCAAGGAAGAAAACAGATGGATCATGAATGGAGAAGTAGCTTAGGACCACAACAATTCGAGGAAGCTGAGCAGAGTGGGTCAAATTATTGTTTGATATATGAGGAGGATGATCGTAGCCATCTATTTCTCATCCACCGCATGTCCTTAGGGCTGGAAGTTTTTACAGTAATACGTCTGTATATGATTACAGCTCATATGGTAAAAGTCAGATTTTATGACATTTCTCATATGATTTCTTCCACCGTTTTGGTGGGTAGTCTTTTTCTCAAGTGCTAATAAGAACACTGCACCAATTGGATGAAGGCGAATGGATGTTATAAACTTACAAGTGATAGCGCTTTTGGAAAATTTTGAAACTAGGTTTTTGAAGACTTCCAAACTTTTTTTTTTTTTTTTGTAGATTCTTAAAATATCATTAGATCATAGTATAGAGAATAAAAGTCTAATGGGTGCAAAACTTGGCTAGCTTTTTTTCACACACCTATTTTTTTTCCATCTGCACATTTTTATTTATTTATTTTTCTATTGATTCTCTTCTGACTTGTTCAGCCTAATGGTAAAAAAATAAATAAGAGTTTGCAGGGAGAAAAAAGTGTGTGTGAATCGTTTTCCTTAAAACTTTCTCTTGATTTTATAAAAATTGCAAAATGCAGCTGGCTAGACACACAAGCAATAAAGAAAGATTTCCTTGGCGTGATTTCAAGGAAAGAGTGTTGTGAACCTAGTGGTGCAATGCTCATGTCATAAGGTTAAAACCTTATTCATATGGGGAGGGTCCTACTTCAGCTAATAGAATACATAAAATTAAAGCAGAGAAAAATTCCCATCCCATATAAAAATACCTAAGTGTTGTGAAATGGGTGTGAATGCCTACATAAAACAATATGCGACTAAGGATGAAAGATGGAAGAATAAGAGTAAAAAATGCATGGCTTAAATAGTAGAAGTTTGGTTTTTACTATTTTAGTGTGTAAAATTTCTACATGCATTAAAAGAGATATCGGGTGAAAACCTCTATAAATAGAGTTATCATACTATTGCAACAACAAAGATCAAAGCAGAGTGTAATAATACGAGTTTCCCGCTCCTCTCTTCTTATATTTTCACTTCCCTTGTCTGACATAAGTAAAGAAAATAAATAAGGTGATACATTGATCTTGTTTCTGTTCAATATCTAGCAAACTTTTTCTCTCATTGCGTCTTTTTATAACCAAAATAAAAAAGTAAGTCCCGTAGGGATACAAAAATTAGGTTTCTTCAACTTGTCGTGGAGGATAAGTGAGATATTTGAAGATTGAAAGACATCCATGTGATTCAATAAGAACAAAAGAAATGAGTCACCAAAGGGCCTTCGGTTTTCTTTTGGAATCTCTATTCACCGGCCATTATTTTCCAAAGAAAGTGTTATGTGGGCCTGCTTTATTCCTGCTTAGTGGTAATTGGTATGTTCACTTTTTTCATGTCATGAAAAGAAGGTTTGATATTAAGTCTTTTCTTGTCGCATTAGTCAAACTATACATAATATGATATCCTCCATAACCAAACCACTCTGATTTTAAACTGGATATGTTTGACGTTTTATGTCGGCTGATCGATTCACGCATGCATTGAATAATGTAGCATGTAAAATCAAAACATTTAACTCAAAACTAATGTAATAAGTAATAAAAGACACGATCATGCGTACAACATACATTGTGAAGTAAAAAATAATTTCAAAAATTTCAGAGACGACCAATGAATTTTTTTTTTTTGAAGAAGAAGACAAGAATGCTCTCGTTAAATGCAGTGCCCTCAAATATTCTCACTTGCAGTCCAACATCCCTGAAGGTTCTACGACACAATCAAGCTCGCCTACTCATGGTAAGGAGGAAAATCAACTCAAACAAGTAAAGAATCCTCGTCATATCCAATTAAGGATACTTACAAGAACATCCCAAGATATTATCTAATAATTAATATCTTTTGATTATTCTTTTCTTATCCATCTTACAGATGACACGCTTTGGCCAATGGGATGCCGTCTTGTGTAGGACAAAACCCTTGCCACATTCCTATAAATATCTCATCTCCATCAATTTTTGGTAAGTTTTTTGTTACGCACTTAAGCCCTAAATTGAAGACGATGGAAATTTACTACCACATACATTATATTCTATGTACAATACCTTCCCAATGTGAAATAATACTCTCAGTTACATGCTTGTCAACGGCACAGTATCTCCCAGAAAGTTAGTTCTTGGACAAAAAAGTTTACTTCTAAACGGCTCGTGATGTACAAGAGAACAAACTAACTAGGCATATACAGTTCCTTACAATTTTGTCGCGTGATATATTGGGACCCCGATGCTGCAAGTTTCAGTGATTGTTTAGATAAGTTGGAGCTACATATAAGGTAAAACTCACAGAAATATCATAGAAGTTATATATACAAACTTCCAAGTTAATTTACCCATATTAGTAGCTTCAGTTTTCAGCGTGGTGAGAAATTAACTACTTTATGTTAGTAGAAGTTGTAAACTCATTTTTCACTCATAATATACATCATGCGTGAATTAGTAATGTCACACGGCGAAGTTGTAGTGTTATGCTAAATATTGAGATACTTTGGATGCGGTCCCTAATCCTTAACATTTTTTGATTAAAACCTTAATGTTATTCAAAGTTTGATCAAAATCCCTTGACTTTGTACACCTCATTATATTACTATTAATATTTATATTTTTATAGTTTTGACATTAATTGTTTGATATTTTATGAGATTTATAATCCTATAAATTTAAAATCCCTCATTATAATACTATTAGAAACGGTTACAATAAAAGAATTCAAACATTTTGATTGAATAAATGGATAAAACTATGTAAAAATAATAAATAATAAATGGCAAAAGAATGTATCCATAGTGTTAAAAAAATGGGTACATTTTACAAAAAAATTGGTACATTTCACATATGTACATTAATAAAGAAGAATGGGTACATTATAAATAAATTAGAGTACATATAAAAGATTAAAAAATTATGAGTACAAATTAATTTAAAAAAAATATAGGCCCTAAAAGAAATTAATACATGGGTACAAAATAAAACTAAAAAGAAAATACTACAAATTTAAAAAAAATGTTGCAAATTAAAAGTGGGTACAAACTAAAAAATATAAATATATGATGCAAAGTTTAGGCATAAAACATAAATATACCATATGTAATTTTTCTATCATTGATTAAATATACAATGTCACGTGACGGTATACACATGGGACAAATACAAATAAAACTTTAAAAAAATATGGGCACAAAAAGAAACTAATATATGGGTACAAATTAAAAATGAAAAGAAAATCGGTACAAATTAAAAATAGGTACAAACTAAAAATAAAAATATATGATAAAAAATTTAGCCATAAATATAAACATACTAATTGTAACATTTTTAACACTAAAGGAATATATTTAAAAATAAAAATATTTTATTATTCAAATAATTAATGATGTTATTAATACCCAATGACCTTAATAAAAAATAAAATATGAATAGGATTTTAATCAAAGGAGTAACAAAAATAAGGATGTGAATCTAATTTCTCTTATTTTTTTCTACTTGGGATGGAACTGCGTGCCCGACATAATTTTACATTTTTGCATAAACTTTTTGACCAGATAGAATAAAAAAGATCTTGACCCTCCATTGTTCGATGCATGCCGTACACCATAACATACTAGAGTAACTAGAGTTTTCGCGTTTCATTTATATATATTGGTTGATAATTTCATATACAAGCTGACAATGAACGGATTGATAAAGAAGGTCAAAAGCCAGAAAATTAGCAAAGCTTATGTAAACCTAAATGTCGTGTGGGAAATCATGAAAATGATGGCGAACGTTGACCATCTTATCTTTTACTTAATCAAGGTGATTGAGTAGGTTTTATGCTCTTCATGGATATTTGGCATAATCTAACAAAAGGAAATGCCCATTCTAATTAGGAGGCAGATTCTTTGCCTTCCCACTTCCCGTGTCCTCCCGTACTCTTCTGTTTGTATGGTTACGATTAAGCCACGTCAACATTTTATATTACTATTACCTTTTGTCTTATTATCTCTATAAAAATAATAATATAAAATATTGACGTGACTTAACCGTGACCATACAAAATAGGAAGGCATGAGAAGTGGGAGGGCAGAGAATCTGCCTCCTTCTAATTATTAGGCCTCATTTATGCTCTCTTAATTAAAGGAAATAACACTTTAATGTTATACCGACATCACATTTTCCAATTCTTATATGCTCTCTATAGTAGTTGAACTCGTATTAGTGCAACGCCTAATTTTTCTCGAAAATTATGTGATGTTAGCTCGCGTTCCTATCAAGCTTCACTTTGTGCATGATAGCGGTGTTATTGACGGAGGAAATCACTCACTAGTGCATGTTAACCAAGGTGCACGTTGCTAAGTCAATTCATGCTTCGACGTATTCTTGATTGTAGCCTAAATATTTTATTTAGTTAGCTCCATAATAAATAGATAAATTGAGGAAATAGATTTTCCACCGACAAAAATGGCAACATAACAAATCTGACCATAGCTAGAGACAACCCCTTTCGAACCACACTAATCGGCCTTTTATGGTCTAATTTGGACTGAGTGATTTCCAAGTAATATGTAAGCTACATTACTAAGAAACGCATAACAATAGATTAACGAGATTTGAATAAGTCAATGCAAAGCATCGAGGGAGATTTATAAATAACTATGTGAAATGACTCATTTGCCCCTTGTATTTTTTTTGTTTTTAATTCTTATAAAAACAGTCATTTTATTCCTTCGTTTATTGGCTTTTTGATGTTCACTAATACATTTTCAATCTCTCTATCTAATATCTAGTAATGCATATTTCTTCTTAATTTAACCTAAATCTCTTTATACTTAAAAAATCCCTTATCCAGACACTCTCCTCAAAGAAAAGAAAAAAACTTTTTTTAGGTGAGACTGAAAGCATGAACTCAATGGGTCATTCCAATTCACAAGCCAAGCTAAATGTTAAGATCCAAGTCCAAGACTCTCCCAAATGAAAGGGTCAGGATAAAACAAAGCCCATTGGGATCCCGGCCAGGCCGGGAACGTTTTTGATCCCATGAACAACCAATGCACAATTCCAGAAAATCGATTAAGGTGGCAAGAGGGATCGAGCCAGAGCGGATCGAATGCGTCTTCTGGTTTGATCGATCATCGAACGTCATTGTTCAAAAATGGAAGTTGATCATACGGACATAAGGATGTTGATGCTTGCATGGAAGATGAATTAAACAAGGCAGGGATACTTAAACCCTAGAAGATTGGCGAGAAGGATTTAAAACCCTAAGGGTAAACAAAGTAGATAACTTAAACAAGGCACTTGCAGAGCTAGATATAGAGGTCAGAGGGGAACCATCAGACTTCATGGATTTCTGTCGTATGCGTTCAAATATTGTTTGACGGAGGAGGAAACAGAAAGGCATAGATATAGACATGATATTTGAGTTGTTAGATACTGTTTTGGGATGTGAATATCCAACGCAGGTTGAGTTATTTACTCAGTATCTGAAGATTCAGAGTGATTACAAAGTCTTAACCATGGGTCCGTGGATGTCCTTTTACTGGTTCTACGATTCGATGAGTTTTCAAGATCCTAGTAAATACAAGCTTGAACTTGCATGGCCCTTGATCGTTGACGACTTTGTTGAATGGATACGAGAAAAACAGACCCAAAGCTAGCTGATTGTTTTCGGACACGATCCACCACTAACATCCCCGATGGTTTTGGAGGAAGGTTGGACAACACAATCGAATCAAATGGCCTCAGGTATTTTTTTTCTTCCTTTTCTTGCAACTATGAAAAGCTTCCTCAAAGTGCTCTCTTTTGTATTTGTATGTTTGTGATATGAATTTGGTTCAAAAAATTGGTACGAGTTATTTTTTTGGGCCCACTAAGCGTTTGATATGAGCTTATTTTTATTCAATTTTTTTATGTAGTTCAATATGACTAAGCACGAGCCAACTTAATAGAATAATGCCGAGATATGCCTAATAAGCATTATATCAAACATTTGGTGGGCACAAAAGAATCCGTATCAACTAAGAATCCGTATCAACTATTAGGAGGGTCCTGAAGCACCTTCACATGTGTGTTTTCACGCCTCTGAGTGGTCCTGGTACCACCTTGGTTCAATGTATAACGGATATTGACCTCACGTCCACCACTTATTTGAACTTTGAAATTTTCTAAACCGAATTAAATCGTTTAACATCAATAACCAAAATCCGTAGGAATATTTGAATTTGATGTAATCTATCTCTAAATATAATGCTAAAAAGTATTCTTAACCACTTTTCAATTTACGGGATATAATTACTTAGATACATGTAAGATCTATAAAATGAACTTAGTCAGTTTATTTATGCTACTAATTTGAGACCTAAAACGAACCAATTTGAACCCTTATGTTTTAGGCTGTGCGATAATAGGATTCGAAACCTAAACCAAACCAACTAGAGACTCAACTTGGAAAACAATTTATATTAATCGAGTTCACCGTTAATGTGCCAAAAAATTTATAATTTTATAAATCGCTAATAATAGAATGCCAGAAGTTTGTTTTGGTGTCTTAAGGCTTCACCAAAAAAAACTGGACACAAAAGCCCTTGAAACAAAAAAAATTAAAACTGAAGTAAATTATGAAACTAAATGTTTCATGGGCATTTGTGTAAATAAAACAGAAAAAAATTGACAAAAAAAAAAGAAAAAAAAAAGAATTTCAAACGTGGGGAAAGGCTGGAGAATAATTAGAGTTTGCCATGGTGTTGGATACATAATCTTCAACCGCCGCCGCTTCGCTCCTGCGCCCGCGCCGCGGCTTTCTCGAAATCGTCGCTGGATTAGCACGGTCAGTTTTCAAACTCACTAATTCGCAGCGGAAACCAACCCACCCACCCACGTGTATCTTCTATTCCCCCATTTTCTGAACAAACTTCTTCCTCACACAAACCTCTGTAACCTGCCACAATTCCAAGTCCAACCCTTTTCTTTCTGTTTCTGACCGCTGCCTACCACTCCGTATTCTCTGTTCTTCTTTCCCTACTCTTTCTCTATAGGTTTCAGTTTCACCCATTTGCATGCTAAGAATCTACACAAATTGGTAAGACAATCACTTGCACCCTCCCACAATTCCACGTATAACTCTTTTCTTTCTGTTTTCTAACCGCTGCCTATCACTCCATATTCTCTGTTCTTCTTTCCCTACTATTTCTCTACATGTTTCAGTTTCACCCATTTGCATGCTAAGAATCTACACAAATCGGTAAGAAAATCACTCGCATATATACATGGAAGTATATTAGCACATTCTGTGAAGATTTTTGATATTTTTCTTACATTTTCCTGCATTTTTTTTTTCAATTTTCCCTCATTTTATGATGCCAATAATTAGACAATTAATAATAAAATTTAAAGAACAAACAATGACGTTAGAGGCTAAGGCATACATTTTCGCCGGATCTTGCCTATTAGGTGTTTGTGAAATCAAGGTTTGGACTACTAGACAGCACGCCGCCTTCGGTTTGAGGTATGGAAGTCTCTAGCTTGCAATCTGGAGCTCCTCCTCCTTCTCCATTTCCACTTCGGCCTCTTCACTAATCTCATGATTAAATCCTAAATGTAACAACCCATGTATCTACAGGAGGGCGTTTGAAATTCTTTCAAGTAGAAAGAACTGCTGTGAAATTCTTCCAGTTTTGGTAAGGCACTACAATCCTACTTCCGCTCTTCCACTGCCTTCTAGGTATTTTCTCTTCATTATTTCTTGATTTGTACTCTTTCCAACTTATATTTGTTCCTTTGTTTTTTTCCCCAATTTATATGTTGCGGTGGAAGAGCAGAAGTCCTTCAGTTTCCTTTTTCTGTCGGGGTTTGTGATGATTGCTAATAAAAAAAATTCGAGTCCTTAATTCAAGTCCTTCAGTTTTCTTTTTTATGCAGTCTCTCTCTCTCTCTGTATGTCTGTCCATCTTTTTTCTTTGTTTTTTTTATAGCAACATCTGCAGATCTTCTACAGGCTTTCGAATTTTGGATTATATGTTGTTTTACTCTATGAATTATGGGGTAAAAAGGACACACCTTTAACAATTTTGTGATTGAATTTTTATTGTAGTGGGACAACTATATCACATGCTTGCATCCCAATCTCTCCAATCACAAATGTTTTCTTTCTCTTTGGGTAAATATAAATCTAAATTTACCTTTTCAGTTTTTAAGTTTTTTTTTTCCATCCATCTTTTAGGTGATGAATTTGATGCACTCTACTGCATCTTTCATGATGTATATATGAGTTTGTATTTAGTATTTCTAAGTCAATTTTAGTTTTTTAAACTTCTTTCTTTGAAATTTTCATTGTGCGTTTTAAAATTTTGGTCAGATTATGAGTTTCAATTTTGATTATCTTAATGTGCTATGTAAATTAAAAAAAATTTTGTTTTCATTCTCAGGATATTTACAAGAATACCCATAAAAAATGGAAAAGGAACCACCTATTGATACGATCCCAAACAGACGTGTCTCTATTTTTACACCTGGTTGGGAGATATCTGTCGGAGTAAAAGCTACTGATCTAAGCCAACTGATTCTCAAAGAGTAGAAAAAGAAGAAGCATGAGCAGTATGTATTCTAAATTCTTTATTAAATTTGTTACAAGAAATTCTAACATTATATATACCTTCAATATATAGGTGGCGCATGAAAAAGGTTGTAGAAGAATTAAAATCTTCAACAACTCCTCGCATCATACAAATTTGGAATAAAGTCCAACACCATTTTTTACCTATTTATTTTTAATGGCATTCTCTATATCATTCTACAAATTAATTATCTCAAATTATAAAATTAAAAAAAAAATTACAAATTAATTATCTCGAATTATAAAAAAAAACAATTTATGGGTGCAGGAAAAAGATTAATGGTGACCAAACAACTTTTCTAAATACAGTAAGTATTCTCTTATTTTCATACGGAAGTATACTGTAAATTCAAATTGCATGCAATTTTCAAATATAAATAAAATTGCATTTTTTTGTCATTTTTATAAGCATCACACCCGTCTCAAAGTACAAAGGTCGAAGTACAAGATTAAAGTAACATTTCTTACTATTTAATTTTGTAAACATGATTACAATTTGTTACCTCAAACTTGACAAATTATTTATCTTTCAGTATTTTAAAAGTAACTGGAGTAAAAGTATTTCCGTGAGAAAATTGTCAAAGTTAAAGGTATTTAGGTTGAATTGATTACAACCTTTATATTTGGGATTGTGCATTATAGTTAGACTTCTTATTTTATCATCATTTCTTGCAGATTAACCATGAAAATCTAAAGCATCAAGTGCAAGCAAATGGGTGGCAAGCATGGCTTTGATTTCACACGTAGACACTATGTTTACATATGTACATGTTGTCCATATTTTGATTTGCTTCATATATTAGGAGTTCATCCCTAGCTAGCCTATAACTTTGACTGAAAACTTATGAATATGAAATTTTTAATTTAAGGACTTGGGTAGATATTTGACATTTTGCATGAGAGAGAGAGGGAGAAATTTATTATGTTCTCCATTTTGTGTTTTTCCTTTTATTTCACTTATTGGGTCCAACCTTCATGTTGTTCATACCGTAATAATCAGCAAGCAAAAAAAAAAAAAGTGGAATGGTTAGTGTGCAATTCATAAATTTCATTTTTTCTATACAATGGACGGGTGCAAAAAATACTAAGTTAGATGATTGAAAATAATAAGAAATTGTTGTGATGGACACACATCCACAATTTATAAAATAGTCACTTAAGAAATGTAATAATATCTAAAACAACACATCTTTGGGACGCGTAGCGTCCGTGATGCCTCTCGCACGCACGTGCAGAGAGGCTACATTGTAGGACTGAAGCGTCACGTAATAGTTGTACTCAAAAGTGATTCCACATAATTTGGCGCGTTGCATTGATTTGAGAACACGTGGTAAAGCAAAAAGTGGAAAACGCATAGCGAAAGGAATATGAAAGGAACGTTGAATTTAGTTCGGTTTGTGCCCACCAACCAAACAGCCAACGAGAAAAAACTTCCCTTCCCTTCGTACCAAGCCGTCTTCAATTTGATCGCTCAGGTCAGTCAGCCTTGTCGCCGCCGTCGTCACCACCATGTGGCGCTCTCTCTGGCGCTCCATCGACCGCTTCTCGCTCCAGTACTTCAAGTAAGTTCCCCGTTTTTCTCTCTCCAAATTTTCAACTTCTACATTCACTCCCAGTTTCGTAAATTAGGGTTCTACACTACTCGTTAGACTAGTTCCTCATTTATTTTAAACAATTGTGAGCAACCGAAATAGTCGATTTTGGGTATTTTAATTCAACTTCCCTGAAAGTATATGGAAAACGAATTTTGGATATGGTTGTAGTTTGATTTACATTTGAAGGTATAGGGAATAGAGAGTGTTGGGTGAATTTTAATATAGATACTTGTCCTGTAACCGGATTCAGAACTCGATTTTTGGGAATGTGGAGGTAATGCCTACATTGTATCAATTTATAGATTGAGGGCTTACAGAGTGGTGGGTGAATTTTAGTTACTTGTTCGGTTGCCAATTTGAAAACCTTATTTCTCGAAAAGTGGAGGTAATGGGTAACAATGTCTGCTGTGCATCTACTATTTAGTAGTGGACTGAAGTTTTGTCCTAAGAGTGTATCTCATTGTTTCGTAGGCATCCTCATCATCATAATCGTCATCAAGTATTTTTACTAATACTTCTTTTTATGCTGTTATCGAAATAGGTATGTAATCAATGAACTGCGGAAGATCAAAGTTGTGGACGGGCATAACAGGGTAACTTGTTTGACTTTCCTCTTGTTTCATTCAGTTTAATATGCCTCACCTTCCCCTCATGTGACTCTCTACCAGGAACTAGTCATAGATTTATTACAGTCCATAGTGGAGCTAGTTACTTATGGCGATAGACAAGACCCATCGATTTTCGAGTATGAACTGTTGTTCATGGTAAAGCTTCTATATTGGTACGCCTTTTATTTTCTTGTTCATATTTTAATTGTTACTTTTAACTTATATGCAGATATTTTATGGAATACCAAGTTTTATCAGAATTTGTTCGTGTGCTAAAGATCAGTAGAAATTCAAGAATTGAGGCACCGTTGCTTCAGTACCTGAGTATAATGATTCAAAACATGAATAGTGACATTTCAATTTGTAAGATTCTAAATGCAGTTAATCAATATCTAAGATTAGTCCTCCAATTTTTAGGTTACCAAAGATTTGGTAGCTGCAACCATGGTGGAAATCAGTTCCAAACATGCCTTCTCCTGAATTTCTATTTTTATTTTTCATTAATTGTGCCATTGTTAAGCTTATTGCTTGTACTTATTGGTGATCTGTTGATGGTTTTTTTGATGCAGATTATTGTTTTAGCAATGACTACATCAACAATATTATAGGACACAAGTTTGAATTTGGAGGAGATCTAGCGTTATATTATGTTTCCTTTTTGAGGTCTCTCTCTCTCTCTCTCTCTCTACATTCACGTTCAATACATGCATACATACATATACATACACATACATACATACATACATACATACATATATACATACATATATACATACATACATATACATATATATAACTCTTATTTGCTAAAGCAGTTGTGATGCAGTTTTAGCTTGATTTTGTCATTACTTGTGAAGTTTATTATTCTCCTGATTCCCCCGTCTCTCTCTACTCAGAGCAGTGGGCAATAAATTAAACAAAGATACACTTTGCCTTCTTCTGAAGGTTCACGGGGTAAGTTAAAGTTTATTGTGTACATTTTTGGTACAAGTCATGATTTACTTGATAGATGCAGTTCTGTCTGCAGTGGCAGTCGAAATCGTATTTGTATCCTGCGTACCATTGGTAATGGATGTGAAAACATTGTTTAAAGTACACTTTCAGTGGGTTCCTACTATTTAAGAAACAAAAAAAGTTTTGGCCTCAGGGTTGAGCCTGTTAGACTAGAGCATGCAGATGGCTTCGTGTGTTCTATGTTCTCCAAGTGGTTTCTGGCAGGGCCATCAAGGCTTAGGCCAGTCCTTGTCAGCATTTCTGATTGTCTTGTGTGGACCCTGGGGAACTGTAACGCCTTTCCTCTTTTCGAGGCATCTTATCCGTTCTTTTCATCATCATCTAGGCTTGCATAATCTATTTTAAATTTTTTAGTTTATTTATTTATTTATAATTTATGTTGTTTTTATAAGGGGAGAAGCAATAATGAGTTACAAGAAATGACAGTCACTGTTTCATACCGTGATCAATAATTAAAGGATGGTCTCTACTTTATTGCTGCATTTATTTAGCTTAAGTGTGCATGCCTAGATGCATGGCCCCTAATTAATTTTTTCGTGTCCATGTCTCCCTCCAATTGCAGGATGCTGTAGCGTCATTTCCCCTGTATGAAGAGGCTCTCAAATTTGCCCACCATGGGGATAAGATGATTCAGACAGCTATTCGTGCATTAAATCTCAGTATATATAATGGTATGCTGCTATTATCTTTCTTTTTTCTTCCCTTTCTAATCTGCTAACAGAAGAGACTCATGAGATTTTGGGTTGTAGTTACATTTTCCGTAATTGGAAACAGTATTTTTTTTGGTCGTGCAGCTAGTGATGATATGGTTTATCAATATATAACAACTCCTCCAGTCTCAAGGTATTTCTCAGATATGGTTTCAAGCTTAAGCAAGAAGTTCTTTCATCTAGATGCCCTTGTCCACGATGCAGAGTATGTGTACTTCAATTTGGTAAAATGAGATTTAGGTACTATGCATCTGGAAGGCTGAATGGTTAATTATTGATGCAGGATGCGTACACGTCAAAAGAAAGAAGAAATACTTTTGGAAACTGATAAGATAGTCGATGATCTGTATTACTTGAAGGACATACTTGGTATTGGCGAGTCTCGTTTGAGTAGAGCAGTTACTGAAAATCTTCTCAGAATATTAATCGTTCCCATATTACTCCCATTACTGCAGATGGGGCAGAGTAATGTAAGATGTTCTTCCTTGTATCTGCTTCATTCGCTTTCTTATCAGCATGAGAAATACTTTTTGTTGGTAGATAGTTCCTATTGGAAAACCTAGAATTGCGTATGTCCACATTACATTTTGGGAAATAATTTCTGCACATCCTTTTTTGTCTCATGCACACACCACTTTTTGAAACCACTTAACAAATGTATCACAAAAAACAATGGTCAAGCATTGCTAATTCAATGTTAAGCTGCATTTGTTGTACTGTACATGCTACATAGTACTATGATATACTTTTTCTATATGCTGTATTCATTCAGCATTTCATTTATGATTCAGGGCTCAAATCTGTCTGCAGTTACGTCTTTCTATACTATTTCTTGTCTTCTTCAAGTCATTGGTGGAAAAGGCATATTCAACTTTGTCGCCGAAGTTATTTTATATCCTCATATGACCTCAAGTGTGAGAGATGCTGTTCAAAGGGACTCAACTGAGAGCGATGGTCATGCTAAATCTATATTGAGTGAAATGGGAATAGTATCTTCTAGTCATGAGACTGAAGGAGCAGAAAATAATAGCCTCCTTACTGATACTGTCTCTATCAAAAGGTTGTTACTTTTCTGTTTTAGTTCGTATAACCTCCTTTCCAGAAAGAGAGAGTAAAGAAATGAGAGAAACGTAGTTTCTTTCTCAATATTTTGGGCAGTGGTGCTGGAATACTAAGACTAAAAAATCAATCTGTTCACATTTCACTAAATTAGTTAAATGGTCAATTAATGTTCTTTTATATCAAAGAGTGATGACAATTGATAATTATTTCATACATTTTGATGTATTATGAAATTTTTTCCTGATGCAGGAGTGGAATACTAGCACATATTTTCTCCGAGAATCATAGTCTATTGCTAGCATCACTATTCTTGTTGTTTATTTTAGCAGAAACAAAAGGTACTAATTTAGAATCTGCTGTTGTACAGAAGACATAACTTCAACGCATCGGTCTGATAGCCGCTTTGAAATTGACTGAGTTTGTTCATATCTTTAATTTGTCTTTTCATTGATGCAGATCTTCATCCTTTGCTGGCTCAAATGACTGGATTAAGTGGAATGCAATATATGATTGTGAGTTAATAACTTCAATTTTTCAATGTGCGCTTTATATATTCTGTAATTTCCAGCTGGTAATAAGTGAGTACTGAGTTTACTGACTAATAAAACAAAGTTACTGTATATTAGTTTTATGCATGATGGTGATTTATGCTTATTCTGCGTATTATGTATTTTCCGTTGCATTCAAAGACCTTTACATTGAATTTCATTTTCAATTTTTGAAACTTCTGTGTTAACAACCATTTCTCCATTTAATGCATACATTTCTTGGCATTTTTGTTGAATGTTCTGCATTTGCTAGTTTTGTATATGCAATTTGAATATTCATTTTACTTTATTCCACCGTTTTGAAACACTTTGGAAATATATTGACAAATTTCCATTTCATATCTTGACAGGATGTGGATGGTAGTATTGGAAATCTCCTATGGAAACATATGGATGTGGTACAGTGACTTTTTATTAATTATTGTTTATTTAAATATATATCTTCACTTATTGGTCATTTTAGGTCAGCAGTTTGACTATTTAAAATTTTACCCTTGTGGCTTTCAGTGTCGTGATGAACTGAATTTTCATTTTACAGATTTTAAATGCATTATTGAAGGTTTTAGCAAGTCAACCACCTTACTCTATACTAATACAATGGCATACAGGGTGGTTCTTGCGGAAGCTTTTGATTTGTCAAGGAAAAGGGCTTAGTGATCATAATTTCCAGCTATTCAATGTAAGGATTCAACTGATTTGGTAGAAGCACTTGTATATTATTCTACACTCGTGTCAGAAATCATGCCAAAATGAAATGGATAATTATTCGTATTTTCTTGGTAAGACTGGAAACGACTGGTAAGTGGTTGAGCTTTCTAAAGAAGGAATAGTACCACATCAACCCTTCGAGGGCCTAGCTTTGGTAGAACACTGTATGGTGGGAACCGTGGGATTCTATATATTCAAAGTAAAAAGTTGATAGATGGTAAAATTGGGGTTACAGATAGATAGGTCTGTTAGTTTAAAATTCAAAATTGCTGTATAGGACTGTAAGAAGACATATAATGATGATTGCCTATTAGAATTGTTATGTAGCTAATAAATGTAAGTGTAAATGGAGTTTGAAGAACACTGTCTGACCTTTCTGAGGTAAGAGTAAAAAGCAAGCTCTGAAGTGCACATTTACTATTTCGTATGATCTAGTAGTATATTATGTGGTGTAGTGTAAATGTGTCTCATACTTTCTAAAGTTTTATATTTTCTAGTTTGTGTGGACAGACCTCATATCAGCAGTCCCGTGAATGTCTTCAGAAAGAACTTGATGGATGCTGGTTTGATCATATACCAGAGGCTTTCAGAAATGAATGGGCAAACTGTAAAGCAGGTAGGCTGGGGGAGGGGGGATATGGTTTCTTCTTGGGATGGTGATAGTTTAGTTCCATTGTTCCCAAAAGATTAAGCTGTTAGGATGTAGACCAACATTATTTCATATTATACCATCTCCCCCTACTGAAACCTACATGGAGTCCAATAGAATCAGTGAACTTGCAGTTGCAGGGGTTTGCACTCAAGATCTTGTTATATTTCCATAATATTTTTTTTATTGTTTCAATACTATTGACAAAAGCTAAAACTGTTAAGATTAGGCTAAAAATCGTTTTATACTCTAAAAAAATCTCTAACATGTGTGGAGATCATTATAAGTTTAGAGGTTGAAATAGCCGGATTTGAACTGAGGATCTCTCACTCTCATATCATGTGAAGTTTTAGTGGTTTCTCAATGTTCCCAATAGTTGTTAGGATGTGAGTTGGTTTCTAACATAGGAAAAAAAATTACATTACCTATTTGATATGGAAGATGGAACTACTTAGTAAATTCAGTTTATCTATTTTCGAACATACAGCTCTTCAGGAAGCATCCCAATGTAAAGATCCTTTTTTTGTTCTTGAGCTTGATGTTAGCCAACAAACTACTGATGGTACATCTTTTCTCTGTATTATTGAAAAAATTTGTTTATGGATTGTACTTCTCTTGTCGGAAAGCTTCAGAAAGGGTTTAGAGAGAAATAAATTTATGTGCATATTGCAGGTGATGCAACTTCATACTGTGCTTGGCAGAGGATGGTTGACAATGTGAAGGTAAATGCCATCATTAGTATCAGTTTTTAACATCTCTTCTAATGTTGTACTAGTAGTCTCTCTTTCTCTCTCTCGGCTGGTCTTCCTTGATTGACCACTTCTAGTTTTTATGTTGATATTTCATTGAAGGTTCCCTTGGTTTACTTTTAGGTTTTTATTCTCCATCTTCAACTTAAATCAACAATTTCCAAAGGAGAATTGCTTGAAGAGCCCTTGCTGGACAGCAGTGCAATTGCTGATTCTAGTAATACGCATGCTTCAAATGGTGCGTCTGCAAGCTTTGGGTCGGAGGTTGGTTTAGGTGGGTATTATCCAGTAAAAGTTGAATATTTCCAGGATCTCTCTCTCTCAATGTGTGTGTGTGTGTGTGTTTTGAATTCTTACTTCCCACAACTTTCTGCAGGATCTGGAATTTCATGTAGAATTTCATTTTCCAAAGCTGGAATCAGGGATATCTACCTGATACCTGTGGCAAAGAAAACATCTGGAAAAGTGATTCTTGCAGAGAAGCATCCTTTCCGCAGTCAACGAGGAATTGTACTTGCTATTGCACCATTGGCTGGTTTAATTGTAAGTTAAAAAAATAGACATATGCTTTGCTTCTAGTCCTGGCTAGTTTCATGTATCGGCATTAAGTCAACTCTAAAATTCTAGATTTTAGTGTGAGAGGTCAATTAAACTGATTTAGTTATGATACTCACATTGATCAATTGTGTCAACTAGGCTTATGGGTATGGCCAGTTTTCTTGGTGGGTCTTGCGCCATTGTAGATTAGAGTCCAATTGCGTATTGAAAAATTCTTGTTTATGACAACAGGCTTGAAATAGAGTTCTACAAATGTGCCTTGTCTATCTTATAGGAAATAAGTTTTTCGAGTTTCATATTGAACAAAAGACAATGTAGTAATACGAAGAAGCTGACAGTCGCAAAATTGGGGTGAAATATGGAAAAAGAAGTGATAGTAAAATTGACAACGTAGTGTTAGGGGAGCTTGAAATTCTTTTGATTTTTGTAGATCTTCTTTCTTTTTTCTCTGTCATTATTTTTCTACATAGTTAATATGGTTTCTCACTTGAAACAGCCAAAAATAGATGAGGATCACCCGACATGGTTGCATCTTCAGATAAGAGAGTTTGAACCAAAACTCTACAAAAGTAGAGTTAGAGGCCATCGTTCGGGGAAGTCCAATCATGTGGCTGATGGGAGATGGACACTTGGTTTTCCAAATGCCAAAGCTTGCGAAGCTGCTCGATTGTCAATACTTGAGGAAACCAGGAAGCAAAGATCCTCTGTCGAGAGTGTACTTGCTCCTCTCCTGCAGAATAGTTGTCTCGGAAATTTATCAGAGAGCGAAGATGAGTGAAGCTGTTATTTGCGTCGTTGTAAGTTAGCTTGCCAACAATCTCAGTTGAGTTCTGTGTCTTTCTTCTCTCCTTTTTCTTTCAAATTTTGTTACTGTCACCTAAAGGGGTTGTACTCACAGTAGTCGTTTATAATATTAGATCAGTACTGATCACCAAATGTGTTGGCAATTAAGGGCTTCGTTGTATTAATTTTCTCAATAATAATGTTAATAAGATTTGGATTTTCTAACTTTAGTACGAGAGCACTTAAGAGCTAAAATGACTTTCAAATAACCAAAAGCACTTTATGTTTCGATCCATTCCGATATCATCGTCAGCCGGGATGGTTAAGAACTTAATCTTGTAGGCAAGAGGCTATCGGACACCGCCGATTATCTTCGTTCTTCCATGGCAATGCGCACAATGAACCTTTTAGGCACGATTGTTAACTTTCTGGTTTTTTTCATCGTCATTCTAAACACAAATTTTCTAATTGATTCTTAAACAATTCGTTTGGTGATCTTTTCTAATCGATACTTAATGATTCGAGCCTTCCTCTTAAACCCAATAGCCACTACATCTCAGGTTCAAACCCTTTCCCCTCCTCTAATAGTAGTTTAGAGTAGAAACATCATTTTGAGCTTGAGACATTTTCTAAAATTGGGACGAGAATTAGCACTATTAAACCAAGAGCTGGTTAACGGGGTTAACTTTTCACTTTATGGTGAAATGAAAGGGCTTTGGCAAAGTAACTTGCTCTAGTTGAATGCAGCCTTAGCTAATCAGAATACCTTTAGCAAAAACCCAAATGTACATAATTGCTGCAATCAAATGCAGGAAAAGCCGTGCTTTTAGTGATCAGAACTCAATTGGACACCACTTATCCGAAGCACATTAGTGCACCAAAAGCTCGTGCTTTGATGCTTGTACTTCTGTGCGGTTCTTGTTCTTTCACAGTAAAAAAACTGATCAGCAACCTGCAGCTGAGTACGTACAGCACAACCATCTGCAAGTTGAAGCACGAGCGTTCATCATATAGCTTGCAGCTGCAAAGTGCAACATGATCCTAATTAATTGTAGCAAAACGGAATAGGTATACCACCATTGTAGAGACAATGTATTCACTGTATACAAAGCTGGCAGCTGATGAAGTAGGCATATGTCTAATATCTAGTTATATTACCTCATGATTCATGGTGAATTTGATGCCGCCTTGTAAGTGTAAATAACGAAAGATTTAACTAGTTTAATTAATAAATTGGAGCAATTTAGATACCAATAGGGAAAAAGTAATGGAAACTTTCGGGAAAAGGAGTGTGTGGTTCGTAATTCCATCGCCTTTACACTAACAAGGCTGTCATGTCAAAATTTGAGCAACTTTTTCTCATTTCCCTACCTTTAAAGTCGACGGGCCGTCCAGAGCCTCCCTCCATATACTGCTATATACTGTATATATATATGCACTACTCTCTTTCTCTCTCTCTCTCCTGGTTTGCTGCTCTCGTCACTTGGATATTGCTTTCTCCCACATGGCCAAGTATAGGGCAAAGGTGCTCCTATTTGAAGCTCAAAAGCATAAAATGAGCGGCCCTTTTGAGTAGATAATGCCATATTTTACTTTTAATATGGCTTTATGAGAGAGTGCTTTACTTTAAGCAAAAGAAGAGCTAGAACAAGAAAAAATTTAATTAAATATTACCAACTGTCTGAATGCATTTGTGTTCCCTGAACATATATATCAAAGCAGTTGATTGTGAAAGAAGAGAAAAGATCACAAAACCCTAATTTAAGCTTTCACTTTGACACAAATCTCATGGCGTCCATACACAGATTAACAACTAGTACTTCTACAGTTATATGGACATGGCTTTTCCTTTTCTTTTCTTTTCTTTCCTTATTTCTTTTTTTCTTTAAACCAGGTTAACCGTTACTAGTGTTTGGGAGGAGAGAGAGATAGAGAGAGACCGAGTTAGGGTGTATACTAAGTAATCGTAGATATTCCTCATCTCATTCAAACGCTCCTTTTTGTAGCAATGCAGAGTGCTTGTGTTCAAATATTTGGTGGCTTTCCTTTTCTGTCTTTTTAGGCCAAGAAAGATAGAAGAAACTTTTTGACTGGGGAAAGAATAAGCTAAAGAATAAATAGTCGGAAGTTTTGGATTATCTATACCTGTATAAGCATTGTTTGGGTCCCTACCTCCCATATCATACAAACCCCATAGCATATATTTTTATGAGAAATTCTACGATCTCCTTTAAGAACAAGGTTATTGGAATCTTTTGTTTTAACAAAATTACATTAAAATCGTCGATGTTTATAGTCCAATACACAATAATTGTGAGGTTATAAAATGATGTTGTTTATTACACTATCAACATTGATTATTACATCATGAGCATCTTGTTATAATATGTAAGTTACTATTAGCGAACGTCATGAAATTATCCATTATTGTTATTATATTTGCAAGTTCTTTTTAAATATCGATTCAAATGATTAATTGGTAAATAGTTAACTCGTTCATTCTTTGAATTTACTTGTTAGCTATAAAACTATTTTTTGGGGGAAGTAAAAACATTGATTTATCAATAACCTAAGTAAAGGTAGAAGATGATTGAGGAATGAAAGGGCCGGAAGATCTCTCGTTTTTTGTGTGAGGATCTCTGTATGTTCATATGTTTTAGTTTTTAATGCGATTCCCATGTATTTTATAGTATTATTAGCTTAAACACCAGCCATGGTGAGTAGTGGTTTAGCTCTCCTTTCTATGTGTCGTGCTATGGAATAAGACCAACTAATCCGGTCATCAAAAAAGCTTACACAGTGCCCACAAAAAGATAAAAGTGTGACTGATCCAGCTGAAGCAGAAGAGTTTATTTGGTTTTAGATATTGGAAAATTGAAAATTTTACATGGTACAGCTAATACATAATATATTGTCCATGAATTTTGTCTAGTTTCAGAAAGTGGAAACCATAGAAGGACGTATATACAGTCTTCTGAAGAAGCTACACAGCTTTCTTTTATTAAATTCAAGTTTATTAACTGATGTTTGTTGGAAAAGTTATCAATTTAGGTTATTTTTATGCACAAGAGTTTTTTTTGTTTTTTTGTTTTTTTGTTTTTATGCTTTAAGATTTCTCATGTTTATGTCAGGATATGATCTTTGTAAATAAACCTCATGTAACTCGTAAGTACTGTTCAAAAAAGCGGCTTAGGTGCTAGACGGAGGCAAGGCTATTTTTTTTATTTTGGTTTTTTAGGTAAAAGGGATTGAAGATAATTTTTTTGTAAAATAAAAACTCTGGACTTTTTTTTCTTTTAAAATAACTCTAAATACATATTTCATTTTATATATTTATTCAATTGGAGCACTTTATAATTTATACATCTTCCTACGTTGCATTTATGTTCCCAAATACAAGTGTCTATATATAAGTATAACTGTGTAGAGTCAGTTATTTGCCATGGTTATTTTCTTGGTGATTTAATCATCAGGGGGTCATCATGTGGCTGTAAAACACCATATATGTCTTCTTTGTCAAATGTAACCGGAGCTCCCGTAGCTTTCCTGATTTTGAAAGGCCTCGGGGCTGACCCGATTGAGATTTGAGAACCTTTGTGGTTTGAGTTAGAAAGGCCGATGGATGTTTAGGTGACTCTTTCGGGATTTTCAGCGAGTTTATTTATAATTTTATAAAGTATAGTTTATGAATGATTTTTATTGTTGTTGTTGAATCGGATTGATTGATCAATGTGGTTAAAGGTTGATATTGTGCATCTTTGATTCATTTAAATGTTATTTGTCCTTGATTGTTGTTTTGGTTGATGGAAAACATTGTGATATATGTGAGTGATGAAATAACATATGGGTGCATCACGCATGTGGGAGATGTCTGGAATTTTGTGTTTCTTGCTAGTTAATTCCTTGAGAAATATGCAAAGCTTAACAGAAATGTGAAGTACGAATGACTTGACCCCGTCTTAGGGTACGTAGATAGCCTAACATAGAGGTTAAATGCAGCCAAATATAAAAGAAAAGTTACTGCATTGTTGAACCATTGATTTGTGTTTTGTTTATGTCCCAAAGGCGAGGCATGATAAGTGAATATGTACTTGATGACATCATGTGTCGATCCTAGACGTATGTCGGGATCAGGGTGTCACAACTTTAGTGGTATAAGAGTTTTGGTTTAGGTTCTTGAACCTCTACCTTATATGGAGAAAGACCTTTGGGAATGTGTAATTGGTACTGAAATTTCGAGGACAAAGTTTTTATATGGGGGAAGAATGTGAAATCCCGTCCTCGGATTTCATTGTTTAAATTTACGTATTGCGTATTATGTGAAATTATTTTATTTTAGTCAACTTCAAAGTTTTAATTACTTAGTTACAAAGTTTAATTTCCGAAATTAGTCATTAAAAATTCGTAGACCTCTTGAGGTCACTCTTAGTATTTTCGGAAAGAGTTTGATCTCACGAGCACGTAGGTGAAAACCATTCGAGAATTGGATTTGTAACGAATGAGAAAATAAGCATGTAAATTCAGGGGCAATTTTGTCTTTTGCCATTTGTATTTAAGGCGGGCTCCAACAAGGATGGAGTAGCCTTTATATTTCTGGAAAAACCCCATACCGTGGGTGACCCAATTTTTCTCTTCTAGTAGCTAATGTGACCCGGTTGTTGGAAAATTTTCCGACGCCGTTTTGAGGCATTTTCCAGCTAACTGAGCTTGGCCACTACCCTAGGACGACTCCTCTTCTTCCCACAAACATAACCCACCCAAATTCATGTTTCATGGCGAACCAAGTTCGTCGACCCCCGGGTTCCTCGATGGCGAATCGTCGTTTCCATCCATTCCAATAGTAACCACCACCACCACCATCTGAGAAAGCTCAACCCTAGGAGCAAAATCCTACCCTCCGATCATCCATTGGTGCATCGATGATGGCACGACGAAGCTCGACATTTCCGGCCACCCGCATGGTTCACGACAGTTTCACCGTTCTCTAGCTTGTATCAGGCCCTGATGCAAGTGCAAATTTTTTTCCTTTTGTTATGATCTTCATTTTGGTGTAATTTGGGTGATTTTGGTGATGGTCGAAAATTTCAACTAACCGTGGCCACTGGCCACCGCAGTGAGTGGGCCCGAGGACCCACTTTGTCCCCGTTAGATAATTTTGATGCTTTGAATCCTTTTATGACATCCATTTGGCAAATTTCAACCTTATGAACTTTGACAAAAAAAAACCTTATGAACATATTTCCGTAATTGGCCGCCACTTGACCTTTGTAGTAGGCAAATATCTGATCGTTGGATCATCACAAAATTTTAATATGTCGTTATACGTAATATTTGAGAATCTTAGAAATTTATGGATCGAAAATCCAACTTACAGATCTTCTAGGTTGGATTACTAGGGTTGTTGACCATATATTTGACTATATTGATCGAGGGTTCTTAGCTTTTGGTCAAAATGTCCCGAACCGCTCGTAAATGATGAATTTAGTATTCCTAGAGACCCTGATAGAGCCTAGTGGGCCTATCTTGGTTAGCTAGCCATATTGGGGATGTGTATCTCAATTTACGTGCAAGTGGCACCTTATCGGGATTTACGTGTTTATTGAGTTTCTAGATGACAATTGTGATAATGTACAAGTGCTAGTATGAAAAGATAAGTTGAAGACCATATTAGGATTATTACGTAGAACTCGTATATTTTTGTGTCTAGATATTGGTTAGTTAGTGGAATCGATAATGCGTATACTTGAAATTATGATTTATGATGAACTGACGTATGTTATAGAATATTTGATCTGTGATAATGTGAATGCATCATGTAGCAGTGTGGTACATGGATGGTCTTACCTGGTTAATCCACATTAGGGGAGTCGTTGCCTAGCTTGTTACATTATTTCCATAAGTGGTTCATCCTGGTTAATTTGCATTGGGGAACCACATTATTGGATGCTTGCCTATGGTCCCATCTGGTTAATCCACATTGGGGGATTATACGCATTCCAGAAATCGATTCCATTGAGTGGTCCAGAATTATGTTCCGTTGGTGTTCCGTTGAGTGGTCCGGATACCCTGCTTCGTCTCAATTCCTTTGAGTGGTCTAGAATCGTGTTTTATTCGGATTCCGTTGAGTGGCCCAGAATCCCTTCCCGTGTCGGTTCCATTGAGTAGTTCGAAATCGTATTTCGCTAGTGTTTCGTTAAGTGGTCTAGATACCCTGCTTTGCTCAATTCCGTTGAGTGGCCATGATCGTGTTCTATTCGAATTCCATTGAGTGGTTCAGAGTCATTTCTCGTGACGGTTCTATTGAGTGGTCTAGAACTGTATTTCGAAGGATTCCGTTTAGTGGTCCGAAAACCCTGCTTCATCCCAATTCCATTGAGTTGACCTGTAACTATCTCCCTAGAAATATGTACTGTTCATTTGAGTCAATCTAGAATGTGGAAACATAGGAGTTGTAGGTGGCCGAACTATGCCGCTCTAGTCCTAGTTTCAGTGTATATATGAATTCGATTTGAGAACTTTTGTGGTTTGAGTTAGAAAGGCCAATGGAAGTCTAGATGACTTCTTCGGGATTTTCAACGAGTTTATTTATAATTTTATAAAGTATGATTTATGAATGATATTTAGTTTGTTGTTGAATTAGATTGGTTGATCAAAAGGTTAATATTGTGTACCTTTGAATCATTTAAATGTTATTTGTAGTTGATTGAGGTTTTGGTTGATGGAAAACA
Organism: Malus domestica; assembly: GCF_042453785.1. Lineage (NCBI taxonomy): Eukaryota > Viridiplantae > Streptophyta > Magnoliopsida > Rosales > Rosaceae > Malus > Malus domestica. Next base: position 3,921,839 of record NC_091672.1, read on the forward strand.
TTGTGAGATATGTGAATGATGAAAAAACATATAGGTGCAACACGCATGTGGGAGATGTCTGGAATTCTGTGTTTCTTGCTAGTTAATCCTTGAGAAATATGCAGAGCTTAACATAAAGGTGAACTACAAATAGCTTGATCCCATCTTAGGTTATGTAAACCATCCAATACAGAGGTTAGATGCAACTATGATATAAAAGAAAATTTACTACGTTGTTGATTCATTGATTTCTGCCACTTTATGTTTTTGGCGTAATGTTTTAAAATATTAGTACGAGAATTAACGTTAAATAGTGAGGTGATAGAGAGAATCTATAGAAAATTCCACCTTGAGAGAGTCTCCTTATCATTTCTCATATGTTATTTGTTTTTGAAATGAAAAAACGAATTGAAGAGGTACAAAAGCTCAACTTTATGTAATGAAGTAGGATTGTAGAGGAAGGAATGTCTGAGAGTTGTTATTAATCCCCATGCTTGATGCAACATATGCATTTACAGCATCAAGCTCATCAGCTGTAGCTTTGTTTGTTGTATATCCATAAAAATATGTAGAAGAACTAAAATGGTGGGACGCTTTAAGCTTTATTCCATGTTTTTGAGTCTGGAAGAAAAATCGTACACAGTTCCCGATTCCTTGAGACACATAGTCCCCATTCTCATTTCAGGTCCTCGATTTTGGCGGATCCATATACATATTTCCCCATTCTCCTTTCAGGTCCTCGATTTTGGCGGATCCATATACATATCAGATGCTTTCCAATCCGTTCTCATGTCCAAAAACAAAACAAGAAAAATACTCTCCCTAATATAAACCTTATGACCTAATCATGCGTAAATAAATATCATGATCAATAATGTTAGATTACTACTGAATTATTTATCCTCGTGTGGCACCAATATATATAATGAAATTATAGACGTTAAGATTACTTGCGAGTTAATTAATGATAATTGTTAAACAAGGATGGGACTGTCTTTAGAGGTCGATCATTTGCTCATCTGCAGTACTGCAGGCACCTAGCAAAGTAAATTTAGACCACTTTTTTTTAATTAGTTTGTCGCTGCAGTTCAAAATTCATTAGTTAGTTGTTTTAGATTTTTGGATAGTGGCTAGCTAGCTTTACATCCAAAAATAGAAAAAGGAAGAGAAAGAGCTAGCTGAAATCACCAGTTGGAATTTGGTAAATGTTTATTGTGAAGGAGTTGGAAGTTGCACCATAATATCAATTGGCAATACAGAGATTAGCTCAACTCCTTATTAACGCATGCAAGGTCTCTCAACTTTCTTACGTGGTGCCACTCAAGCCAAACGCATATGCAAGGTCCTCAAACGATGTCTCACGTGTACTGACACTCAAGCCAAACTTGTGAACACCACAATTCAAGTGACGTCAATCAGTCACTGTTAAAGACCACACCATATCCTCTTACGCTCCATGTGGCGACACTCAAGCCAAGCATGTGGACAACAAATATCGGGTGATATGGAGCTCGTGTATCTATTAAACGTTTACACGTAGGCCAATTTGTTTTGTACCATGAAGGAAATTGAGTTCCACCATAAAACTAATTAACAATATGAAGACTAGCTCAACTCCTTCTAAGCATATCAAGGTCTCTTACCTTTCCTATATAAGACAACCCTTCACATTTTCATATAAGATGGTGTTATCTACACACCTATTTTTTACTTCCCAAATACCCCTTGTTAATTTCTTTCATTTGGTCCGATTGCCGAAAATTGAGTGGTGGGTATAGAAGATAAAAAAGTGTGTGGATAGCAGTACTTTTTCACATATTATAAAACTAGATTGTGGGCCTTGCCTTAGAATATCACACTTCTATTTGTTGAGAATTCGAGCCGAAAAACTATATAGCGCTATGCAACCTTACTAGCCACTCTGGAACCTTTGCCCCCAAAACCCCAAATCTAAAAGCATCAATGTCGCTGCTCCCTTACTTCGGCTTGGGGCCAACGATAGCCACTCTCCCCCTTATATCTACAGAATCTGTTTTCATAAACAAGCTTGTATCTGAGACTGATGCAGTGAACCCTGTTGCTAGTAAGTAGCTTTTAAACTTTGAATTCCAGGCTCTGGGTGCCTGTTTTAATCCATATAATGACTTAACAACTTAACAACTTACAAATTTGAGTTGGATGACTGGGATCTACAAAACCTTGTGGTTGCTTCATGTATACATCTTCATACAACTCCATGCAGAAATGCATTCTTTATATCAAGTTGTTTCAAATCCCACCTATTCATAACAGCTGATGCAATAATAATCCTCACAATTGTATGCTTAACAACTGGACTAAAAGTATTTGAATAGTCAATTCCATGTTCCTGTGAAAAACCTTGGCTACAAGTCTTGCCTTGTATCTTGAAATACTACCCTCAGGGTTCTTTTTCAACTTGTACACCCACTTACTGCCAACTTTGACTTATTTTCAGGAGCAGGTACTAGCGTCCAAGTACCTTGAGCTTGAAGAGAATCATACTCTTCTTGTATTGCATTTTTCCAGTGAGACATGGATGTTGCTTTTCTAAAACACGATGGTTCAACTGAATTTGTAATTTCACAGAGAAAAGAGAACCCTCCAACAAATAGATCTTCATCTGTAACTTGTAAGCTTTGAAGTTCAGGACAAAAAGCTATTAATGCTACATAATTCTTCTTTCTATAGCACCAGTTTTCAACCTTGTTTGAATTACATTGTCTGATATTGCAGTTGAGCCAAGTGAAGACTTATAAGATGAATTAGTTAATGGAAAGACAGGGAGAACTACCTCAAGTTGCGAATTGTGATGGACATGCAACATTGGAGAAATCCCAGTTGATGTACCAGAGTGATGGTGATGGGGACTGTTATGTTGATGTAAATTATAATACCATTGTGGTATGAAGTTGAAGTTGAATTTCCAGCACTTAATTCATGTGATTCACTTGCTTGAACAGATTTACTATCATGATCATTCTGTACTTCTATATTTTGGCTTGCATAATCATTTCCACCAAAAGATGGCATTTGTATCATAATTGGAACTAAAGAACATTGTGAACTGCATTGTTGTGAATCTGTATAATTCTGCATCTCTATGATTGATTTTACTTTGTATGGAAAGACTTCCTCATTGTGAATAACATGTCTTGATATGATTATCTTACCATTACTGATATTGTAGCAAGCTACTTCCTTATATCCCATCATATATCCAAGAAATACACATTTAATTAACCTTGACTGCAGTTTATTTTCATTATATGGTCTTAAAAATGGATAAAATGCAGTACCAAACACTCTTAAATGTTGAATTTCAGGTTCTATTCCAAAGAGTACATGATATGGTGACTTCATGCTTAAATTTCTGCTTGGCATCCTATTAATGAGAAATGCAGCATGTGTGCAAGCATGATATCAGAACTGAGTTGGTAAATTTGTTGCAGTTAACAACGTCACAATAGTTTCAATTACATGTCTATGTTTCATCTCAGCAAGTCCATTTTGTTGGGGAGTATAGGGACAAGATATCATATGACCAATTCCTTTATTCTCTAGAAAATCAATAAATGCCTTACTTAAAAATTCTCCCCCTCCATCAAACTGTAAACACTTGATTGTAGTATTGAGTTGATTCAGAATAAAAACATGAAACTTCACAAATATTTCAAAAGCTTGTGATTTATTATTCATGGGAAATATCCAGAGAAACCTAGAGTATTCATCTACAAAACTAATATAGTATACATATACCTTTGTACAGACACTTTTGGAGATGGTCCCCATATATTAGTATGTATCTTCTCAAATAGAAAAGTAGCTCTAGATTGTTTTACAGGAAAGAGTTTTTTACCACTAATACAAGAAGAACATAAAGATTGTGAACAATCTGCACTAACTGTAACCTTTGACTTCTTTAACATTACAACAAGAACTTCCTTAGATGGATGTCCTAACCCTTGATGCCACACTGAAACTTGAATTTTTTTCCCAGAAAAGCTGAACATCTTCCAAATCTTGCAGCGAATGACTTGGCAAACACATTTACTGGTATTGTAAACAGATCCCCACCATCACTCTTTCCTTGGTAAAGTATTTTCCTTGTTACCAGGTCCTATATAAAGAACACAATATCACAAATAAAGCAGCAACCATTATCCTTGCACATCTTTTTAATAGATAACAAGTTGACAGTAATTTTAGGTACATAAAGCACATTTTTTCAATACTATAGCATTATGAGGCACCTATATTGAAGTTGAACCAATATGGGTAACTAATAAACTTGTACCATTCCCAATGGTGATCTTCTCATCACCAGTGTATGGAGTAACATTATTAAGATGGTTTAGATTGGTAGTCATGTGATGAGTAGCCCCTGTGTCAATGATCCAATTATCTTCAGCAGAAAAACCATGTCCATTTTCATTTGAAAACACAGAACCAATAACTTCATTTGATTCAATGTTTGTCTGAGCAGTCATAGCAAGAGAGGGTGGTGGTGGATTACCTTGATACGCATAGTTGTTCATATGGTAGCATTCAAGAGCAATATGCCCTATTTTCCCATAAATTTGGCACATCAAAGGACTAGAACTATGTACATTCCCATTATCCAACCTGTAATAACAGTTTGGTGCAGGGTGCACTCTTCTTGAGCATATCTGACACTCATGTGACACATAAGATTTAAAATTGGTATTTCCAACCCAACTTGACTTAGAGTAACCATTTGAACTCCCATTACCAGATTACCAAAGTAGTTGTTATTACTCCCATTTCCATTTCTATTACTAAACCCTGAAGAAGAATTCTTGAAACTATTATTCCCATTACCAAACTTCTTGAAGTTGTTGTTACCATTTTTGGTATTAAAATTGTTGTTGCCATTCATGTTATATACATTTCCCATAAAACCAGTACAACCTTGAAAATTATTCCCAAATTGATTTCCATTGTATCCTTCTTGCATCCTTTGTGTATTTGAGCTTTCACCATGTTCATAGCCCTGATATCTCTGAGAGTTAGACGCTTCACCTTGTACACACATTGCACCCATAGAACTTGTTAAAGATTGCATCTTGGACTCGGTGTTCCTTTCTGCAACAAGAAGTTTAGCCCTGAATTTTTTTAGAGACAATTGTATCCCTTGCCAAAATCACTGTCCTAATTATTTCAAAATCTACAGGTAAACCAAATAAAATAGCAATCATCAATTCATTATCTGAGATCTTTTCTCTTGCAGAAGTTAGTTGATCCCTTATATTCTTCAACCCCATCAAAAACTTATCCACATATTTCCTTCATTTTTGGGATGTATGTAATTCAGTCCTTAACTAATTAACTCAAACTATTGAAATTGTTGCAAACATTTCTTGTAAACATGTCCAAGCTTCATGAGATGTCCTGCACCCAATGACATGCTCCATAGCCTCATCAGACAGAGTGGCAATAGGTAGACTTAGCAATGCCATATCTTTCCTCACCTATTCTTTGTAAGCTACAATAATTTCCTTTGTTACATCAATTTCTGTATGAATCACAAACTTGGGTGGACAAGGAGCTTTTCCAAGAAAGAAATCAAACAAATCATATCCCCTTAATACTGACTGGAATTGATATCTCCACTTAACAAAATTATCATTATGTAGCTTTACACTTAACATTCCCAACAACCCTTCAATCTTGACACTTGAATTAGCCATTGTATCAATTTGGCAAGCACAATGAACTTTACTATCAAGAAATATGAGATTGGACACCACAAACAAATTGAATCTTTGCAAGAAACCTTCAAACACTTCTGGTTATCGGCCTTACTGAAGTGAATAAATCAGCTTTCGTGAGTAATCGCACCAAGAATTCTTCAAACACTTTTGGCTATCGGCTTTTCTGAAGTAAAAAATATAAAAAGGAAATGGCTTTCGGCCTTTCTATCCCAACAAACACCTCATTGTTCTGTAAACTTCCATAATTTCCAACACTTATGGCTATCGGCCTCAAACAATTATGCAAATTGAAGCAAAAAACTTTCATTGCAACATTCCATCAATCACAAAGAGAGAGAAATTTTAGAAAAACTGCAAACCTGACAACTTTTCTTTCTCGAATCTGCACCAGAAATGGAACAATCTTGATTGAAGATCTTCACCTCCTTTTAGAGCACAAATAAGCGGAAGTAGGCCACCAACCGACTCGGCAATGATACCATATTAACAAAGTATCAAGAATGCATAAAATACACTATGAACACTATGACTGTTTAGAGAGAGAAATGAATAGAGAGAGAAAAGTTTGATTGTAATGATGGTGAATAGATCAATCTTACAGCTATCAGAATACAGTTTATATAGTTATCAAAGTTAGCTTGCAGCCTAAGCTACTGAGCTTAACAAACTCTATCCATAGTCTCAATTGTCTAACTAACTATTGATGAGCTGGAATGATGAGCTGGCATAGGTATATAGTCAACATCGTTACATGAATCCACCTTTATGACTTTGTTTCCATGAAAGAATTGCTCTCCTTGATTGGATAATGTGGCAGTGTCGCTTACCTAGCCCGATCTATGGTAGCTTGATATGGTCTCGCTCAGTAGTGATGATTTTTGTGTGTCTGCATCTATTTTTTATTGCCACAAATTTGTACTGGCGGCAGTCTTATGTTTGTTGTTTGTAGTAGCCGTATATGGGTTTTTCTGATTGCGTTTATTTGAGAAAATTATCCCTACATCAAGGTATTGGTCATTGGAGAAATCACACCCACATAGCACGCGTTGTAATCTTTCTCTTTGGTTAATGAAAATTTCTATCTTTTCTTCTAAAAAAAAGAGACAAAAACTAAACTGTGAATTTGGATGATAAATACTCAACGAATAATTTTTGTGATCAATAGTTAAAATTTACAGTCAACTTTTAAATATGTTTGGTAAAAGAAAATTTCCTACCAAAGATTGTAGTATATATAATAGGGAAGAGGTGTTTATTTCTAGGTTAGTACTCTATCATTAATGTTTATTATTTAACAAATTCTTTTGCATAAAAAGAGAGCGACGCACTTCGAAATGAATACCATATCTTTTATCAAATTTGATGTGTGACAGAATTAAAGAGAGAAGGCAAAGCTAAGTTGCCTTTGATACTTAACATTAGAGTCCTGCTTAATTGTCAGCACATGCATTCCACTTTCCACTACAAAATCGACTTTGGACCCTAATTTTTACCTCAGCTACAAGAAAAGCACCATCCCACTCTCCCATAAATTTCACACCCAATTTGCCTTCACTCTCTTTCCTATCTCTCTCTAGATCTTCTTGTGTATCCTCCTCTCTCTCCCTCTCTCTCTCTCTCTCTCTCTCTCTCTCTCTCTCTCTCTGATCTCATGATCATCTAGATCACTAGATAAATAAGTCTCACAGCTACTGCACCTCATATATAACCGATCTAGCTACACATAACTGAGTTCCAACACTCCTTAGTCTCTTTCAAAATCCATCTCACTTCTTTCTTTCTCCACTAAGCACTGATCACCAGGCCATGAACCTAAAATCTCAACAAGTACTCTCTCTACAGATTCACCATCGAATTTAACCTTCCGTTTCTTATAATTAAAGCAGGTAGTTGGTGATCATAAGAGTTGAAGATGAGAGCAGGAGGTTGCACGCTTCAACAAGGTCTAACCACAGAGGCTGCAAACATATTAAAGCAAGCAGTAACCCTAGCAAGGCATCGTGGCCATGCCCAAGTAACTCCTCTCCATGTTGCAAGCACCATGCTTTCTTCTTCAACAGGCCTGTTGCGAACCGCTTGCCTTCAATCACACTCTCACCCTCTCCAATGCAAAGCCCTTGAGCTTTGCTTCAATGTTGCCCTCAACCGCCTCCCGGCTTCTAATTCTAGCCCCATGTTGGGCTCTCACCCCCAACACCCTTCCATCTCCAACGCCTTGGTTGCAGCTTTCAAGCGTGCTCAAGCTCACCAAAGGCGTGGTTCAATTGAGAACCAGCAGCAGCCCCTCCTAGCTGTGAAAATAGAGTTGGAGCAACTCATAATTTCCATCTTAGATGATCCAAGTGTTAGTAGAGTCATGAGAGAAGCTGGGTTTTCTAGTACCCAAGTGAAAAGCAATGTAGAACAAGCCGTCTCATTAGAAATATGTAATTCCCAAACACCTTCTGTGAGTAGCAAGTCCAAGGAAAGCAATAGTAATCTCCTAGTAGTCAACCCTCATCAGTTTCCTTCAATTGGTAGTCAAATTGGAGTAATCAAAGATAGCAAGCCAGTGCTGCCTTATGATCTAAGTGTTAGGAATGAGGATGTGGCATGTGTTATAGAGAATTTAGTGAACAAAAGAAGGAAAAGTATTGTGGTTGTGGGAGAGTGTCTTGCTAGAGCTGAGGGTGTGGTTAGAGGAGTGATGGAAAAAGTTGAGAGGGGAGATGTTGAGGCTTTGAGAGAGGTGAAATTCAGAAACCTTACTCCCTCCTCTTTTAGACATCTGTCTAGAGTAGAGGTTGAGCAGAAGCTTGGAGAACTTAAAAGCCTTGTGAGAAGCTGTGTGACCAAAGGTGTTATCTTGTATGTTGGAGATCTCAAGTGGACTAGCGAATATAGGGCTAGTAGTTCAAGTGATCAGGGAAGGGGGTATTATTGTCCTGTGGAACACATGATCATGGAGCTTGGGAACTTGCTTTCTGGCGTTAGCAATGGAGACCTTCAGAATGGGAGGCTTTGGATTGTGGGAATGGCTACTTTCCAAACTTACATGAGATGTAAGTCTGGCCATCCATCTCTGGAGACTGTTTGGGGTATTCATCCTCTTACAATTCCCTCAGGCAGCCTGAGACTGAGTCTTGTCACTGACAGGTATAAATTTAGCAGCTAACCAATTAGTAAAGTTAATTAAAAACTAACAAAAATTTTGCATACTTTTATTTCATCTCCCTTACTCTCCTTTTTAAAATGTTCATGTATTCTTATAATTTTAAATTTTCGCATCCGTTGATCTTGAGGAAGATGTGCAAATTATTCACTAGGTTTCTTTTTTCTTTTTCCCTTTTTGAAATTAATGAACCTCTCTATTCTCTAAGTTACCATGCACCTTTTTCTCATCTTCCTTTTTAATTGGATGGGGAATGGTGAACAAGGAGCACTTCAACATTTATTCAGACTCCTCTTTTAAGTTTTTCACTGTATCTCTTGTTAATTACAGTCTTTAGCAGTACCCATTCTCCTTGAATACTATATGTAGTCAGGTTATTGTTCTTATTAACATCAACTTTACTTGTATTTACAGCCATGATTTACAGAGTGATCAGTCTACAAGTAAGATAGCTGAAACTGGAAGCAACAAGCAAATGCTTGAAGGTGGAGATCAGAAGCAGCTCACTTGTTGCTCAGAATGCTCCGCCAAGTTTGAAGCCGAAGCTCGAAATTTACAACAAAGCAGCAGCATTTGCAACAGTGAATCCACCACTTCAAGCCTTCCTGCATGGCTCCAACAGTACAAAAACGAGAACAAAGCACTAAGCAGTACATTAGATCAGGTTCTAATAATAACATATCTCAACCTCTTCAGTTTATTCGTAATTACCTAGCTACATTTATATGGCCCATCTAGCACTAATACAAGTACTCCAAAACTAACTTTTTCCTTTGCAACTATCTCGTTTTCTTTTTTTGTATACAGAACTCTGTCACAATTTCAGACCTTTGCAAAAAGTGGAACTCCATTTGCGGTTCAATGCACCAACAACATTCCAATAATTCCTCTGAGAAAACCCTCACATTAATCTCTTCACTCTCGCCCTCTTCCTCTACTTCCAACTTTTCATATGAGCAACAACAACAACCAAACCCTAATTTACACCGCCAGCATCAGTCATGGAGGCACCAACATTTCTGGATATCTGGATCTAATTGCAACAAGGCTGTTGATGATCAGCTCAGTTTGAGAATGTACATTCCAGAGAACAATACTAGTCCAAAACAACCACTTTCATCAAATCCCAATTCTACCCCTACTTCAGCCTCATCTAGTGATATTGTCATGGAAACTGATGAGTATATCCAGAGGTTCAAGGAGCTCAATGCCGAAAACCTCAAAATCCTATGCAGCGCATTGGAGAGCAAAGTTCCATGGCAGAAGGATATATTTCCTGAAATTGCAAGCACAATCTTGAAATGTAGGTCTGGCATGGTGAGAAGAAAAGGAAAGAAGATGGGAAGTTACAATGATGGCACAAAAGAGGAAACATGGTTGTTCTTTCAGGGGGTTGATATGGAAGCTAAGTTAAAAGTTGCAAGGGAGTTGGCTAAGCTTGTTTTCGGTTCTCAAACCAACCTCACTTCCATTGCGCTAAGCAGTTTCTCATCGACTCGAGCTGATTCGACTGAGGATTGCAGGAACAAGAGATCGAGAGATGAGCAAAGTTGCAGTTATGTCGAAAGATTTGCGGACGCTGTGTCTTCTAATCCCCATAGGGTGTTTTTAGTCGAAGATGTGGAGCAAGCGGACTACTGCTCTCAAATGGGGTTTAAGAGAGCAATTGAACGAGGACGAATAACCAATTCAAGTGGCGAAGAAGTTGGTCTTGGAGATGCTATCATTATTTTGAGCTGCGAAAGCTTCAGCTCGAGATCAAGAGCTTGCTCTCCTCCTATCAAGCAAAAATTATCAGAAGGGCTAAATGAAGAAGATAATAGGGATATTGCTGCTTTAGAGGAAACAAGCCCTTGTGTGTCTCTCGATTTGAACATTTCCTTTGATGACGATGATAGTTCCGAGTATCAATCGATTGATGACATTGGTCTTCTTGAATCTGTCGATAGGCGCATTGTTTTCAAAATTCAAGAGGTGTGAAAAAATGGAAGGAAGGAACAAAAAATAGTTTGATGGTTTTTTCTTTTGAAGTGTCTGTTTGCTTCTTTCGAAACTTTTTTTTGTTTAGTATGTTTTTAGTTCTTAGGGTTGGAGATTAAAAGATTTTCCTTTTATGTATAACTACATGTACATTATGATCCATGATTTTCCTGTTACAGATTGGTGGTCGCTTTAATTTTCATAATTTTCTTTGTTTTATTTATTTAATTACTTTGTGTGAAGGCATCCTTGAATTTTTACTATCAGGCATGGAATTTCTGCCACGTAACTAGCAATAGGGTTCTTGTGCATGTACCAATCGAGTTTAGAAGAGAGAGTGGAATGCTCTAGATTTGGCCCGTCTATCACAATTGTACATACTATGTTTATGATACCTAGTTATTCCCGTTGCTGAAATATTTGACAATTATGGCAACAATGCTTGAGGATAAGACGACCACTTGTATGATGAACATTTGGATTTGGTATAAGTTGGGGATTTCTAATCCTTGTTAAATAGGTACGGAACAAATTAATAGTATGGTATCAACTAACCAATCTAAGGGTCCGTTTGAGAGTGGTTTGGAAGGGCCGTAATCTCGAAAGCACATTCTATATAATTTATCTTAATTTCTTTTGAGGAGAAGTATATCTATATGAGTAATGCTAGAGAAATTGAATTTGTAAACTAAATGACATAGAAATTGGTGATTGGATTATTACTCAATCGTCGATAAACATGTTCATTTCTATTATTGACATCTCATTTGGTTTGCTAATTTAGTCTACAAATTTAATCTCCATAACATTACTCTATCTATATACTTCAGAAGTAATTTTCATGCTAATATTAATTAGGAATAACAATTGTATGTCCCCGGCCCCTCTTTATTTTTCTTGAGAAGAAAAATGAAAGACAAAATCTTAAAACATAAGCATCCCTACTCCCTCCCATCCCTCTTGCTTGGAAGAAAGGTGTTCTTCGGAAGAACTTCTTCCTTTATGTAGCTTATCAGAAAGCTAGGTTTCGCGCGTCTCTGCGGTCAGAGGCGCTCATTACGTATGTCTCCTATTGGTCAAGAAGGCCAACATGGGCGCCAACGGCCAGTCGTTAGGTATCGCCTACTCCGTCTGTACCATTTCAACCATGGTGGTGAGCTTGTGGAGAAAAAAAGAATAATTAATGAAGTTGGTGTGTACGTAAAAAAGTGTGTTTTACTGTCACACTCACACACATGCATGTTGGGTAAATAAATAGCATTTAAGTGTCGGTCACACACATTGAGCAAAGAAATGTAATTAGATGAAGAACTAGTTAGTTTGTCAAATATATATATATATATATATATATAAGTTGATAACAATTGGGAGTTAGGAGTTGGAGTTGAGCCACACAATGAACTAATAATTTGATATCAAATTCGTCATTTATAAGAGCCGAACTTAAAAATCTCCCGCTCACAAGTAGAAAAAAAAAAATTATGTTTAAACCGTAATAGTAATTTGTTCATTTGTTCTCCATTTCCATGTCTAGGTTGCTCTGACTATAATTCCAGATCGACTAGATAAAAAAAAAGTTTAATTTTGTACCCCAAAACAATTTCACATATATATGCAAATTAAGTGATCATTTTCTAATTGATGAAACGTGACCCACGAAAAGTACATGGCTAGGTTGCTCAAACCAAGCATTAACATTTTCATCATGATGATAATAGTATCAAGTCTAGAGTATCTACTAGCTCTCTGTCTGAGATATAGAAACATGAACTATTGATAAAGCATTATGATGCCAAACATGCTTTGGACTTTATTCTATCTGGTCTTTTGTCACTAGCAAAGCAATTTAAATGTAAATGGCAAATTTACTCCATCTATATGCAGGTATCAATGTGCTGCCAACTGTTGCCACCCTTTCCTTTTTTCTTTTCTTTCTTTTTTTTCCTTTTTCTTTTCTTTTCTTTTCTTTTTTTTTTTTGAAAAAAGGTTCGGTATAACTGTGATTTTTCCACTTTTAAATGTTCAAGGAAAGTTGAGGGATTAAACTGTCAGTGAAGGTTAACAAACATGAAGTTAATCACAAGCATTCCAATAATTGATACTAGAAAGTTAGGGATAGGCCAAATGGGAAGGGTAATTCATGCTGGAAAGTTAGTAAGTTAACAATTCGGTATATTAAGGTGTTTTTAGTGACTATGTTGGAAGCAAATTAAATTTAAACATAGATTACAAAAGCAAGTTTGATTTATAGTTTTTTGACAAGTAATAAAATAATTACCTAAATTGATCTAAAGAACGAGGATTTCAAACTTAACTGAAAATAGAGCCCATGATATATAGTTATAATATACGAAGCAGGAATGTTGGGAACGCACAAAGTAGATTAAGGAATGATTCATAACGTAAGGGATGTGCAAAGGAGAAGCAACTTTTCTTCTTTGGAAGAGAAATTTAAAGTAAAATCTTCCCTAAGAAATATCAAAAGAGCACTACTTTTCATTCATTGTGATTCGTTTTCGTAAAAGAATAACTTTTCTTTCTTTGATTTTCGTAAACCCAACATTCTCATCTTTGGAAAGCATTGGAAAGTTGTGTGGGGAGGGTTCAAGATATATTATCTAAAAAAAAGGTTAAAAAAATAATGGAAATGATTAAGAAAAATATCAATAAGCATCTCCTCTTTAAACTTCAAAGGTGTTTGCTACTTTAGAATCACGAAAAGATCATTATCTTCACAACTTTAAATTAAAACTTAAGCATAAGTAGGGAATTTGTCGCTTATGGCTTTTGAAAAGATTAGGGTTTTTGAGACATACTGCATTATATATGGAGGGAAAATTTAAAGATTGCCAGCTCTCTTTCTCTCATTTGTTTTGAACCATATCCGGCTTAATATTTATTATATTCTCTTTGGCTTTTTACTTATCTTTTGCTACTTTGTTCCATACCTGAAAGGAAGAAGCCTCCATCTTAGACTGCCTTTGAGATTTTCTTTATCCAATTTTTCTTTTACCAGTTTCCCATTTTCCATTTGTCTTCTTTGTCCAACTTTAATCCCACCGCATTTAATTTCAATTTTGGTGCTAAGACATATAGTTTCCTTTTGGTAGTATACATTTACTTCTTTAATTAACATGAATGAAGCACTGAACTGTCTCTCTATGATGTAAATTACTGAACAGTTACTTTGTTGGGCATGACCAAAAATAAAGTTATGAGAACTAGAAATATTAATGGTGCTGCTATATATTTGAAACGAACCCTAAACAGTTCTCTTACTTTTCGTTTATAATATCTCAACCTTTTCATTATTATCGACTAATGTGAAACATACCATGACACTTACCTCTCAAATTATTGGCAACCACAGGATAAGAAGAGTTTTACCTTTCAAATTATTTGCTGGGGCATCTACGAATGAAAGTTACAACTACTCTTTTATTTGTTGAATCCTTAAGCCTTAAGTATATAGTTGTTTAGTAAAAAACTCATCGAACCAAATTAAAGATCTTAACTACCCTACACAATTCTCAAACTCTAACCGCTAGGGAGAAAAATTAAGAAAAAAATTGTGTAAGTTGCCGACCTCTATCTTGGGCATAGGGTTGGTTAAAATCCCTCTTGGTTCTCCTATCTTCTAACCATCTTCATTTTCTGGTTGAGGTTGTTCATTTGCTCTGATAAAAGAGTATTCATTGGTTGTGATCACTCTTTTACTCTGGTGAAAAGAGTATTCATTAGTTGTGGTCGCTCTCTTGCTCTTTTAAGAATAACCTTTGTAGTGTCTAGTGGTAATTGTTGTTAACAATTGAGGTGATGTTTTTTATACTTCTTGTGGAGGGAGGTTTAATGTTTGTTGGACGGGACTCATCGGAGTTTTGTTTTTTGTTTTTACTTACAATTGCAAGATCATTAGAGGAAGACAAGATTTTTCACTTGTGGTGCCTTTAGAGTTGTTGTACAATGTGTAATTAATTAAGGTTTGGCCCTTGTGATTGTTATCTTTCATTTGGTCCTTGGCTAGGAATTATATAATAATTTTGATTCATTTGCGATTGTAAAATTGTGGTGTTTCTTCTGATATGTGTAATATCTTAGTCACATTTGACATACCTACCCTGTATATATATCTTCTTGACCATTCTTAACAAATTTTCATTTCTTCTAAAAACGGCCTCAAATATATAAGTTTAGATACTGTTGAACAATTTATCTTCCAATGTTAGGTAGACCAAAATTGCAAACCAAATGATGTGTCACAAATAAGAAATAAGCACGTTAATTTCTTAACTAATAATTCATTTATTTACAACTAAATCATTTGATTTATAAATTTAATTTAAAAAATTTAGTCTACCTAGTATTACTCATTAAATGTAGCATATATTTGTGTACAAGACTAATGCCCTATGTGATGTTAATTAAGCATTCACTTTTTCAGATCGTATACATGATATCCCTGTCAGAAAACACTGAATCATTTAATTAATGGGTTTCCTATTTGGAATCTAATTTCACCCTCAAAAGCAGGAAGCAAGATAAAGTAGTATCTTTAGTTAACAAATAAATAACAAATCCTAATTTATAGCAGAAAGTGGGTGTCCCTTTTGAAAAACAAAGTTTTCTCTTTAACACTCCTTGTGGCTGCCATTTAACCCTTCCTTACTGTGCGAACTTTGATCGTCTGCGCAATGCATCTTTTTGTACGGCACAAATGGTTCAACCTTTTTTTCCCACTGTTTAGAGCCTATGAAAAGTGACCAATTCGATAATACTGATTATATTTGTATCATGCCATTGAAAAACACATGGAGCGCATTTTGGGTTCATTCCCTATGCCAAGGACAAGGAGTAGGCCAAGTTGAGGATCACATTGATTTGAATAGTTTGACTGCAAAAAGTACACGAAATGCCTTTCTCAAATGGCTAGATTGCGTTTCATTGTGCGGAGTTTGAATATTTTCAGGTATTTATTTAGTGTTTATGTGATTTGAGTTCATTTGTAATGAAGTGAATGAGATCGAAACTTCTTATGAATTGATAAGGCTTTGGTACCATATTGGACACTAAGCGACTGAAAACCGAACCCTATCGGAGATGGACCTAAAATTCGTATCAAGCTTACAATTTTTATACAAACATCAGGCTTATATATGTTACTGTGGCTGCCACCCATTGGTACAATATGTAACTTGCGCAAATAAAAACATAAAGCTGCCATTGACACCTTAGTGCAACAGAGAAAATGTGTTCATGCTTTACTGAGAAAGAGAGAACTATATTATACTGGGACATTGATTAAAAATGTTCACGCTTTGATTGAGACGACTGGATGAATTAAGTTTAAACATTTGTGCTCTTATATTTCTAATGAAAAACCTTATTCATTTTTTTCCCAAGTTTTTCTTTTTCCTTCAAGACTGCAAATACTATGACACTACTTCAAGTTAAAATTCAAAAGAAATCATTTTACAATTTCTGCGTAGTCTGACGTGAGTGGCGATGCATGTTTCATGCATGGCTTGTGAAGGACTGATAGTTGACGTGAGTTTAGGAGGTTGGACGGCCCAAACACTTTTTGATTGGTTTCTGGGGTTGAATTAAAAATTGGGTTTGGTCTGAGCCCAAACTTATTTTATTATCCTTAAGCTTGGTTTTAAACTTTAAAACTTAACCCTTTAACTCATGTATATTAACATTAAAAGAGGAACTGCTATTAATACTCTGAGAAAAACTATTATTCTCTATAGTGAAAATGATTAAAGGAGAAAACAATGCATGCATAATGATTTTCCGCTCTTTAGAATTCATGGTACTGCTGTTAAAATTAAGCAAAAAATAATAAGGTTGTATAAATGTTTTAATTTGAAAATGTAAACATTGAATGGGATGACAATGGTGGATTAGATCGAAAGAGAGCACTGAGGGGAAGGGTTACAATATATTGTTATCAAAAGCGAAGTACTCTTCTGCTTGAGTATCCAATCATCCTCCTTACACTAAATTAAAAAAGAAACTGAGTTCTGAATTGATAGATGATGACTGTTGTTCAAATTCGTTCTCACAGACCTTACACGCACTGTAAAGTGGCAGTAGAGGGCCAACTGAGAGAGCCTAATGAACTTCAGTTTATAAGCCTTGTAGAATAAGAGACATACTGATTAAGGCACATCATTGTTAGCTTTTTTTAAGGCAATAAAGCTTTTTCTTACCCTACTCGATTTCTTTTTCCTGTCTAAGAGCCAATATAGGTTTAGCAAACCTTTTGTAACCACCATAGGGCATAGTTTGAACAATACCTCCACCCAACTTTTTGGAAACTCTAATCATATATTTTTCTCAATACTACATGATGTGATAAGTAATACATACAACCAACAAGGAATTAAATTATTACTACATGATATATGTACATAATGTTGGAAAATAGGATCTCACATTTGTCATATGATAAAATAATATACAGTTAATATATGATAGTTTCTGTCCTTATATCACCGAGACATTTTGTGATAAAACTCAACATCTAGTAATAGATGGTTAGGTTGAGACAATATTGGTGATGTTGGTGGTAGACCGTGTTAGCCCAACAAAGTTTGTCATGGTATCGCAGGTTATTCTCTCGACACATCCTAGGCTCCAATTACTAGGCTCGAACTTACTTCCTAATACTAACTGATAACTGGGCCTTAGAAAAGTTGTGCGTTGACTCTTAGTGACGAAGTATTGAATACCAACTAATTAAGTCATGCTTTAGCTCTAGTAGAATGACTTGACCGGTTCCTGATGTGGAAATTGATTTTATTGTGACTCCTTGTGGGGCCACTCGTGAAGATGCGTGTTGGAGAATAGGATATCATATCGGTAGTATGACAAATAATATACAATTAATATATGAGATGCTTCACCTCTAATATCACCGAGACTTTTTGTGATAAAACTCAACACCTACGAATAGGTTATTAAGTTGAGACAATATAGGTAATGTTGGTGGTGGACTATCATATGATTTTATTTTATTTATCTAAAGAATGATAGTTGACAAAGCTATTCAATCGAGAGTAGTGCTACACTTACCATTTATTTCTACTATTTTCTATAAATGAGGTAGAGCTCACTAACACATGTGTGTCCCTTCTCTATTAGAGAGATGATACAAATAGATAGTAAGAATAACATTTTTGATTAATCGATGGCCGCCCTAAAACTTAGCCACAAATTTTCCTCATCTGGAGAAATTTGGTTACGAGAAAAGACCACACTACACTTTGATAAAAAGTACAAAGCTAAATAACCAAATTGTACATCAATTTTAAGAAAATGGCTTAATCAATCTGGTTCCTTTTTTATCCACATAACGAAGTTAGTAATCTTGAGCACAAGCTTTGATGTTCTGCGAACCAATGTGTATTCAAATATGGTGAAAAATTGGTCTCCCTTGCTATTATTATTGTTTGTTAGTTAATTGTAGTTCCTCATCAAACTTTAAGCAATATAATTGACAATTCAAGAGTAATTCAACACAAAATACAAAATTTGTAAATGAATTTAGTGATACTCACTCACTCAATTTCCATCTTGTTACATGAATTTTCAGTTCAAATCTGAAATTAATCAAGAAAAGAAGCTGAGCCGGCAAAATTAACATTGGAACAATAATGTTACATTGCAGCCTTAATTTCCTTGCACCGAATATCGACCAAGTAGGGTTTTGATTTTGAAAAAACCAATCAAACCAAAGACGAGGTACAAGTGATACAAAGGTCCCTCTAAAACTGTAATTTGAGACCCACAAAAAGAGAAAGACCGTTGTTGGCATCTAGAAAAGACAAAGGGGGCTAAGCATGGAGACAAAGTTTCCACACTGAGCTTGAGAGGTTGAGAGGGCTTTCGCAGACTTTAAGAAAAGGGGGAAGCTATCAGAATCAGATGGCCTCTTTTCCATAAGGTCACTGTCCATTATTCCAATTCCTATTTCCCTCCCTCCTCTTTTCTTTCCCTTATGAGTGAATATTTTTGCATGAAAGTAAGGGAAATCTCGGATCCAAAAGACCCGATCTATACATAGATATAGATAATAGATCGGACCAGACCAATGTGTGGTCATTGTATTGATCATCACTCAATCCATAGTCCCTTTGTGCTTTTGTGCTTTTGTGCTTTTTTAGGGTTTTATCATTTGAAAGTGATGAGATTGAGGGATCCAAGGAGAAGGGTACTTTCATTCATGTGCTGCTGTTTCTGTTATGGTGAAGAAAGGAGGGGGGCTACCACTTCCATGGTACTATGACCAATTGACTATGCATGCTGCCTTGTAGTTTTTTTTTTTTTTTTTAAGGGTAATTTATTTTTGTTTTTGGTGGGGTGGTCTTTCATGGAAGACTCGGTCAAAAAGAGATGGCCAAGCACACGCGAATAAACCAGAGAATGTGGGTGCATGATGATTAGATTTTGGAGACGATGAATGATGATGCTTTTGATGATTGTTAGGTCGTTTTCCAAAAGCATATAGTTCTTACAACTACTACATCTCTCCGCATACTTTCTGTAAGAATACTACTGTTTGAATACACGTATAGCACACACTGATTTTGAAAACAAAATCAGTAAGTTAATTATTGATCTTCCATTGATCAAGAATGTAGATTTTTGAAAAATATCATCATCATCCAATAAAATATTAAACTAAACTTGGTAAATATCAAAAATATATATGACAATATTTGTAAATTTCTTATATATTCATTAATCTCCAAAGTGGAATATATATAGGAGTTGCAATTGGTATTGCATGTGCACTTCATCAATGTGGAATAATAGACTACTATTTACACTTTAACTAATATCTAACTCGCAACACTCCCCCTCAAGTTGGAGCAAAGATGTCACGCATGCCCAACTTGTCAAGTGAGTTGGAAAACACACTTCCAACATCCAATTTTTCCTTGATGAAATGTCGATCAATCTCCACATGTTTTGTTTGATCATGTTGCACTGGATTATGAGCAATCTCAATAGCAACCTTGTTATCACAATGGAGTTTCAT
This sequence comes from Malus domestica, assembly GCF_042453785.1. Classification (NCBI taxonomy): domain Eukaryota; kingdom Viridiplantae; phylum Streptophyta; class Magnoliopsida; order Rosales; family Rosaceae; genus Malus; species Malus domestica. The sequence continues at coordinate 3,941,748 of NC_091672.1, forward strand.
AGCACCCTAGGGTTTAAATCCAAGATCTCTCAACAATTTTTTCAACCACAATAACTCACATACACTATGAGACATACCACAAAACTCAGCTTTAGCACTTGACCTAGCCACCACTTTTTGTTTCTTGCTTCTCCAAGTAACTAGATTACCACCCACAAACGTAAAGCATCCAGATGTAGATTGTGGATCAGTGATAGAATCTGCCCAATCTGTATATGTATACCCTTCGACATTTAAATGACCATTCTTGGAGAAAACCAAGCCTTTGCCAAGAGCAATCTTCAAGTATCTCAAAATACGAATTACTGCATCCATATGAGCTTCACTATGTGAGTGCATAAACTGACTTACCACACTAGCTACATAAGCAATGTCAGGGCGAGTGTGAGACAAATAAATTAATCTCTCTACAAGCCTCTGATACCGTTCCTTATGAGTAGGAACTTGATTTGGAAATAAGCCCCGACAATGATTTTGCTCAATCGGAGTATCAACAGGTTTGCAATCTAACATACTTGTTTCAGCTAACAAATTAAGAACATAGTTCCGTTGAGACAAAAAAATACCATGCTTGGATCATGTAACCTCAATTCCATGAAAATACTTTAATTCACCCAATTTTTTCATCTCAAATTTAGTAGCTAGGTACTTTGAAGGCGTTGTATCTCCTTCTGATCATCACCAGTTACTATCATGTCATCAACATAAATAATCAATGCAGTTAGCTTACCATTTTGTCGCTTTAGAAACAAAGTATGATCTGAATGACTTTGGACATACCCAAACTTCTTCATTGAACTTGTAAACCCAAACCACGCTATAGGAGATTGTTTTAAACCATACAAAGACTTTCACAACCTGCATACAACACATTTTCCAGGAGATGTTCCGATACCAGGTGGGAGATCCATATAAACTTCCTCCTTGAGATCACCATGAAGGAAATCATTCTTAACATTAACTGCAACAGAGGCCAATCATGGTTTGTTGCTAAGGACAGAAGAACACGCACAATATTAAGTTTGGCAACAGGAGAAAAGTCTCTTGATAGTCCACCCCAAAGGTTTAAGTATAACCCTTAGCAACTAATCTGGCTTTATACCGGTCAATAGAACAATCTACTTTGTGTTTAATAATGAACACATATCCACATCCAACAGTTTTCATCCCGTTTAGTAAGGGAACCAAATCCCAAGTAGAATTCTTTTCCAAAGCTTCCATCTCAACTCTCATAACATTAACCCACTTAGGGTCAGACAAAGCATCGTGCAATTTGTTGGAATTGATACACTAGATAGTTGACATATGTAAGATGCATATGGTTTGGACAAACGATAAGTATGTTAACAAACCAACTGTATGGAAGAAACTTAGAGAAGAAGATATCAAACACAGAGAAATAGAGAGAGAAAGTAGAGAGGGAAAAAATAATCTTGTTATATTTTTTCTTCTGTTTATGACAACACTAATCTCTTATAAATACAACACACCTTATGACTAACATTCACAACCCCAATACAATAATGACACATGGCATAGCTATATCCTAACATTCCTCCTCAAGCTTATGCTTGGAAGAACCAAACATAAGATTGTTACAATGTGAGCTAAACATAGGATAACATAAGCCCTTAGTAAAGATGTCAGCATGCTGCTATGAGGATGTAACAAACTGCAAGATAATGGAACCTTGTTGAACACGTTCTCGAACGAAATGAGAATCAATTTCAATATGTTTAGCTTTAGAATGTAAGACCGGATTTGTTGCTAGTGCCATAGCAGAAATATTGTCACAGTGTAGAAGAGGAAAGTCTGAACAGGGAAGATGCAAGTCCTTGAGTATTTGTTGTAACCAAACCACCTCAGCAGTCGTTGTCGCCATAGCACGATACTCAGCCTTGGTAGATGAACGACTAACCGTGTGCTGCTTCTTAGAACTCCAAGATACAGGATTATTGCCTAGGAATACTACAAAACCTATGGTGGATCTCCTGTCATTAGGATCCCCAGCCCAATCAGCATCCTTATATGCTTTAAGATCCATATTTCTAGGTTGAAAACACAAACCAAGATTCATGGACCCTCAAAGGTACCGCAAGATCCGTTTAACAGCAATGAAATGACTGTCCAGAGGTGAGTGCATGAATTGACAAAATTGATTGACCTAGTATGCAATATCCGGTCGTGTAAATGTCAAATATTGGAGAGCACCAACAATGCTGCGATAGAGACCTGGATCATGGAAAAGAGGACTACCATGATTCAGCAGCTTTTGATTTGGATGACAATGAGTTGTACACGGTTTGCAATCCAGCATGTTTGTCTTAGTAAGAAAATCAGTAACATACTTGGTTTGATGCACTAGGAAACCTGTAGGTCGATAATCAATCTAAAGACCAAGGAAATAGTGTAAAATCCCGAGGTCCTTCATATCAAATTCAGCTGTTAATTGATCTATGACAGCTTGAACTTGAGTATCATAATCACCACTGAGAATTATATCATCAACATATAATAACAGTACAATAATAGACGGACCATTTTGCTTCACATATAACGATGAATCAGCATATGAGGATTTAAAACCCAAGGTAAGAAGAAACCTGGAAAATCTGTCATTCCAAGCTCGAGAAGCTTGTTTAAGGCCATAGAGAGACCGGTTCGATTTGAACACAAACTCAGGATGAGCAGGATCAATGAAGCCTTGTGGCTGAGACATATACACCTCTTCATCAAGAAAACCATGAAGAAAAGCGTTCTTGACATCTAACTGTTTTAATTTCCAACGCTTTGTAGCAGCTAGGGACAACAGAAGTCTCACTGTGGTTGGCTTGACGACAGGACTGAAAGTTTCATGATAGTCAAGACCGGCTTCTTAGGAAAAACCCTTGGCCACAAACCTGGCCTTGTATTGAGCAACTGAACCATCCGGATTACTTTTGATCTTATAGATCAATTTACAACCAACCAAGTTCTTGTTAGGTGGAAGAGGAACTAATCTCCAGGTTTTCTGCTTCACAAGAGCTGCCATTTCATCGTCCATAGCTTGTATCCACTCAGGGGACTGAACAACAACCTTGAAAGACTGTGGCTCAGTGATAGAAGAAGATTGTACCTGAGCAAGAAGAGCATTCTTTTTTAATATGCCAGATTTCGACCTTGTTTGCATTGGATGTGTATTGATTTGAGACACTGGAACATGATGCAGTGCTTGAACTTGAGAAGTAGTAACATCAGGATTAATAGCAGCATGCTCCACAGACTGTGAAACTGTGGCCTCAGTAGGTAAGCATTGAGAAGAGACAAGATCACCAGGTATGGAGGAAGATGACTGAGTAACAGAAGGAGAATATGTGGTATGGGAAGAAGAATAAGGAAATGGACTATGGGGAAAAGGAATGGGAATAAAAGATGGATGTTGAAATCTATTTGGATGAGCTATAATCGACGGTGCCAATGATGGTGAACTAGAAACAGAACCTGGTAAGCTAGGAAATGTATCTTCATCAAACACAACATGCCTAGAAACAATTAGTTTATGGTCTCGGATAGCATAGCAAATATATCCTTTGTACTGAGCTGCATAACCCAGAAATATGCACTGTGTAGTTTTTGGTTCCAACTTGTTGTGTCTATAGGGTTTTAAAATAGGGTAACATGCACATCCAAAAACTCTTAAATGATCAAGCCTAGGTGGAGAGTGATATAACTTTTCAAATGGAGAATGCATATGTAAAACAGGTGTAGGCATTCGATTGATAAGAAAGGTGGATGTGGCACAAGCATGAAACCAAAACTGTGAAGGAAGAGAAGCTTTTTGTAGTAAAGTAAGGGCAATTTCAACTATGTGACGATTTTTTCTCTCAACCAACCCATTTTGTTCAGGAGTATAGGGACAAAACTTTTGATGCAATATACCTATGGTTCTAAGAAACTTTTGAAACATAGATCCAACAAACTCTCCACCACCATCACTTTGTAAGACTTTGATAGTAACAGAAAATGAATTTTGAATGAAAGCATGAAACTGAATAAAGGTTTCACAAACTGCAGCTTTATTCATGATTGGAAAAATCCATGTATATCTTGTACATTCATCGATGAAAGACACATAGTACCTATAACCCTTTATAGACATGATAGGTGCAAGGCCCCACACATCTGTGTGAATGACTTCAAATGGTACATTGGACTTAGATGTTGCTAATGGGAATGGTAATTTGGTAAACTTGCCTTGTAAGCAAGAGGTACATGGTTGAGGAACAGAATGACAATGAAAAGAAATATATGCCTTAGTAAGAGCAGATTGAACTACATAATTGGTTGGATGACCCAATCTGCAATGCCACAGGGTAGTATTAACTTTCTGGCCAAGATAAGTAGCAGGTTTGATCTGTGGTTGTTTGAGCAAAGGAAGTGGGTAAACAGCATTGTTACTCAGTCATTGAAAGAGAACCTTGTTGGTGACCTTGTCCTGTATGCACACAGAAAACTCATCAACAATGCATCGACAATTATAGTCCTTACAGAATTGATGCATGGAAAGTAAATGTTGAGATAATTGTGGAACATGAAGCACTGTTTTTAACTGAAGTTTATGAGAATGAGTAATAAGAGAAGACTGTCCAATATGTGAAATGTGTAAACCTTCACCATTAGCCCCAGTTACAGTTTTAGTGGATGGATATGGGGTAGGAGCTTGTAGACAGGACAGATCAGAGGTCATATGATTGGTAGCACTAGAATCAAGCAGCCAATACTCTTGCGGAGGTGCAGAATGTGAGAAGTTGGTTCTTGCAGTGAAAGCAACGGGAGATGTAGCTTGTTGTGACATGTTCTGATGCTGCACATATGGTGGATGCATTTGTTAAACCAGAGCAGGAGCTTGAAATTGTTGAGACTGATATTGTTGAACAGGAGCAGGAGCCTGAAACTGGTGAGACTGATACATAGGCAAAGACATGGGCATAGGAGAAGTACCCATGTCGAAACATGTAGCTACAGTGTGACCAACCCTATTGCAGATTTGGCACCCATGCTGAAAACAATGGAGTGCAGAGTGTCCCTTTTTATCACAAATTTGACAGACCAACATAGGATTATAAGGTTGTGGAGTTTGAAAACTAGATTGTGGTTGAGACTGAGCATTGGTTTGAACAGACCCCTGATAACCTGAGTGAAATTTCTTCCCTTTTCCTTTGTACTTGAATTTTTGCCCCCTGAAATTATTATAAATGCCAGATCCTGCTTGGGACACAAATGCATAAGGACCATGTGGAGCTTGAAGAGAGAGTGACTGAAACTGTGGAAGTTGAGGTAGTTGATGCACCGGAGCCATGTTAGGCATTTGAGCTAGTTGGGGCATGAGGAAAGAACGCAAAACTTTCATTCTCGCGACCTACGGTCCTCTGACGGCGCCGGAGTTTCATCTGTAGGCAGGGAGACGGTGCGGCAACTTTTGGGTTTTATTGTAGCAATTCTTGGAAATAGTAGGAAGATTTTCTGGAGTATGTTGTGATAAATCATGTCAAATCTGTTTGAGGGTTCTAGGGCAAATTCTTGTCCATGGGCTTTTGCCATGGCTTCAGATTCCGCTCCTCTTCCCCGAAATTCGAAGCCACCATCTATGAAGGCCAGGACCTTTGCGTCAATTGTCTCGGATTCTACTGAGCGTGTTAGCTTGAGTCAACTCCCAATTCCTGTCATACGTGGCGACCAAATTTTCGTCAAAATTAGCGAGGATTTGTACCAACAACAATTGCAATCCTTCCGTACCAATTTAATTGGGCGTTTATTGTTGCGCAAGGGCACAACCCCTTTAAAGACTGCAGAGCTCAAATCATCCCTCGAGGCTTTATGGAGGCCAGTCACGCCATGGCCTCTCGTTCCGCTTGGTAAGGGTTATTTTGATATCCATTTCAATACTGAAGATGACAAGAGGAGGATATGGGGAGGTGGGAATTGCACGTTACCGAATGGAATTTTTCGTTTATCGGAATGGCAACAAGATTTTAATCCAAATGATATTGCACCTCCTACACATGCTCAAGTTTGGATTCGAATATATGGGCTTAGCCAGGATTATTGGCATCCACGCCACCTTCTTGAAATTGCGAGGGGAGTGGGTACTCCATTGCAACTTGATAAGGCCACGAAGGAGCGCCAGTTTGGATATTATGCTCGTGCTTTGGTTGATGTGGATCTAGCTGTTGACCTCCCATCCTCCATCATGGTGGAGCGGGAGGGTCATAGTTTTCCCATTGATATAGTTTATGAAAAAATGCCGGACAAATGTAACCATTGTGGAATCTTGGGACATACCATTGATCGTTGCCGTCACCTTAAGAAGAAAAATGTGGCAATGGATTCCCAACCTTCTCTAGCGGCAGGACGAAAGGTAAATAACAGAACAGAGTATCGGGTTATTCAAGACCCAAAAAGAAATGAATGTGTTGATCTAATAGTTGTTGATAAGATGCAACCTATTGAAGAGGTAGTCCATTCATCCTCTCCAATGGAATTGAACTCTCCTCTTGTTCAGCAACCGGACAATCAACTCGCAGGTTTGGCAAATGAAATAATTGAATCAGCGGCCAATGAGATCATCAATTTAGTGGCTGATTTAGTGGTGAATGAGCCAATGGAAGTGACTAAGCCAACTATAGGTGCTTTGATTAGTAAGCCAACTAGGAAAGCATTGCAGGAGGAGCAAGGAAAAAATGTAATTGGGGATGACTCGGAGTCTGACGAGGCTATCACCCCTCATTCTCAACGTTTTGAAGTTAATTATGGCGATTTGGGTACTAATGTTGGTCAGCTTGTGTGCCAGCATTCCTCTCCTAATTCTTCTGATCTTCAAGAAGGTGCTAAAATTTGTGATATTGTTAATGAAGACGGAATGACTTTAGTTCTTTCAAAATCCCAAAAAGCAAAGATGAGGAAAAAGATTAGAGATGGGAATATTTCTAAAGAAGTCAGGGAACCCTATCCAACCCGCTCTAGGGTCCCCACAGAACGACTTGATTTATGAAGATTCTTTTTTGGAATGCCCGAGGAATGGGGAATGCTCCCACGAAACGGGTTCTAAGAAGAATGGTTTAACGTCATCGTCCATATTTAATCGGTATTTCTGAACCTTTTATTCAATTAAATTCTATTAAATTGTCTTTTTGGCGATCTTTACGCTTGTTTCCAGTTGCGGTTAATGACAGGGGTGACCTACAGCCAAATATTTGGTTGCTTTGTGATCAAGCCATCCAACCTTCTATTTTATTGGCAACCGCTCAACAAATCACTATTTCTTGTACCTTGGATTCTATCAGTTGTGTTATCACTTGGGTTTATGCAAAAACGACAATTGTTGAAAGGCGTCAGTTGTGGCAAGACTTGCGATCTATCAAATCCTCTTTTGTTAATGGTCCATGGCTTGTTCTAGGGGATTTTAATTGTGTTTTAGGCGCTCATGAAAAAAGGGGTGGGGTTCTTCCCAAGACTACTTCTTGTTCTGATTTTCAAGAGATGTCTTCAGCTTGTGATTTGCTTCATTTACCTCCAAAAGGATTGCCATACACTTGGACGAATAGAAGAGGAATAAAAAATCAAGTGGAAATGAGATTGGACCGTTGCCTTGGTAACTGTCAGTGGATTGATGCATGGTCTTTGTTGGAATGTTCCACTTTACCTCGTATATCTTCTGATCACTGTCCTCTTCTTGTTTCTTTCTCAAAGTTAACAATCACTCCGAAGGCTCCGTTTCGGTTTCATAGTATGTGGTTGGATCATCAGGATTTTTTTCCCCTAGTTGAGGATGTTTGGAAGTCTTCTAATTTTTATGGTTGTCCAATGTATGTGCTTGGTGCTAAGCTTCGTGTGCTTAAGTCTCGCATAAAAGTTTGGAACAAGTCGGTTTTCGGGGATGTTAATATGAATGTTGATAAAGCTTTCGATGCTTTGGATGAAATTCAAAAGGAAATTTCCAGCTTGGGTCCTTCAGAAGAAAGGTTTACAAAGGAGGATAATGCTTCTTTGTGCGTGCAAAATGCTCTTATTGCACAGGAAAAATTTTACCGTGACAAGTCTCGCATTAAATGGCTTTCTGAAGGGGATAATAATACCTCTTTTTTCCATTCCATGGTTAAAATCAGGAAACTTCACCGGTCACTGGCAGTTATGAGAGATGGTAATAGGGTACTTGATAATCAGATGGATATTAGTCAGCATGTTGTTACCTATTTTCAAGATCTTTTTTCTGCAGATAGTTCTGTGACAGACACTGGTTTGGTTGCTCGCATTATTCCCAAGGTAGTCACTGCCACCGAAAATGAGTCTTTGTTAGCAATTCCAACTCCTGATGAAATTTTTGAAACTTTAAAGTCCATGGACCACTCTAGTTCCCCGGGTCCAGATGGTTTTGGCGGGTCTTTCTATTTTAGGTGTTGGCCCATTGTGGGTAATGACGTGGTTCAAGCAGTGCAAAGTTTTTTCTCCCAAGGGAATATTCTGCCTCACTTCAATTCTAACTTAATGATTTTAATTCCAAAGGTGGATGGAGCGAATTCGGTGAACCATCTTCGTCCTATTGCTTTGGCTAATTTTTCATTTAAAATTATCACTAAGATTTTAGCAGATCGTTTAAGCCCTATTGCTGCTCACATTGTCTCCCCCCAGCAGAATGCTTTTACGAAAGGACGATCTATTGTGGATCCCATCATTCTCACTTCTGAATGCATGAACCTCCTTGATAGACGTTGTAGGGGTGGGAATATTGCAATCAAGTTTGATATTCGAAAGGCGTTTGACACTTTGGATTGGGGTTTTCTTCTCCGGGTTTTGGATGCTTTTGGTTTTTCAGCAGGTTTTGTGGATTGGATTTGTTCTATTCTAACTTCAGCTCATCTTTCTGTCTTTATTAATGGTTCAGTTGAAGGTTTTTTCCCTTGTTCTCGTGGTGTTCGTCAAGGGGATCCTTTGTCTCCTATTCTCTTTTGTCTAGCTGAGGAGGTTTTCAGCAGGGGTTTAACAAGGATGGTGGAAGCTGATCTAATTGACACATTTTCAGTTCCCATGGGTATTGCTCCACCATCTCATGTTCTTTTTGCAGATGATATTATGGTTTTCATGCGTGGAACTAAGCGATATATGCGTAACCTAATGCGTTTTGTAGAGGAGTACAACTTAAATTCGGGGCAATGCATAAATAAATTAAAATCTTTAGTTTTTCTTGGGAAATATGCAAGCAGTCGGCATGCTATTATTCAGAAGGTTCTTGGTGTAAGTCGGGGAAATCTGCCTTTTACTTATCTAGGTGTCCCTATCTTTCAGGGTCGTCCCAAAAGGATCTATTTTCAAGCCATTGCTGACAAGATTCGTTGCAAGTTGACGGCTTGGAAGGGTTCTTTGCTTTCGCAAGCAGGAAGACTCCAACTTATTAATTCAGTAATTCAGGGAATCTTGGTTTATAGTTTTCAAATTTATGCTTGGCCTACTAATTTGCTACGTGAAGTTCAAGGGTGGATTAGAAATTTCTTTTGGTCTGGTGATCCGTTAAAACGAGGTATGCCTCTAATAGCTTGGAGTTCTTGTTGTAAGTTGAAAGATGAGGGTGGTTTGGGTATCCGAGATCTTTTTGAATCCAACCGTTCTCTCCTTCTTAAAAGATGTTGGGATGTAATTTCTTCTTCCTCACCGGCTTCGGATTGGTTACGTAACAGATTTCTTAAAGACAACTTTCATTTGCTAAAGTCTTATAAAAAGTCTTCCATTTGGTTGGGGCTTAAACAATTATGGCCCTCCTTTTATAGTTCCCTTCAATGGAGTGTTGGTGATGGCCGTAAGATTTCTTTTTTGTATGATAACTGGCTTGGAACCACTTTGCTCTCTAATATTGGTGAGGTTGACATAATTCCCTTGAATTCGAAGGTAAAAGATTTTATTCAGGATGCAAAATGGTCTCTTCCCATTGTCTTTACTTCTTCTTTTCCTCATCTTTCGGAGAAGATTATGAAGACTCCATTGCCAATTGCACACATGGATGATGCGTTATTTTGGACAGGTTCATCTTCGGGCACTGTTTCAGCTAAGGAGGCTTTTCTTTTTTTCTCATCTCATGCTCCACATAAAAAATGGGCTAAAATGGTTTGGCATCAATCTATTCAGCCACGCAAAAGCTTAGTAGTTTGGAAAGCTTGTCATGGAAGATTATTGACTGATGATTTATTGCAACGCCGAGGTGTGGCTTTAGCTTCTTGTTGCGCTTTTTGTCATAATGCTAGGGAATCTTGTGACCATCTTCTTCTGCATTGTCCTCAAACAGTTGCTTTATGGAAATGGATTTTCATTCTTTTTGGCAAGCCTTATGATCCTTGGCAATGCATTGAAGATATTTTTTATGGTTCTTTGGTCTCATCTTTCCCCACATCTGTTCGGAAACTTTGGTTATTGGTTATTTGCAATTTCTTTTGGTGGCTTTGGCACAAAAGGAACAAGATCAGGTTTGAGAACAAAAGTTTCAGTATTGTCGAGTCTCAACGTTGTCTTTTACGGCATTGGAGGGAATCAGCTTCTACTTGTTTTTCTTCTTTCACTGGTTGTGTATCGATTCCCATTTTCTCCATGTTAAGAATTTCATCCCTTTCTTTGGATGCTCTTAATTTCGTGCCTGTGTTTTGGCGTCCGCCTCCTGTTGGGTGGATTAAGATTAACACAGACGGGTCTTGTAAAGGGAATGGTCATGTGGGTAGTGGTGGTGTTTTTCGTGACTCCAGTGGTCTTTTTTTAGGAGCGTTTGCCTCCTCGTCTTCTTATCCAAGTGCAGTTGTTGCGGAGATTGTGGCTGTCATCGAGGCAATTCAGATTGCATGGGATAAAAAATGGCATAACATTTGGTTAGAGACAGATTCTATGCATGTCATCAGTCTACTATCAGCTCACTCCATGGATGTTCCATGGTTTCTTAAAGTTTCTTGGGCAAATTGTTTATGGCATATTGCTCGCTTGAATTTGCGTTTTTCGCATATTTTCAGGGAAGGGAATTGTTTGGCGGATGCTTTTGCTAATTTTGGTGCAATGAATAGTAGCTTTACGTGGTGGGACTCGGTTCCTGATTTTGCTGATGCGTCTTATAGAAGAGATTGTGTCGGGCTTCCATTCTTCCGTTCGAGCTCATGAGGAGCAAAATGTTGCTATGGAAGAGGATTTCGGGAAAGAAATATAATCATCTGAATTATGGGAATTCAATTTTAGGTGACTGAAGCTAAGCACCCTTAAACTAGTCCATATCATTTTCAATAATTGTTTTTAGCGGGTTTTGGCCTAGTCCCCCCGTTTGTTCTACTTTTCCTTTTTTCTTCTTATTATTAATAAATTCTTGTAGAGGGGGGATGGGCGGGGGGTTTCTGGGTGCAACGGTCCTTTCTCCTTTGGGAGAGGGTTGGTGCCTCGCACGCGACTGTTGACGAAGAGCTAATCTCGCCTAATCCGTCTCTACAAAAAATTCAAAAAAAAAAAAAAAAAAAAAGAAAAAAAAAAAAAAGCTAGTTGGGGCATTTGAGGAACGTGACAAAATGATGAGCCAATATCATAGTTACCTGCACTAGATTTGGTACCAGATGACCCTTCAAACTCATGTATGGAACCAGACCTATTAGCATACATTGCAGCCATTAGAGGTTGTTTGAGACTTTCTTCAAGTGTTGCTTCTTCTCCCTTCAACTGAGACGTAAGCTCCTGCAGGGACACAAGATTTTCTCTTCCTCGAATAACAGCCTTAATAGTGTTGTATTCAGTTGGTAAGCCTCTGAGAGCAACTATGACAATATCTTCATCGGGAATAGCAACACCCACTGCAGCTAACTGGTCTCTACAATCTTTGATGCGTTGAAGATAAAGATCAATAGATTCAGCCCCTTTCTTAATATTCTGCAGATCAATTTTCATCTGGACAATACTTGTTCTAGTCATACTCGAGAACCTCTCTTTCAAGTTAATCCACATTTCCTTGGAGCTTTGACACCCAATGACACTCGATAGGGCAGCAGGAGACAAAGTAGCAGTGATAAGAGTCATCAAGGCTTTATCATGAATCTTCCAAACTTTATAGGCATCAGTTATGACAGCACGATTAATCACAGGGCCATCTTCAGTAGTCATATATTTCTCAGGACAGGGGATAGAGCCATCAAGAAATCCCATAATACCATTACCTTCTAACAGTAAATCGAGTTAAAAATTCCATGTTATATAGTTAGAAACATCTAACTTGACTGTGACTGTATTGCCAACACTTGGTATTAGGGAAGAAATGGGAGACTGTGTAAGAGTTAATTGGGCTGTGGTCACCATGTTTAATCAAGAAACAACAATCTTTACAGCAATATAGAAGTAATCAAGGGCTTCTTAATCACCACATAACAATCCGTGCGTCAATCAGAAGTAATCAAGAACCAACGATTAACAGAAATCTCCAACTCAATTCAATTCTGAAGAGCAACAAGAAATTCAACAAAATCACCACATGAATCTGAACAAGACGATAAGGAATTCGACCAATACCTCCAGCCAAGACGACGATCAACAACGACAACTACTGCACGAAGAGCAACCGACGTCGACTAACCCATGCAAGAAAACTCTAAAATTCTAGGGTTGCAGAAACCAAGATTCACCAAAGACCACGAAATAATGACCAATCAACTTCCAGCGAACAAGCGAAAACCACCGGAGCAAAAACGAAGAGACGCGAAAGCACCAGGATCGTCACGCGACGGCGGTAGCCATTGCCAGCGATGATACCATGTTAACAAACCAACTGTATGGAAGAAACTTAGAGAAGAAGATATCAAACACAGAGAAATAGAGAGGGAAAGTAGAGAGGGAAAAAATAATCTTGTTATATTTTTTCTTATGTTTATGACAACACTAATCTCTTATAAATACAACACACCTTATGACTAACATTCACAACCCCAATACAATTATGACACATGGCATAGCTATATCCTAACAAAGTAGACATATAATTGTTGATAGGATATTTGGCTTTGGCATGCATATCATGCTCATATTGTACTTTAGGTTTTCCACGATTAACTCGTGGAGGCAACTGATAAGTAGAAGAATCGTCAGAATTGTCACGCCATAACCCGCAAATAAAGACTATTCACAAGTTAGGGTGTGAGTCATATCTTAGCTATAGAAATAAATTCTACAACCAGTATATGGTGGAAAATAAAATAAAATTATAATGATTACACCGTACAACATATAACAAAACTTATATACAAATTTATCGAATACGCAGCAGAATAAAATAGTGTACAAATTAATTCACAACAAAAACTACCAATTAGATGATAATTAAATTGTAACAATTCGTTCAAATGCATGAAATATATGCAAATGAGATGGATAAATGTACTCACTCCCTTCTAATCCTGCTCACACACACCTAAGTATGTTAGAATATGAGTTAACTCTCGTTCATCCCTTAAACCCAATTTTTTTTAATTAAACTCTCAATTTCCACTTTATTATACAGGCATTTCCCTCGACGCCCAATCGTATATTCAAGCCTTGTACCCTGCGCTTGACATATATAAGATTTCATTATTTCATAATCAACCAATTTGTATACTCAAGCCCTGCACCCTACGCTTGACATATACACGGTTCATTATTATTCAAGGCAAATTTTAACCCTTGAATATCCTCTCAATTTAAACACTTTACACAAGTGAGCACTTGACACAACACAACTCTTTTTCTAGCTTTGCAATGCATATGTATATGTCATGTTCACATAGATATCAATACTCACACTTTATCTAACAAGCCTGCAAACTTCAACATAAATATAAAGTGATTAGTGACAAGAGTAATATAATCATAATATTAACAAAATAATAATCTTTAATGTAAATGATAAGCGATATGTTACCATTTCCTCTTTTTTTTTTATTGTTTCAATTTCATTTCCTCTCTCTTGTTCTCTTTCTTCCTTCACCACTTCCCCTTCCTCTTCTTTAATATAGCTGAAATTCTCAACTGAACATCAACTGTTTGAACTGGAATACAAATCATCACATACATTAGATTGTCGTGGTTTTAGGATATGTTATAGAGAAGATGATAAGGAACAACTTTTATGAAGGAAGTGTTTTGATTAGAGCTACGAAAAATGGGGTTTTGGTACTCATAACATGGATGTCCAGTTTTCTGCGGAATTAGAGACATGAGTTGGTATTTCAAACGTATTGGACGATCACACCGTTAACGGAGAGGGAGTGATGTGCCTTATATGTACATGCTCCCCTTCCTATAGCATGAGGCATTTTGAGAACTCATTGGCTTCAGATTCCATTGGAAATCCGAAGTTAAGCGAGTTCGGGCGAGAGCATTCCTAGGATGGGTGACCCATTGGGAAGTTCTCGTGTGAGTTCCTAGAAACAAAACCGTGAGGATGTGGCCCAAAGCGGACAATATCGTGCTACAGCGGAGTCGAGACTAGGATGTGATAGAATGGTATCAAAGCCACTCTGCCGTTCGGTGCGAGTGTACCGACGAGGATGTCGGGCCCCTAAGGGGGGTGGATTGTAAGATCCCACATCGACCAATAGAGAGGGGGTGATATGCCTTATATGTACATGTTATTCTCCTATAACACGAGGCCTTTGAGGAACTCACTAGCTTCGGATTCCATTGGAACTCCGAAGTTAAGCGAGTTCGGGCGAAAGCATTCCTATGATAGGTGACCTACTGAGAAGTTCTCGTGTAAGTTCCCAGAAATAAAACCGTGAGGGCGTGGCCCAAAGTAGACAATATCGTGCTACGACGGAGTCGATATTGGGATGTGATAAGAATTTACCTCATGTATGTCACCATCTTGTACCAAACTATTAGAAGAATCATCATTGGATGAACCATCATCAGGCAACTCGTTAGACATACCAACAACATGCAACCGGTCATCAGAAGGTAATTCGTCAAACATATTAATAGGCAATTCGTTGGGCACATCTGATATGTCGTCATCAGAAATAGTTTCGGGAATGACAGGTGACTGATCACAATCTATATCTGACTGATCAGTATCACGCAACATAATAGGTTTTGTCCCCAACTCTGCCTGTAACACATCATCCATACCATCTCTTTGAATCTGCACTTCACTCCCCCTCTCCCCCTAAAGTGGAGAGTTGGAAGAGGGCTTCACAAAATACGAAACTTCCTCGTGAAAGGTGACATCCATGGTAATACAAGTTTTCTGAGTCAAATGATGATAACACTTATAGTCTTTCTGATTGTTAGCATAGCCAATAAATACACATCGGAGAACACATGCATCAAGTTTACTCCATTGATGAGAGTAGACATGTACATACACAATACACCCAAACACAATCGGAGGAAGTTTTGATATAGAAACAAGAGAAACATGTTTTTGTAGCACATCCAACGGCGTCTAAAAATCAAGAACCCTACTTGGAACACAATTTATCAAATATAAAGCAGCCAAAATAGCATGACCCCACAAATGATTAGGAGCACATTTATCCAACATCAAAGAGCGAGCAACCTCCATTATTTGACAATTCTTCCGTTCGAACGCACCATTTTGTTGGGGTGTAAATGGAGTAGTCGTCTGGTGAATAATATCTTGATCAAGAAAAAAGCATGCCAAAGTGCGATTCACATATTCTCCTCCGTTATCAGACCTGAAGACCTTAACTTTGTTTTGAAACTGAATAGACACCATTGCACAAAATTATTGAAGAAGCAAAGGAACATCATTCTTATTTTTCATCAAGAACACCCAAGTTAATCGAGTACAATCATCAATAAAAGTAACAAACTAACGGAATCCATTAGAAGTAATCTTCGTCGGACCCCACACATCAGAATGTATTAAATCAAATGGCAAAGTAGCTTTAGAATCACTTATAAGAAAGGAAGCACGATGACTCTTAGACATGACACATGTTTCACACTTGAACTCTAAATCACTACAAGTGTGAAACAAAGAAGGAAATAGATGCTTTATATAACTAAATGATGGATGTCCCAGTCGTTGATGCCACAACCAAATTTGATGTCTATCATTCACTTTAGAACTTAAAACTTGATGATTATTTAAACCAGAAACAATAGTATCTTCCATAGTCAAGATGTACAAACCCCCTATTCTTTTACCACGACAACTTATCTTTTGAGTTTGAATGTCTTGAAAATAACAATACGTAGGGTAGAAGTGAGCAGAACAATATAAGGTATCAAGTAGTTTTCTTACCAACAAAAGATTGCACTTAACATCAAGAACAAGTAAAGCATGGACCAGTGATAACGTTGGAGTAAGAGAGATAATGTCTTCACCCTTCACAAGGGAATGTGCTCCATTTGCACTAGTAATATACGGATCACGAACATAGTCACATAACTCATCAAAACATTCTAAGGTCACTAGTCACATGATTAGTGGCCTCAGTGTCAATTATCCATATATTTGTTCCACCAAGATGCATAACAACACTATAATTATATTGAGCCATTAAACTAAATCACGAATAATAAAAGCACAAAAGATATGCAACGGAATGAAAACAATTTACAAGAACCTGTTCACAGCAATGTGTAGGCACTATAGCAGATCCCTTTTCACGACAATGTGTCACGGCAATGGGCAGGCACTGTAGCAGATCCTTTTTCACGGCAATGTGTAGGCACTGTAGCAAGGCGCTAAACTGTAGCTTGTCACTATTCACATTTAAAAAAAATATCATGACAAAGGTGGGCACAAAAATAAAGCACACAGGTCACCAAAAGCGAATTGCTCTGATGCCATAGTAAACTAAACATGGTAAATACCAAATATATATATATATATATATATATATATGACAATATTTGTGAATTTCTTATATATTCATTAATCTCCAAAGTGGAGTATATATATAGGAGTTACAAACATATGTACTTCATCAATGTGAGACAACAAACTACTATTTACACTTTAACTAATATCTAACTCGCAACATAAACAAGGTTTCAAAAATTTCAAATGAACGATTTGAAGAACTATAAATATTATTAATTATAGAATTGATTATTCGTACTTTTTAATTTATAGATGTGGCTCTCAGATTGTAAAAACAGCCCTAGCATTTGTTGCCTTCTCACTCCACCACTCACCATGATACTATTATGCCAGAGCATGTTAAGTAATGAAGAAAGTTAAGGTTTCATCATAAAATTAATTAGAAATATGAGGAATAGTCGAACTACATATAAGCACATGTAATGTTCCTAGGTTAATACTCAACAAGACACTTCATCTATGGCGAATTTATAAGTCAAACATGTGGACAATACAAAATTGGGTGAAGTGAAGAACGTATGGCCATTAGAATTCACACATGGGACATCTTGCTCTGATACCATGAATGAAGTTGAAGTTTCAATATAAAACCAATTAGAAAAATAACGAGTTGCTCAACTACTTATAAGCATATGCAAGGTCTATTCTTTCCTTGATGTGGGATTAATACTCTCAACAAGTAATAGTTATTGAATTAGAAAGAAAAAATATTGTACAATACATACCGAATTTCATACCAGTCAATAGTTCACACATTAATTAACATACGCATGAACAATTGTATCTAACAAAAACCAATTGGATCTAAGCTCCACGTCACAAGTTCAAGACCACGGCTAAATACCTCTGTCATTAAGACAAATCAGTACGAGACAAATCTCATTCTGGTGTTGAGTCCTTGCTTCTATAAAACTGATCAGCACAAGAGAGACAGTGTTATCGTGAAGAACCAAGGACAATGATATTGTTGTTTTCTTGGAGTCATCTGACTTGCACTGGGCGGTGGGAGCAGTCGCATGTAAACCAAGATCTCTAAACTAGGAGGCCTGATTGCTTCCATATTTTGTTCATTAAGAAAATAAACCATCTGATAACCCGAAGACATTTCTTTTCTCTGCAGCTTTCTCCAGTCGTTCAGATTTTAATACGGTTTTTGAACGAAGAAACACGCATCAAAAATGCTTTTTTCTTCCCCAAACAATACTTGGTTTCGGGCTGCCACTGGCCCATAATTTCATTCTCGCCGATTATGCCTGGCATTGAAAATCAGATTGCGCTTTGTTGTCTGGTTCAACCTGATTCACCCAGCCCAAATGTGGCTCGTGTCAATACCAATGATAATGCAAGGCCCAAATGTAGCTCATGTCAATATAATTAACGCCTAATCATGGCCATGACTATTTGATAGTCATCGCAGCAAAACAAATGATATGGTGATATTTAGTCTTTACTTTATTGGAGAACGCCTTGAGCGTCTTGAGTTGAATTTTATGGGATTATCAAATTCTGATCTAAGTGGTAGCGAGTACTTCTGCAGCTTCAACTTATGATCTGTGAAGGCAACTGGCCCTGCAACTCAATCTTCAACCAATCATGCTCTGTTTGGTTAGAGACTTCTGATACCTAAATTCTAATAATGCGAGGCCAAATCAACTAGTAAGGAATAGTTCACAAAATGTTAGATAGGGGAATTAGAATTGCACCACATAAGAATTACAAAGATTTGTAAGAAAAATTTGCAAATAACTTCTCGAATTTTTGTGTTTGCAAGTATACGAATCGGATGAAGTATTGTATACATGCACGGATATCATCCCACATAGATCAAATTGATATTAAAAATATTACTAACTAAATTGAAATAAATTATAATTGAGAAGTTTTAACGGAAAAGAGAGAAAATCTGCATTAACTGAAAATTTAAATAAGGCTTGAAAGTAAGCGCATGAAAATAATAAATTGAAAACATAAGAAAATAATACTTAGGGCATCCGAATTCACCGTAACCAATTCTACTTAATCCTCTTAATATGTTATGCACAAGTAATTCTTAATATTGATAATCTATTTTCCTAAATCATTCAATGACCATGACATCTAGTTGCATTAAAAGTATCGTTACATGTTAACCCTTTATGAACATCTAGACGAATTTAAACATGTAAGAATTCATTAAGCGTTATGAAAATCATTGGAAAATCACATAAACTCTAATTGCATGAAATCAACAAATAGGAATTCATGGTATCAATTGCAAGAAGATAAAACCCAAGTTAAGTATGACATCTACTGTAATTTGCATTAAATCAATTTAATTTATACATAGAGGGTGATAATTAAATATTAAAAAGCCCAAAAAGAATACTCTTCCATGTTGGACACAGCCTTCTTTGTGAAATATGATGTTTGGTGGTTGTTGGATCGATGCATCAGAAGGAGAAGGATTCTTCTTATAAAACCCACGACAATAAGCAAGGCTTTATCAATCCTAGCCTAATGGACTTTTCAGTCCTTATCAAAGAATGACAAATTACAGATTAATAATTAAATTCTCTGTAAGCCCATTAAACAGCTCCCACACCAACCGTATCGCCAAAATTGGTCCATATTGAATTCTTGCACTGCTCCAGCTCAGCCACGAAATCATATTAGCATCAAATCCCCTCTCGCATTCATCCTTTTACTGCTGCTTTAAGTAAATATGCTCGTAGAAAATTACTCTAGGCACCCAAGTTTTCGTTTAATTTCTCTTTTTTTCATCTAGTTCCACTATCGAATGCTTAAAGATCAAAACCGTATAATTTAGTGTATTTAACCCACTAAAATATACAAAATTTAAAAGAAATAAATGATAAAAATATATGAAAATATAACCATGCCAGCAACCATATGCCTTCGTGTCCTCAATAAGATGCCCATAGAAGGATAAATTCGGTCCGGATCTAAGCAAAGCGGATACAACCACGTGAGAATCACTTTCAATAGATTTATTTTATTATTTTATATATAAGCGATATTACTACTTTAATTACACTAAGGAGAGCGAGTTTGAACTCATGATGCGATTTAAAGAAAAAAAAAAAACTCTAACTACCAAAGCAATCCATCACTTACATTATCAAAAAAAGTATTAGAAAATAATTTGGAGTTGCTGTTAGTAAATATAGTGTTATTATTTTATCTCTTATGTTTTTCGAGCAACATGATTTTACACCATGGGACGATTTTAGCTAAGGACATCTCCATGCAAGGACTCAAATTCCAAACCTATATTCTTATACTTAAGTCCCAAAGAATTGGTGGATTTATGTACCGAGGAATTAGGTTCACATCCTTCTTTTTGCTACTACATTGATTAAAATCTTATTCATTTTCAATTTTTGATCAAGGTCCTTGGATATTAATAACATCATTAATTATTTGAATAATAAAATATTTTTATTTCAAAATATATTCCTTTAGTGTGAAAAATGTTACAATTAATATACTTATATTTATGGCTAAATTTTTTATCGTATATTTTTATTTTTAGTTTGTACCTATTTTTAATTTGTACCAATTTTTTTTTCATATTTAATTTGTACCCATATATTAGTTTCTTTTTGTGCCCATATTTTTTAAAGTTTTATTTGTGTTTGTACCCATGTGTATACCATAACGTGATATTGTATATTTAATCAATGATAGAAAGATTACATATGGTATATTTATGTTTTATGCCTAAACTTTGTATCATATATTTATATTTTTAGTTTGTACCCACTTTTAATTTGCAACATTTTTTTTAAATTTGTAGTATTTTCTTTTTAGTTTTATTTTGTACCCATGTATCAATTTCTTTTACGACCTATATTTTTTTAAAATTCATTTGTACTCATAATTTTTTAATCTTTTATTTGTACCCTAATTTATTTATAATGTACCCATTCTTCTTTATTAATGTACCACTTTGTTATATGTGAAATGTACCAATTTTTTTAACACTAAGGATATATTCTTTTGCCATTTATTATTTCTTATTTTTACATAGTTTTTATCCATTTATTCAATCAAAATGTTTGAATTTTTTTATTGTAACCGTTTCTAATAGTATTATAATGAGGGATTTTAAATTTATAGTATTATAAATCTCATAAAATATCAAACAATTAATGTCAAAACTATAAAAATATAAATATTAATTGTAATATAATGAGGTGTACAAACTCAAGGGACTTTGATCGAACTTTGAATATCATTAAGATGTTAGTCAAAGAATGTTAAGGATTAGGAACCGTATCCAAAGTATCCCTTTATGTATTTTGATTTCCTCACCTATTTTAACCCTCCCTTCAAAGTTTAGTAAGCTAACCATAATAACTTCACTTCTCAAATGCTAGTCACCACATATTTTATGATTCAAAGTTTTAGGAAAAGATTTTATCAATCTAGTATTATTGAAGATGAAATAGTCTCCGAGTCAATGTTCATTAAAGTAGGTACTCTCCACTTCTCCTCCCCTTCTCTCTTTTCCGCTCACTTTCCTTTCTTTCTTTCTCCTAAAGAAGTGAACACAAAATATTGATCTGGCTTAAAACCAAGGAAGAAAATATCGGTAATATCGGAAATATCAGTAGTCCGAAAACACGGAAATATCGATGGAAATATCGGGATAATATCGATATCGATAAAAATTACATGGAAACCACGGAAATTGTAAGAAAAACTTGGAAATTTTTAATGAAACTTTGCAAGATGTTTATTTAGTCAATTATCTATTAGTTTATCACAAAAAAATGGGAAGGAAATGCATTGTATGATGAATTTAACTGATTTAAGTTGATTATATAGCGAGCTGGCAAATTTTTCACTCTTTGAGGTTCAAATTTTTCACTTTTTCCCTGAAATTGAGTCTTTTATCCTAATCTAATCTGAACCCCCAGATTAATTTATATTTTCACTCTTTCCCTGAAATTATATAAATTGTGCAATTGAGTCCTTTATCCTAATCTAATATGGACCCTCCATCTTGATTCTCACTCTTTGTCACGCTGCCACGTGGCAGACCACTAACCCTCACCCTATCTCTCTCTCTCTCTTTTCCCGAGTCCCTCTCGAACCCCTCACTCTCTCTCAGTTCTCAACTCTATCTCTCTCTCGAACTCTCGTTCTCTCACTCCAATTCCCCGATCGCACCCACACCCAGGCACACCCAAATCCGTCCACCCCGATGCCAGCGCAGCATCTCCACCACCCTCCTGAACTCTCCCTCCCTCTCCTCCGTCTCTGGGAAGCACGGCGACGCGCAGATGAAGCTCCATTTCCCCAATCGCACCCACACCCAGGCACACCCAAATCCGTCCACCCCGATGCCAGCGCAGCATCTCCACCACCCTCCTGAACTCTCCCTCCCTCTCCTCCATCTCTGGGAAGCACGACGACGCGCAGAGGACTCCATTTCCCCGATCGCACCCACACCTAGGCACACCCAAATCTGTCCACCCTGATGCCAGCGCAGCATCTCCACCACCCTCCTGAACTCTCCCTCCCTCTCCTCCGTCTTTGGGAAGCACGGCGACGCGTAGAGGAAGCTCGGCTGCCGTTGTGACGCCGACGACGGAGCCTCGGTGATATTATCACTAATATCGTGATATTATCGCTAATATCGATAATATCGCGATATTATCACGAAAACCATTTGGATAGTTATAAAAATATCGGTCCTCTTAAAAACTGAAAATATCGGCGATATCTTCCTTGCTTAAAACAACAGCTTTTTAGGTTTTTCATGTAACCATAAAATGGGAGCCAATTACAAAACAGCAGATAAGCCCCATTCCAACCGCCAGCTTAATTTCAAATTTAATGCAAAGTCCAAATCACCACTCCTTCGACTTCCTCGCCATCACACACTTCCTACCTTTACATTCTGGCCACATTTTCTCTCGCCCCAACCCACATTTCCAAGAAAAAACATCATTTTCCATCTTAACTAACACACTTTCTTCTTTAACCAAACCTTTATCCATTCGTCCACCGGCAACCTACTAAACCAAAACCTCCGATATAATATAGGAAAACAGAAGTTGGTAGATTCATAGTACATGATCTGGATTCATTTTACTCTTTTCACTTCTCTCCTCACATTTTCCCGGTAGGCAGTCCACCATCCGTTAGGTTAAAACATTGAAAAAGAAAAACCTACTGAGCCATTTCCCCAGAGACCTTTCAGAGACGTACACACGTACGGACAAATGAGTGGTCGTCTTAGCAAGCTCGGGACAACGCTCACTGTAGTGTTTGCTGTCACTCTCGCCGCCCTTATAGCGCAGTTCTTCTTCCTCCTCTGGCGGCGAAGGAAGTCCCAGTTTCCGACCAGCATCGGGCCCCACGAAGCTCATCATAACAACCGACAACCTAGCTCACTGCACCGCAATATCGAAGTGGACGAGGTGTTCAAGTGGCAGCAGCGACTGTACGGCGTGTCGTCCAGGGTGCTGTTCACGATCGAGGAGGAGGAAGAGAGAGAGGGTCTGGACTCCGAGACGCCGGCAACGACGTATTCATCCTGTGCGGAGAAAGAGGCGAAGACCCTGGTGCTGGACGTAGCGGTGACTATGAGAGTAGAGGTGGAGGAGGCAACGCCGCCGTTTACTACGCCATGTGCTTCGCCGCCGTACTATACACCTTCGCCTTCTCCTAGTCGTGATTTTGTAGTGTGAACTGTAAAGAGAGCTCTTTTTTCTCTCCGTTGGGTAGGATCCATGATCCATCAGTGATCTGGAGTTGGGTTGTCGGGTCAAAGCAGGATCCGGTTTGGCAGTCCAATAGTTCAATTAATGTGGTTGCAACTGTACCATTGTAGTTGGGTGATCATTGATGGCTTTTGCTTTTCGTGTAACAATGGCTGGAAAGCAAAAGTGTGGAACTGTATACGCATATTTTATAAGGAATTAGTACTAGATGGGGTAGAGGGGTTCGGTTTCTGTATGGTTTTTTGCCAAAGTTAAAAATCGAACTGAAATTATTGTTCAGTTTGGTTCGGTTTTCTTCAGGTTTTTGTTGTAATTTCTGAACCGAAGTTAAATGTGTAGTTTCTGTAGGCTGTAGCCCCTCATTTCAACTCTACTCATTTTTAATTTTTTCTTCTATTTTTATGTGCAAACTGTTAATGATGCTTAAAAAAACCATTTTCTAGAGATATTTTCAATATATTCAAAACACGAACTAACACATTACATCTTATAATATAAAACAAAAAACCACAGAAAAATATATCCACTCTCCGCTTATACAATGGTGTATGAAAAAAATCTTCCTCTCTTTACTTATATTGTGGTATATGAAAAAGTCTCGCCCGTTCCTCCTCTTCTCATATCAAGAAAAACAAAATCGTAGTTACAAACTTACAAATAAAAGAGAAATCCATCCCAACCTTTGCAGCCTACCCCGTTAGGCTTTCGTCGGTGACAACCCTCACTTTTGATAATTAATTTGTTTTTAGTTTTTTTTTTTAAATTAAAAACTCAAATCTTGTTTCATAATTACTTTTAGTTTTTAATTTTTATAAAACAAAAAGTGAAAATTCAAGAAAGTGGTTTTCGGTTTTTATTTGTATTGAAAACTGAAAGTGGTTACTAAATGAGATTTCAGTTTTTTTTTTTTTTTAAATGAACATAAAAAACTAAAACCTGAAAACGAAATGGTTATTAAACGGTATGTGTTTTCTAGGGATTGTCCTAATTTCAACCACTAACAAATAGAACCCATAATTTAAGACTCTCTCAAAAGTGGGACTCTCCATGGACTATGAGTATGTGCCACCTCATATTTCTGACACAGTTCTTGTGCTAACATTATAAAACATTGTGCAAAAAATATGAGATGACGGATAGTCCATGAAGAGTCTCCTTAGCATTTCTCTTTGAAGATTTAATCAATTTAGGTTTTAATTTTGTGTAATGAGTTGTTCTTCAGCTTAATTAAGGTTGTTGGAATTTAATTTGTATCTGATTAGCTCAATTCAGGAATTGGAGGTAAAGTTGTTCACTTCTGTTAAAAATGACAAGCTATGATTTATAGGAATTTAAAACTCTAATTAGGCGGTCAATTTAAGGAATATCATCTCGTTTTTCTTCATCAGTTAAAATTTCGACGGAATTCTAGAGAAGTTTTTTATGCTTCAAAATTTCAGAATCTGCATATTTTCTGTCAAATTTCTGCAACTATACAGATAATTTCAACGGAATTTATTGAATTTTTGAAATCCCACCGCTATGGGTTAAGTGTAGAGTTCACCACCTTTTCATATCTTTTCCTGAGTTTTTCAATAGTTTTGTGGAAGTATTGATAATATCGATGAGATTTCAAACATTAATGAGGTATTTATTTTAGCCAAATTTCAATCTAAGGTTAGGTAAACCCAACTTAAAGCCCAAATATGTTGAAAGCCTTATTCACTATGTATATTTTTTTTTTGGAGAAATTAGGTTTTTATCATTCCTTTTTGTTATTCCAATGATTAAAATCATATTCCTTTTCAATTTTTAATTAAGGTTCTTGGGTATTAATAACATCATTAATTATTTCAATGATAAATTTTTTTTATTTCTAAATATATTCATTTAATCTTAAAAATGTTACAATTGGTATATTTATATTTATGACTAATTTTTTTATCATATATTTTTAGTTTTAGTTTGTACCCATTTTTAATTTGTAATTCTTTTTTAACTTGTACCAATTTTCTTTTCAGTTTTAATTTGTACCCATATATTAATTTCTTTTTGTGCCCATATTTTTTAAAGTTATTTGTATTTGTACTTTTTATTTTGCTAAATGTACCCATGCTAATTAATTATATGTACCCATTCATGTAAAACTTTTTAATCTTAAAATGTACTCATTCTTAAATATACCAATTTGTTATATGTAAAATGTACCCTGTTTTTTTTTTTGTTATATAAAATCTATTCAATTTTTTCTAATCCATTTTTAAACTTATATTGGTACATTCTTTTTTCTTTGATTTTAAAATGTATCCATGTCAAGTTTAATTGAAGAAATTTACTAATGTTATTAAGCCTAATATCTTTTTTTTTTTTGTGATTTTGAAGAATGCACCCATGTTTTGATACAATAAATTTTTTGGTTAATTTTGATGAATGTACCCATGTTTATACACACACACACACACACAAGTATAAATATTTTAATATTTTTAATCCCACAATTTTTTTTTTTATATTTAAAATCTCATTTATACAAACAACTAAACCCTAACGTACATAGAAATAAATTATCACATTAATTTCAGGGACCTCAATCAAAAATTAAAAACCTATAAGGTTTCAATCAAAGAATATTCATAACTAAGGACCGCATCCAAAGTCTCTCTTATTTTTTTCATTTTCTGTTCAATTTCTAGATTAAAAAAAAAAACAAAAAAAGCAAAAGAAAATAACAAAACTAAATAGTAATTTAGTTTTTATTTTTATTTTGTAAAAAAAAAAAAACCAAACTGAACGAAACCGAACTAGCTACTAAATCTTAGCCATTCTTGGCATATTTACATATTCATGATTGTCGATGTTCAATATAGAATTGTAAGGGAATCATAGACTCTTCCAATGGATAGGCAAAGTGGAGGTGAGAAATTTCAATAGTTAAAAGGGAGTTCTAATGAAAAGACTTGGAATAAGTTTATTTTAACCAAAAGCTATCTTATAACTTTATTTAATGAAAATGCCTTAAACTTTAATATAAAAAAAAAGACAATTTTAACGCAAATGACAAAAGTTAATATAATAAAAAATAAACTAAAAAAAAGTAATAGAAATTTGAACACGGACATTATTTTTGAAATTGAACGCTACTATACTATTTTTGAAAATGAACAATACTATACTATTTCTGAAACTAAACTACACTATTTCTGAAACTCAATACAACTTATGAAAACTAATTATTTATGAAATTAAACACGAGTACTACACTATTTTTGAAATTGAAGACGGGTACTACACTATTTATAAAACTGAACACAGGTTGAAGTGCAGTAACTATTTCTTAAACTGAATATGGTATCTCTTCAGGAATTCTAACGACCTTTCTTTCTCCTCTTTTTAAATTTTCTCGGCACTTTCTCACATTCCAAACACCTTTTATTGTTCTAATTTTCTTTGATTCTCATCAAATTTTTTTTCTAAATCTCTTCAATTTCTTATTTTTCTGCACCAAATACTTAAGTTTCTGCCATCGTCGAAATAAGCCCTTGAGATAAGGCAAAGGCCGCCCACGTAAACCCTTTAATTGGATCCACTAATTTTGCATCGTAACCAAACATCTTCTTTGAAAGGATTCTGACCAAGGGAGCTGCAAAAGAAGAGAATAATCCTTCGAAAGCTCTATCAAAGGCATAGATCATGGTTCGGTGTTTGACAGGGACAACCTCAGCAAACGTAGGGCCATTTGCAGTTGTAGCATTGCAACCGATAGTCAGGCCCATCATCAATTGGGGTGACTGCAAAGGTCTTACATGGCATTCGGCTGGTTTTTTATTTTTTTTTATTTTTTTTCCCTTTCTTTCTTATGGCATTCTCATTAAATAAAGTTATTACATAGTTTTTGGTTAAATTCAAAGTTTTGAAGTCATGTTTATTAGTTTCCTTAGTTAAAATAGGTAGAGTTGAGCGCCGATGAATTGTATAGTAGGAGCGTTGGTTGAGAGTTGTATGAGGGAGACAGTGACTGTGAAAGGGTATGGAAAGGAAGGAGGGAGAAGGGATGAGAAAGACGATAGAAGCAAACGGGTTTCAAGTTGCTATTCCTTTGTTTTTAATTTTTTGAATGAAATAATATAAAAAAATATTTTAAATAACGCGATCTATTTTGCATCAGAGTTTGCTTATTAAACTGATTTATATGCAGTTTTTTTTTTTTTTAAGGTACAATGATATCTTTTACACTAATGGAATGAAGAGTTTGGCTTAGCCACACAATGGGCAACCTAATTTGGTATTGAATTCATCATCTATTAGATTCGAATCTAAAATCGTTCACTTACAAGTGAAGAGGAATACCACTAGACTATAGTACTGGATGACTATATGCGATTAACTAAACTTTTTTTTTGTTTTTTATTTTTTTAACAAACTAAACTTTTCTCTTTTTTTTAAGGTCCAAGTTCAGGGAAAGGGATCATCTTCGGATCCCTTCCACTAAATCCACCAAGTTAAGGGATCCGAGTCCTTGAAATTTGATCCAAATGTTAAAAACAGGGCCTCCTTTAAAAGTTATAATAACTTTAGCCTTTGGATCAAATTTCAACCCGAATTCCTTAACTTGGTAGATTTGGTGGAAGGGATCCGGAGATCCCTTTCCCAAGTTCCGGGCTATAAGCCAAAAATTTATTTATTTTTAACTTTTCATTATTTGGTCTTTATTTATTTATTTCATTAACCCCTTTAGCATACTCCGGTTTTGGGGCATGAAACTTGCTATAAGCGAGTTTTGTTTTCTAGTCATAAGAGGCTTTTCTTAAGTATGATTTCGTTATCAATTTGTCTTTTTACGTCAATTTGCGATCAATATATATTTCTTGAAATGAAAGAAAGTCTGATGCATAAATTTTCAAAGTTTAGAATAGGGTTTTTCATCAATCATGTGTATTAACACTAAACGAAGGCTAGGCTAAACACACGAATTCACACAAGATACTGTGTAGCCACATTGCGGTTATGTTTGTAGGGTCCATGAAGAGTTGAAGAGGGTTTCTTTGCCGCCCAAGATGCCACATCATAAAGTTTTGAAAATTCAGGCCGCGCATTGCAGGGCCGGTCTTGAGGGTAGCCCGATTAGGCGTCCATCTAGGGCCCTCATTTCTGGGGGGCCCAATTTTTATTGTTTTTATATATAGGGAAATGTTATTGACACTCAAAAAATCTCATCATACAATCTTCACAAGTGTATTTGTCTTTTTAAATATAGAAAGTTTGGAATATGAAATGAGAATTTTGAAGTGCCAATCATAATTTTCTATATATATTTATATATTTAATTTTGCAACTTGAGTAAAATATCTAAATATGAAATTATAAATATTTTTTTGGAACTTGCCGTGCAGCGTTTTGGGTGGGGGGGGCCTAAAAATTTCTTTTTAAATATGTGTGTGTGTATATAATATATATATATATATATATATATATATATATATAATTTTTTTTTTTTAGAGTTTGAATTTAATAAAATATTTAAATATAAAATCATATAATTCTCTTGAAACTTGGCGTACAAAGTGGGGTGAAACTTCAGCAACAATTCAACTTTTTTTTTGGGAATTTAACGCACAGCATACAAGTAGCAAGTCTGCGCTTGTGAATCAGTTCTTTCCCACTCCACTTACAGAGGTCAGGTACCCGATCAATGCTTCTCTTCTCTTATGCTTCTTTTTATATAATTTAATTTGTGACTTGTCATTGCTATGCTTGTAAATATAATTAGGATTTTCAATTCTAGGGTTTATGATTTGTTTATTTTAATGCATATTGTTTATGCGAAATCAGAGTATTCACTTGTCAAGTGTCTATATTGCAGTTATAAAATTCGAACTTGTGGATGCACTTAACAAAGTGGTTAAATCCCTTCAAGAAAATAAATGGATTATGGGTGCACTTAACAATGTTGGTTACTTTTGCTTCTTAACTAGTTTTGGTTTAAGATAATTCAAAGTTTCGATGTTGAATTTTGTTAACCATACCAGTTACAGTTGCCTCTGCATAAAGAAGTTTCTCAAAATTAAAATTGATCAAATCGTATCTTCGATCAACTATGTCACAAGAAAGATTGAATGGGTTGGCTATTTTGTCAATTGATAAAGAATTGGTTGAAAAGTTAGATTATGTGAACTTAATTAATACATTTGCGTCTAATAACGTGAGACGTGTAATATTTAAGTAATGTTTGCATATCTTTCATCTTTGGATATGAATTCTAATGATTTTTTTATGTAGAAATGAACTTTTTCATTTATTTAGCAAAACCTTTTCTTATACATATAAATGTACAATGAGTTGAGTGTCAAAGAATTTTAGGGCCCCTACTCGAAGGCTCACCTAGGGTCCCTAATTTCTCAAGGCCTGCCCTGGCACACTGTTTTTTTGCAATAAAATTAAGTAGTAAGATTCTCTCTTCTCTTTTTTTCCCTCTCCTTCCCCCCCTCATATTTGAACGGTCACGGTTAAGCCATGTCAACATCTTATATTAATTTTTTTTAGAAAGAGAAAGACAAAATAGAGAATGTGAAAGGAGGGGAGATAATCCTAGTCCTAAAAATAAATACTCATCAACATATCAGTTAAAATCTAGTAGGTTGGGTATTGGGCAAGCCAAACATGTGTTTTCAGTCCAGACACTTCCTTTTTCTCTATTTCTACTAGGGAGGCTAAATTTGTAAACACAATTTGCAAACTAAATAATGTGTCACCAATAGAAATGAGTACGTTTATCAACGCTTAAGTCATAATTTAATCATCAACTTCGATGTCATTTAATTTTTCAAATTTTGTCTCCCTAGCATTATCCCTTTTTTAGAGGGGAATGCTAGAGAAACTAAATGTGTATACTAAATTTTATAAATTAAATGACATGAAAGTTGATGATTATATTATTACTTAGGTATTGATTCACATGTTTATTTTTTATTGGTGATACATCATATGGATGTCTCATTAATAATAGAGATGTTTTTCGTATAAAATATTCGAACTTTCTTTGAATTCCTTTTGAGAGACTTGTAGGCTGAAGAACGTTGTTGGTAACTTCATAGAAGCATATAATTATTATTTTTGTTAATGAAATGTGTAAAAGGGGAGGACGAGACCTTGTCCTACTAAGAGCTCCCTCTTCCTCATTCATGGATTTATCCTTTGAACTTGTAGTGTGTTGCCAGTTTCTCCTTAGAACTTTTTATAATTAGCCAATTTCACTCTTATGTTAAGTTTTTATATTTTTCTTCTAACATTCAGTTATCTTTGTCACATGCAAAAACATAAATAGAGAATATTTTTTATTCACCACTCTATTTATCATTGTTGGATGAGTATAAATTTTGAAATTTATGCAGTGGGTAGCCATTAATCACAAGTTTAAACTCATGTAATAACAATAAGTAGGTGGTGAGCATTACCACCATTTGAAGGTTGTGAGCAAAGACACCCACATACAGAAGGTAAAAAAGTAATACGATGTACACTAGGTGAGATTCTGCTCATGAAAAGGTCATAAATAACTGTAAGGAAAAGAGAACCAGATTTGAACCCAACCCTACAAAATATGATCCCAATCCATAACCTAACCTAAAATATATCTAGATGGTATCACAAATAAGATTTACATCTCTAGACATGTCATTTTTTATGAAACACAATTCCAACCCTCTAAAACATCATTTAAAACGCATCAGTCAACACTACCAGTATCCAACATACCGCTGCGTTTACCTACAACATCATTTCCATCAGCTTCTCTGCATAATCAAGTCACATTACCATCATCTTATATGCATTCATCTAGAGTCTCAGAGTCATTGAATCAACTATCATCTAAAGCCACAGAATCTTTGTCTTCATCTACAACCTCATAGTTATTAGAAACACAATCATGTAGTGCCTCAGATTCTATTCAAACACCTATATTACAGTACTCAGATACAAGTACACATTCACCAATCTCAAAACCTTAGAAGACTAAAATTACACAGCTCCTTATTTCTGTTGATCCTGATTTCCAAGAAGAACAACAATAAGTTGTTATATAGATTGTTATAAGGTAGTTAAACATTAACTGTCATAAGAAGCTTTAATTAGTCATATAACAGATTGTATAAGAAGATTACTTCATTGTTAAGAAATAAGAAAACACTCTCTTCTCTTAGCTCAAATTTCTCTCTCTTTCTCTTTGCATTCTTTCTACAATTTCTTCAATATTTCTGCAATCTTAACATGGTATGCTCGCCAATGGTAGATCCAATGCTTCCGCACAATCTTTGATACATACATTTCTCTTCTCAACCCTCTAATTTGTTGCTTTTGTGAGTTTTTTGGATCAAAATCCCAATTTGGAAGATAATCAATCTTTCGTTTTCTGAGCATCAATTGTTCGATACAAGTCTCCAGTGACAAAAGCTTTTTACTTCAACAATGGTTACTGTGGGACAATTGCAGAATGTACAATCACCCATTACAAGTCTCATTATCACTGTATCATCGTCGGTTACAGTAAAATCGGATTATTCCAATTACCTTGTATGGAGTTTTCAGATCAAACTTCTGCTTAAAAGTCATGGCATTCTTGGTTCGTTGTTGAGTCCAAGAAATGTCCACAAAGGTTTCTTGATGAGGCAAATCTTAAAGGGGTTGAAACAAATGCCTATCAAGTTTAGAAAATGCATGATCGTGCTCTTATGCAGTTTCTCATAGCCACACTGTCATCTACTGACATCTCCTGCATTCTTGGAAGTGCTAGTTCATATAATATGTGGATTAGTCTAAAGGAAATGTTTTCTACAAAAACTAAAGCTACAATCTTCCAGAAGAAAACAGAGCTACAAAACATTCAAAATGGGTCTGATTCAGTATTTGTTTACTTATAGAATATTAAAGATGCAAGAGATCATCTTGTTGCAGCTGGTGTCATCTTTGAAAATGATATAATCATTCTAGCTCTAAAAGGGTTATCTCTGAGTACAATACATTTTGCTGTGTTATCAGAGGAAGAAAAATGGAATTTCTTTGAAAGATTTCAGATCATAGCTTCTTGCTGAAGAAGCCATAATTGGCCAATTTTTTTAGTCTACTGTGAACTTTGGAACTACAATGGTTGCATGTACTTAATCAGACAAAGGCAAAGCTTTCAGTCTTTAACAAAACCCAACTCAGTCTCAAGGTTTTCACTCTGATACAAGATCTTCAAGCCAAGGGTACAATTTTAATGGCAGATCTAGTTTTAATGGATACAATTCTAGTCAGGGGTCATCTTCGCAATATGGTTCATCTGGTAATCCAATGGTGGTAATTCAGGTGGATATAAAGGGTCAAATTATAAAGGAAAAGGAAGAGATAGATTTCAGTACAACAATGGTCCAAGATTTCAATCTCCATCATATAACTCAAGTCCTGGAATTCTTGGAGCTCCCAAACCATTTCAACAGTGGCAGAGCTAGGAATTTACAACACTGGGGTCAAAAAATAGTTTTAGAAAATCAATCACTTTCATTTAAAAATAGCTTTCAAATATATCAAAAAGGAGATTACAAATAGACAATAGAGTGTTAACTTTCAAACTCAAATTACACATATACCGATAACTCTCACTCAAACAAATAAAGAAGACGAAAATACATAACAAATTTCTCTCTCAAAAGCTACCGAAAGTAGTACTCATATGAGTGATTGCTCATAGCACAAATGAAGCAGCACAAGGAGAGCATTCGAGGGATGGAAACCAAAAGCATTAGAAGGATGGAACCAAAAAACAGCATAATGGCCCACTAAATTTGGCCATAATTCATCTGTTACTAGTGGTATAGGAATCAAATATTTTTTCACAAGAGTAAATTTAGAAACTTATTGGGGTCAATGGATCCCAATGCACCTCTTTGGATTTGCTAGTGCATTTCAATACTTTTGCCTTGAACTTCCATCTGATATTCCAACTTGCCAAATATGCAACAAAAAAGGTCATGTTGTAGTAGATTATTTCCGAAGCACAATACAACAACTGGTACTACCATTTAGTGTCAAACTTGCTAGAAGTTGGGACACTCAGCCACTCAGTATTATCACATAAATAATTTTGCATACAAAGGAAGACCACCTTCTGTCAATCTAACTACAATGCAAGCAAGTCACAATCCATCTGCACCACTAGAACAGTTTGGGTTGTAGACATTGTTGCAACATCTCATATGACCTCAAAACTTGCGAATTTGGATTTAGCTATTACATATCAAGGCACTGATACAATAACAACCACTGCAAGTGGTACAAGTTTGAACATTTTCAACATTGGTATATCAAATTTAATAGCTCGTATTCATACATTTGCATTGAAGAATGTGATGCATGTTCCTAAACTTTCACAGCATCTATTATCTATATATCAACTATGCAAGGATAATAATTGTAGATTCATATGTGATGATATCTCTCTTTGGGTTCAGGATAAAATCACAAGGAAAATATTACTCAAGGGACTATGTAAAGTTGGTTATTACCCCATTCTATTTCACTCTCCATAGAAGAAATTACCTACATTCTCATGATCACATGCGTGCTTCATTGCCAAACCTGTTAGCACAAGCTTATGACATCAAAGATTTGGACATTCATCAAATGCAATCACTTCTGCAATAATGCAACACACTAAGGCTTCTGCATCCACAGATACTCGTCAAACCATTCGTACACCTTGATTAGAATGGAAATTTATAAAGTTGTCTTTTTCACTTCCTGCAAATAAGTCTGTAAACCCATTAGAGGTGATACATAGTGATGTATAAGGACCTGCCTCTGTGTTGTCTTTTAAAGGTTCTAAGTACTATGTTAGCTTCATTGTTGAATGTACCAGATACATATGAATTTTTCCAATGAATAATAAAGCTGAAGTTTTTGCAATATTTGTGACATCCCGTCCCGAATTTATACTTATTTTATTGCCTAATCTTGTGAAATTACGAAAAATACCCCTGACAAGGGGGAAATCCTCCATGGACATTCGATTCCTTTTCACTTTTTGTTCCTTTACACATCTTCTTAGGTGGTACGTGTCCTTACGAACACGTGAGCACAAGGGGCAAAAAGGTAATTTTGCACTCTTGGAAATTTATTACTTGCTTATCGAGACAACAGTGAGTTATCAGTGTGCGGGTTGCAGATTATAATATCAATAGTTTATTCGTTGGGTTCGTTAAACAAGTGGGCAAGTAGGCCTGTCTATATTAGTATTTTATTAATTAGTACTCAACGATACGAACGTGTGAGCGTAAATGAGATTGAATACGGAGCTACGGTGAAGATTTTACGAAACACGAAGCGTTTAGGGTAGTTTAGTAATTTCATATGAGAGAGAGATATTTTTTGTCTATCTTTTTGTGGTATTGTTTTGTGAGACACTAGGGCCCACACCCTATTTCTCTTCTTTACTGTGTCTCCCACCCTTTTGTACTTCTCTTATCTTCACTCACACTCTCTCATTCTCCCTTCAACTTTCTCCGACTCCCTCCTTCCTCTGTAAAACATCTAACACACCACCATCATCTTTGCTCTCTCAAACTTTCTTTCTCAAACTCCCCAACTCTATCGTCTCTCTTTCCTACAAATACAGAAAACGCACAACGACAGAGTTACCATCCTCCGACAACCACCGTCGCCATGATTCATGATGAACCACCCTGCACCACCATCTGTTGGCCTTCTCCTTCCTCCCTCACGTCACTCGCCCTTCCCCGACCCCAAGGACCATCACCAACGCCATATTTTCCGACAAACTTGTAACGACTCCACCATGTGCAGAAAACACCTTAAGGGAGATTTCTCTTATTTCTGGAAGAATGGAACCATGGTCATTGGGCCACTTTCAGGCCATTTTCTGGTCAATTGTGACGATGACTTAGCTTCAAATTATTGAAATGCATCGCAAGGATCTTCAATACCCGTGAGGCGAGTTTGTTTAGATGACATGATTTGTGAGTGGGTCTTTGCTTTTAAATATATATTTAGCTAGTTTCCATATATATATATATATATATATATATATATATTAGACTAACGTTTATAAGAATTAGGGAATTTACGAAATTTATTAAATATCTTAAATATTACTAGATGCACAGGTATGCGTACTATTATGGAATGCCTTAATTATAGTTGCGGCCATGAATAGTATTTTATTTACTAGAATTATTGAATTACCATTGCATGATCATATTTACGTTAACTACTCATCGCACTAGTGTTAGTACTTGCCCGGGCCAGGGTCAGTCTTCACGTCTATGTTTACATCGTACCAATACGCTTACCTTGGATCTATTGTAGGCGCCAGTCTTGTCCTAGATTGCTATAGACAATTAGGACTCGTATGTTACGCGCATAACACCAATCTTCACGTGATTGTAGTACTAGAGCGTAAATCATTATTACACTCAATCCCGCTCATGTCAAAATACCACATCTACATGAATTCATGTGTCAGCATATGTCGATGAGCACCTGATATTATATGTTAATTTATTTTGAGATATTGTGATTATCGAATGTTATATGTTTTATATGTGAAATATTGTGATTTACCATAATTTTGAAATATTACTGTTTACGGTAAATGTTTTCATACTATATATAGTACATATATTTGAAAACTATACTTGTTTTACTGCGAGAGGTTATATGTTTTCGAAAAGGTTTTTACAAAACTTTATTTTGAAGCCCACCTTTTCGCCCCTCCAAGATTTAGTAGCAATGTTTGTGTCAACGAGGATTTTTGGCATACATTAACATAAGATATTACTTCAGATGATATGATTCTTATTCAAATTTTACTGTACTTATACTTTGACATCATGTGTGAAATGAGTTCAATCCTGCTCACACGTGCACTCTTGCATTTAGTCACTTTTAGGTTTAAATTTATTCACATTTTCCAACTTCACTACACTTTATGGTTTCGTCACCTTTCTGGTGTTGGTCAGCATAGCTCGATTCAGAGTCCAAGTGGTGGACATTCCGGGTCGAAGTGTTTCAATATTGGTCAAATTGTATACATTCTTGTGTACCCAATTTTCTGTAAAAGTTTAAATATTTCAAAGTGATGGTGGTGGTGAATATACAAGTAAAAATTTCAAAGTTTTCTGGCATTAAAAGGAATTTCACATCATAAATCTTGTCCTTACACCCCTAAAACAAAATAGCTTGGCAGACGTATTTTAGAAACTACCATCACATTATTGCAGACATCCAAACTTCTATCCAAATTGTGGTTTTATGCTTGTTTTGTAGCCATATACCGGATTAACAGAATGTCTTGTGTGACACTAAAGATGTAATCTCCTTACAAGTAGTTGATTGGTAAAATTCCAACCATTACACATCTCAGAGTTTTTGGTTGTGCATGTTATCCATTATTGAAACCCTATATCAATTCTAGACTACAACAAAAACAACTTGCATTTTTTGGGGATATGCAAAAAACTATAAGGGTTTTATATGTCTAGATGGTATCACAAATAAGATTTACATCTCTAGACATGTTCTTTTTTATGAAACACAATTCCAATCCTCTAAAACATCATCTAAGATACATCAGTCAACACTACCAATATCCAGCATACCACTGCATTTACTTGCAACATCATTACCATCAGTTTCTCTACATAATCAGGCCACATTACCATCATCTCATATGCATTCATCTTCATCTAGAGCATCAGGGTCATTGAATCAAACATCATCTAGAGCCACACAATCTTTATCTGCATCTACAACCTTATATTTATTGAAAACACAATCATGCAGTGCCTCATATTCTATTCCAACACCCAAATTACAGTACTAAGATACAAGTACACATTCATCAATCACATAACCTTACCAGACTAAAATTACACAGTTTCTTATCCCTGCTAATCCTGATTTCTAACAAGAATAACTTACTGTTGTTCTTTTAATCCATATGAATTTGCAACCAATGCAGACAAGATCAAAAAGTGGTATTATAAAAAGAAAAGCTTATTCTACTTGAGTAGCTGCAAATCATACACCCATTTTAGAACAAAAAACATTCTAGGTAGCTGCAAAAGTACTAGAGTGGCAAACTGCAATGCAAGAGGAAATTGATGTCTTTACTTTTCAGAAGATATGGTCACTAGTGCCTCTTCCACAGCATAAAAAACTTGTTGGATGCAAATGGGCGTACAAAAATAAAGAAAAATGCAGGTGTCAATGTGAAGGTATAAAGCAAGATTTGTTGCAAAAGGATACAGTCAAGAAGAGGGAATAGACTATGGAGAAATATTTAGTCCAGTTGTTAAACCAACAATAATTAAACTAATCCTTGCATTGGCAGCTCAATTCAAATGGTCTCTAAGACAGTTGGATGTTAAAAATGCATTTTTACATGGTTTTCTTCAAGAAGAGGTATACATGGAACAACCTCCAGGGCTTCAAAGTTCAAATCATCCATCAAATTATGTCTGGAAGCTTGAAAAGTCACTTTATGGACTGGAACAAGCTCCCACAGGTTGGAATGAGAAATTTACAAGCTTTTTACCAGGATTGGCCTTAAAGCTTCACAAGCATATCTTTCTTTATTTGTTCAACACACATCACTAGGGATAGTTGTTCTACTGCTATATGTTGATGATGTGATACTAACAGGCAATGATCCCTAGTTGATTTAAAATATGATTACAGACCTTACAAAAGAGTTTGATATGAAGTATCTGGGAGTTTTGAACTATTTTTTAAAGTTACAAATATGCTACACTTCTGATGGTTTATTTGTTGTTTAATCAAAGTATATAAAGGAGTTAGTCGACAAAATTGATCTGCAAGACTGCAAACCTTGTGCCATTCCATGTCTTCCCTATCACAGATTGCTCAAAGATGATGGCAAACCATATCACGGTCTTGATCAATAGGTGCAATACCTCACGTTCACCAAACCAGACATAGCTTTCTCAGTAAATCAAGCTTGTCAATTCATGCACAATCCAATGGAGTCTCATGTTATTGCAATTAAGAGAATCATCAAGTATCTTAAAGGTACTTCAAAGTACGGAATTCATTTCAAATCAAAACCAAAATATCTCCAGTCATATAGTGATGCAGATTTGGCTGGAGATCTTAACGACAGAAGATTCACTTTTGAGTTTGTTGTCTTTCTAGGTTCAAATCCTATTTCATGGGCTTCAAAGAAGCACCACACTGTCTCCAGGTCTTCAATCGAAGCTAAATATAAAGCTCTTGCCATCATAGCTACAAAATTTGGTTAGATAAAGCAATTATTATGTGATCTGCGTATTCCACTTATACTTCAACCAATGATACACTGTGACATTTTAGCCATAGCTTTGTCTATAAATCTAGTGTTTTATGCCAAATCTAAACATATTGAAATCGACTATCATTTTGTCAGAGAGAGTAACAAGAGGAGATCTCCATGTACAACATGTCTCTTCATCAAACCAGTCAACTAATATGCTAACAAAAAGGTTGTCTACACCTTTATTTCAGCTAACATAGGTTGTTATAAGGTTGTTATAAGGTAGTTAAACATTAGCTTTCATAAGAAGCTTTGATTAGTCATATAGCAGATTGTAAAAGAAGATTACTCCATTGTCAAGAAATAAGAAAACACATATTTCTCTCAATTCGAATTCTCTCTCTCTCTCTCTCTCTGTGCATTCTTTCTACAGTTTCTTCAATACTTCTGCAATCTTAAAACTTCACCCCCAGTATGTAATGAAATGCAATGTGTTCAAAGCATCATATACCAATCATGTGCCAATAGTTTATTAACCATAAATCATCACAATATCGATCAAGGATATCGAATTCAAGAATCATAATATTTATGCAAGCATACCACTCAATCAATAATAGAATCTGAAACATATAAACTGTAACAATACAAGTAAATGATTAGATATAAGTGAATGACTAACGTATGGAGTTCTATTCAAATATTAATCCCTAAATCCCTTACCTCGACTCCAACCAAGCTAATATTTCTTTCCTCAGTTTTTCTCGAGCTCTTAGGCACCCTCAAGTCTAGAGCTGAATGTCGGAGTAAAAAGAAATGTGCAAATTTTAGAATATTGTAATATAAAATCACTGTCCACCATCTCTACCAAAGAGAAACTGGAGAAAAACTGGAACGTTTTCCAGTTTTGCGGACAGATTATGAACAACTTTTTAACTTATCAAAACTCAACGAAAATTTATGAGTTTATATTCATTGGAAATCTGGAAGAATCACGAGTTGAAATAGCATGTGCAAAAGAATCTGTACCAGAGTTTTACACGGGTTCAAAGGGACCTTTTTGAACATGGTTTTAACCCATTAAATATAAATGAAAATTTTCGTTTTAAGTACTTGATTTAAAGCTTATGAATCCCTCTTCAATCCTACGGAAAGAATATTTTGAAAATAAGCTTTGTAATGAAAGAAAATAAGGACGAAACTGAAAGTTATGAAATCTGCACCAAGAAATTATGAACACTTTGTGACTTCAATTCTTATGATTTTTCAAAGCTTCAAGTAGGGTGGTAGAAACACGAAATAGGTACTTAGAGGATTTTTTTTTGGGATCAAAATAAAGAATACAAACATGATAAAGTAAATTGAAAAGAAATACTCAAGACACTCAGTAGGAAATGTAAATGTGTCATTATCGAAACCTGAACCTAGATCTTCCACCACCTGCTTTATAGCTGAGATTAGTCAGCTGTATAGACTGCTAATAGAGCAATCTAAAATCACAAAACTGCCACCTGCAACTACAGAGTCTCCACCACAACCCTAGCTCCTCCTCCTCCTCCTTCTTAAGGTTTTCACCGTTTTTAAAACCTCCTGGTTAGATAGTCTACAATAGTCAGCATTCTAGTGTCACTAAGCATATAGCAGAAGT
Source organism: Malus domestica (assembly GCF_042453785.1). Classification (NCBI taxonomy): domain Eukaryota; kingdom Viridiplantae; phylum Streptophyta; class Magnoliopsida; order Rosales; family Rosaceae; genus Malus; species Malus domestica. The sequence goes on from NC_091672.1 coordinate 3,982,277, forward strand.
TAATCATGTACTAAGCATATACCAGAAGATAATAACAAAATGGATTAGGAAAGTGATAATAGCTCAATAGTATACATTTTGTGTACTTAAATTATACCCATGAGCAGCTACTTAGTATTACAGTCTAGTGATATTCCTATTCATTTATAAGTAATATTAAGGGTACAAGTCAGTAATACAGTTAAAAATACAGTTAGCAATACAGTTAGTAAGTTTTTTAGTATTTGGCTAGAGTAGTTAGAATTTCTCTTATAAAAACAAAGTGGGTAATCTTCGTTCAATCAGTTAATACAAATTCTATTTTCTCCCTCTAAACTCTCTCTCTCTTTCTCTCTAATATCTCTGTGTTCATTCTTTCTGTTCATCCTTTCTTCTTAATTTTCCCTTCAATTCCTAAATATTGCAATATAGTTAACATGGTATCAAAGCCACCAGGCTCACACCATGGATTCTGGTGATTTCTCTTCATTGTAGTTTACATTTTTTTTTCCTAGTTTAATTTCTCCTCAAATTTCCATTAAATTTTCAGTGCTTCCGTGAGCTTGGGTTGATTGTTGCGATTCTTGGGGGGTCGCGTAGTTTGCTCTCGAAATCAGTTGTGGATTGGTCGAAGTCAACGGACTTGGTTGCGACGATTGCAGAGTTCATGGGGATGTAGACAGCCTTGCCGTCGAGCCACTTGGTCTTGGCGGTGCATATGAAGAATTGAGATCTATTGGTTACGGGACCAGCATTGGCCATGGACAAGATTCTGGGTCTAGTGTGCTTCTTGATGCAGTTCTTGTCGCCAGAGCCAATTTCTTGGAGGTTTTCATATGCGACGGAGTCCAATGGGAATTGAACCTTTTGTGGTTTCTCTTGGTGGGAGGAAGAAGATGAGTAAGTCGTCATTAGGGACGACAAAGATGAAATCTTGAAAAATGGAAATTTTCATCGAGTTCTTAATACAAAAAGAAGATAGTCAACCAATTTTTTATTTTGGATCCAGTGGAATCATTTCATCCCAATCGGCGACTGCTACTGTTATTGCGACTACCATTGGAGATATTCTTCTTCTTCTTCTTCTTTGTGTTCATCACTTAGTTCGATCTCTTCTTCTTCTTCTTGCTAGCGGCCTCCTTGGAGACATTCTTCTCGGCACGGGTTTCTCAGCGGATTATGAGTGAATCCTCAGAGAACAAGATGTATTGAATATAAAGACGACGAAGAACAATATGGTTGATCTTTTGACGAGTGGTTTTGACATCAATGCTTAATGCAGTCCAGGTGTTTGAAGAAAGTCCCAGCTCACAAGTTTCATTTGAAGGTTATGTTTTCAGTCCATTTTTCTCTGAATTCTTGAACAATTAGAATGGATCGTTTCTAGGTTTTACAAGTTTTTTGTTGCTGGTTAAAAATTACATTTCTACTACTTGGTTGTGGCTTATGTTGTCATTTGGAAGTATATTTGTTTAAGATTTGGGTATTTGTGTTTCTGTGTGCTCCCAATTTCAAGAATATTGTTGGATTATGGAAAGTGGCATTACCAGTTTGACTTTTCTTTGGAAGTAAGGCACTGTATGGCTATGATTATGTCAAAACAAAGTTTGAGCAGGCATGTCCATTCGTTTTGAAGTAGCTTATGCGGTTTGAGAGTATATTGTTTCTTTTACTTTTATCAATAGCCTGTTTGGATTGCACCCTAAGGGGCTTTGATAGCTTAGTTCGGATGGGGACAACTTCCTTCTTTTCAGTTATATGGTGCAGTATTCTCTCAGTATGTTTGGTAAAATGGGTATGGATTCTTGGATTCTCTCAGTATGTTGGTCTTTGCTGCTTTGATTGGACTTTTCATTGGGTTCATGCTCTCGATTTTTCTGCAAATCTTGATATGTTTGGTAAAATGGGTATGGATTCTTGGATTCTTGTGTTCATTGTTGAATTACTCAAGAAGTTTTGCTGTATCCAATTCTTGTCTCTCTACTTCACTGTTTTTTTTTTTCTGCAATTCTGTTGAGGAGTTTATGCAGTGATTTTCCCTAATCTCAGCCTATAATGTCGAGTCTAACCAACTCAGTTGTTAGCATGAATCTACAGTAAATTCGGTTATACGATGAAGTTTGAAGAAGTAAACGGTAAATCCCACGAAGGGTAATTTCGTGATGTGAATAGGTAAATCCCACGAAGGATAGAAGAAGTTGTTACAGGTAAATTCCACGAATGGTAATTCCGTGATGTGAGGAGGTAAATCCCACGAAGGGTAATCTTATGTAGATGTTGATTTTCTGTTGTTGAAATTGTGAAGGCCGATGCCATTGTTAAGAGTAGTTGTTTTTTGGTAAAATCCACAAAGGGCGATCTTGTGGTACTATAATTAAGGCTGATGTCACACTATAGTTTGTTAATTTTCTGTTTTAAAGGCCGAAGCCAATGCTAAATGAAGTTGTTGACAATAAATCCCACGAAGGGTAATCCTGCAAGAAATTGTTATAACTGGCATGAGGGTGTGTTACGACTTTATAAGAAGTTGTTCTTTGATTGAAGCTCCTACGAGAGGTGTAGACATCAGTTTGAGGGGCTGAAATTCTTTGGGAAGAACCAATATGAAATTGCACCGTTCTTGATTATGGATTTAGGTTTTGAATACCTGTCAGTTTAGTGAGCAAGTAGCATCTGTACAAGTAGCATGTTTGAGTATGGATACCTGTCAGTTTAAGTATGGATTTAGGTTCATGTTTGTGGGACCGCAATTGAGAAGAAAATGAGGAGCAAAAGCAAGCTCAATTGCTGCAATCTAAGGGCAACAAAACCCTTTGCAATCAGAAAGCATCACCAAAGTCAATCTGGAACAAGAACATTCTGTAGTGCGTCCATTTGTCCATATTTCAGTGTTTGCTATTTGAGACTTTGCTGCAATCTCAAATTGGGATACCCCAGTTGAGATTGAGCGGGAGCATTAAGGGCACAAGTCAATAATACAGTTAGCAATATAGTTAGTATTTGGTTAGAGTAGTTAAGATTTCTCTTATAAAAACAAAGTGTGTAATCTTCATTTAATCAATTAATACAAATCCTATTTTCTCTCTCTAATATCTTTGTTCATTCTTCTACTCATCCATTCTTCTTAATTTTCCCTTCAATTCCCAAATTTTGCAATGTAGTTAACAAGTGAGAGGTTTTAGGTTCGATTCTCACCGAAAATAATTTTGAACCACATTGTTATGGCAAGTCTATTGTAAGGCTTGGCTCACTTCCTCACTCCTTAATGTAAATTATATCGTTTGTTAAAAAAATAAATTATACCCACGAGCATGTTTACCTTACTAATACATATATTTTAGCTCTCATAAGTTTGATTAGTTAAGAGAGTTCATTATTCAATTGTTTGATTTATCTTGACTAGTTTACTTTTATTTATGTAAAGGTATGAGAAAGAGAATGCAAATAGCAGGCCACGTGGTCCAGTGGATTAATGAAGTACAAATGTGCAAGTACAACCCCGTGTAGTTGGTGTTGAATATTCTAATAATATATTAATATATTCGTATGGAAGAAGTTGGGTATTTGCCCAACAGTTGCTCTTCATCATATTAAAGCAATGTGACTTTTCAAACTTTACTAAAAGACATGATTCATGTCTGACTAGTGCATGGTTTACTAACAGACACAACTTTTGGTAATTGATGCTTTGCATCAGACATGCGAATTGACATATGTTGTAATATTAATTCAGTTGTATCTTATGGCGAGAAGACATATTTAAAATCAAAGGATATGTCTAACAGGTGCAATCTCTCATATATATTGGTAAATTGGTAGAAGAGAAAATCATTTAGAAATTTGTTGTATACACAATTTCATTGCTCTCTCTTCTCTCTCTATCACATTCATACAATTTCTTTCTAGTTATTTTTAAGGGAATATAATTTGGTTTTGCTAATCGAATATTTCATACTTTGTTGTATCCTAGAAGTGACTTGACAAAAACCCTTTAGCAAACTCATTCGAGTGGAAACAAATAATACTTTAAGGAAACGATTCAAGTCGTACCTCAAAATCATCATTTGGATTATTCTCTATATTTCTACCTTTACTCTAACTGTTGGGGCAGAAATAAAGGGTCCAAGTTAAAAAGCAAGCAGCTCACTTGCAAACAAGTTGCAAACAACAAAGAGTCCTTCGTCCTTCGTCCTGTGCAACTGAGTCAGCGACATCGCCAGGTGCGAAAAGCCAGGAACACAGAGAAAATAGGAATCCAGTGACATAAGCATGCGTACGTTCTGGATGGGTCGACTCAGTGGAAGCGGAAGCTGGCATCTCTGCTATCAGTTAGTTTCCAATCTTTAGAACTCTTTCTTTAATTTCGTTTATGGAGAACTAATCTCCCTAGCTAAGGCTAAGAGGAAAAATCTATATTAATTACCATTATGGATATTTCAAGGAATTTTTTATTTATTTTATTTTCGAATTGATGGATGTTAGTTATAATTCATAGGTTCAATCACGTTTTTCCTATAGTTTTGTTTCACATTCTTTTTTTTAGTGAATTGAACAAATTAGTAGATTGGTATGATTTCGATGGAAAATTTTCTTAATATTTTGTTGTCTTAGGTACAAATTATTTTTGGGATTATTTCTATAGGGAATTGAATTTGTGTTTTGTTTTGAATAACTATAATGAAAAATCACTTTTCAAACAGTTTTATATTGAAAATATTTAATTGCCATATCATCCGACTGAGAGCATTTTACGTTTGTATCTCAGTTGAGTTATAATGAATCAAAATAATGAAATTCAATAGTTGTATGCAGGTGGAATCCCGATGCTTTAGTGTTTATAATCGTTGAATTTTTCTTCTAAAATTTAAATCTCATCCAATATTATTGTTCATTTCAGTTGCAACAAATTCTGCATTCTTTTTCAACACTTTCTTAGGAATACGGACACTCAGACTTTAAGTTTATACCGCTACACAACACCTACACATAGGTTGAGCAAGCAGAAACAAAGATGATAAGAAGGAATCATTTCTCTATGTTGGTTGGCAGGTTTAGCTAGAGAGTGACTTCTCTCTCTTTTGTTTGGGCTGAAAAAAAAAAAAAAAGATAAAAGAATATCTAATCTGATGTAGTAAAAATTGGGCTGACATTTCCTATTTCAGATATAAAAATACAAATGTATTATGTTCAATTTCTAGGTCTTCACAGAACTCATGATTACATAACATACTGGAGTGTGAGTTGGGAGATGTTTATTGATGAGGAGTCTCAAAAGCATTCTCACACCTTTTGTTCAATGTCATAGCTGAAATTGTCTTGAATTTGGTTGTGTGAAATTGGTTGTTATGCATATGTTGCAGGATCGTCGTGGGGTAATTTGTAAGTGACTTAAGATTTGAGTTCACTTAAGTTTAACTTGTCACGCCCCAATCCCGACATACATTCAAGATTAACACGTGACGTCACCAAATACCCGTATCTCAACCTACCCTGCCTCCGAGATATGGCAAATCATAACTCGAGAATCGAATCGCGTAGAAAATTTTCATATACTTTATGGCTGCATCTAACCTCCTCGTTAGACTGCCTACGTACCCTCATTAGGGATCAAACCATTCGTAGTTCGTCATTCACTACCCATCAACATTTATGACAGCACATTCAACCTGAAAGATATAACACTCCTCAATCAATCATTAGAACTTGACAAATATGGAAGTACTAGATTCAAGGCTACATAACAATCCAATATGACAATCAACATTTCTACTTCATCCATCATATAAATCACTATGTTTTCAACATGAAACCTTAATCCACAACATGTAACATATCCAAGAACCAACAAAGCATAGTATTATTCTCAAGCCACATTGAGCAACGAGACTAATCATAATAATAATAATCATATCCCACATCATTCCGCAATCATTCTAATTAATCAATCCTAAAAATCAACGAAGCATGATATCAACATTTACTATGTTATTCAATCAATAAGGTTCCATATCAATTCACAAATTTTAATAAAGGATCCCTACATAATTCCCCACCTGGATTCCAAGCACTAACATGATAAGTCTAATTTATACACAATCTCTACTATGAACAATTCATATTCACTCGATTCCAAGGTCGAACTATCTTTATGGAAAATGAGTAAGAGTAGGGATTCCAGACCACTCAACAGAATCCAACCAAAATACCAAATGACCTCTTGTACTCTCTTTAGACTTGACATCTGTACAATCAGCGTCTACACCATGGGAATAATGCATCGGCATCAAGAACTTGGATAGGCTGCGAAGCTCGTGTAAAAGGTCGTACCCAGTGCACAAGGCTCCCGTTTTACGCAGGGTCTGGAAGAGGTAAATGTCGGCTAGCCTTACCCCCAATAATACAAAGTATGTGATAATAATGATAAAATCAACCATCAATCACAGTTTAGAAACCTCGAATATAAATCATTTGTAAAGAATCAATACCAAACATTTGAAAACTATGAAGGAGTCACACAAACATCCAACGGTTCGTCTAAAACAAATCACATCTCACAACCATAATCTTATACAACACAATGAAAAGTAGGCTAGAGCGACATAGTAGGCTAGAGCGACAATAATACAAAGTAGGCTAAAGTGACACAGTTCGGCCGAAGCCTACATCTTTGAAGTTATCTTAATCCAAATTCAATGAAACCCAAGGTGGATATGATCCCAGACCATCACTCAAAGGAATTGCGGAGTATGAGGGACTTCGGACCATCTCTCAACAGAATCCGAGTGGATACGATTCCGGACCATCACTCAACGGAATCGCGGAATAGAAGGAATTCCGAACCATCTTTCAACGGAATCTGAGTGGATACGATTTCGTACCATCACTCAACGGAATCGTGGAAGGTCAACAACCATATGTACAACGGCTCAAGTAAATGAGACAAACACAAGTTACTTAATTTACCAAAGCTCAACCAAGGGAAATAAGGCACAAATACTAAATTTAAAACGAAGCAACAAATCCCCATCCCAATGGTTTAATGATCCACCACTAGCCCTCACATTTCATCACAACATGCCAATCAAACAAATCAAACCATATTTCAATATATACACGTCAAATCTCATTTCATAAACTTAAATCAATGGCTAAGCATTAAAAATAACAATTCAATAGAAAACATATTTATAAAACCAAGTCATATTCACACAGGATAACAATTACGAAAACAAGGTAATCACCGATATCACATAAATTAAAATCACTCACCGAGATGAGCCGTAAAGACTCATTGAGCCTCTATTAATACTAATTTTATCTTTATAAACGATTCGAGACATGCGTCAAACGAGAAGGACACGCCACCACAATGAGCCCATCAAGTTCCATGAAATCTCAACCACACTCTATGATAGTTGACACACTAGAAGAACTCGAACTAGTTGACTAAAGAGCCAATCGTTGTCTTCCGCTCCAACTAAATATATTTCTTACACTGTCACAAACCCTAACCGTGCACGTACTGCATTTAATATGGTCATGCATAGTTTTAATTATCTTTTTAAGCACTGTCATATTGGTTTAGTTGTAATCGATCCTTATACATATACACGTCTACAATTTTGTGATTAAGTTTTGAGTGATGAATTTAATGTGAATTTTGGGAGGTTTTATGAATTGGGTTTTTTGGCATTTCATGCAAATGTGCCTAACCTGGAGAGACTCGATTTCACTCTGCAACGAAGAAATGCTATCCGAGTTCCCTTGAATTACTTCCTCCTCCTCTTCTATAAGCTCATTCTTCTTTTTCAGTGCCTTAATCTTCTCACTGGCGTCGAATTCTTCGACATCCAAGAAACACAAACCACCAGCCAGGAAAACCCAAACAACACTCAAAACACACAAAAAAAGCTCGAAATCAAATTCGACTAACATCGATGTTGTTTCTACTCACAAAGTAACTAAACAATTAAGCATCTTTATTGCTCTGACTAAAATTATAAAAATTGAAAAATCAAAGCTTTACAAGTAAGCACCAGAGCTCAGCTAATTGGCAGTATTACTTGGATGCCAAAACATAAACACAAAATTATAAATGGAAAGGAATTAAAGCGCTTCCCAATTGAAAAACCAAAGGATCTCTAACTTTAGTAAAATCTGTTTGGATGGCCAGAAAACCGAGGGAAAAAAATCGAATTCCACAAACACTTGAAAAATCACAAATTTCGTCCAATAAACCCTAGAATTCGCAGAAGATGATAGAAACGAACCTAGGGAGTGGATCTTAGGCCTGAGCTGATTCAGCTCGATCTTCAGAGCGGAAGAATCAGGGGTGTCCGATCGGGGGAACTTCACTGGCTCTTCTTCCTCCGCCGGGATTGAAGCGACAGCCCGAATCTGGGAGAAAATAAGGGCAAGAAAGATTGAGAGAATCACGAGCTTGGAGGCCGCCATGGGAGCATGGCGGAGCCAGGAATCAATGGGCCTTTTTTTTTTTTTTCCTTTCTCATTGGCTGCTGCCTAAGTTAACCTCTCTAAAATCTGATTGGTCCGCTTCCTCTTCTAACTGATTAGTCCCTTACCCCATATATATGATTGGGCCTCTTTCCCACAAAGTGTGAGTTTAAATAATTCTTAAAATCTATAGAATCACAACTTCAAACGTCCGTAACTATACCGTTATAATCCGTATTCGCAAACGGCTTTCATCTATGTGCTCGTGACTTCAAGACTTATTCAAAAACGTTACTTGTGACCTTGAAAGGTCAACGAGTAAATAATAATTTTCCAAACTTCATTCTTCGTAACTAGTTTAATTCAAATCTAATTTCAAATAAATTAATATAAATTCTTGAAAAATAATATAAAATCTCAATAATACAAATACGCAGATTATAACAGTGAAATCCGGGAACGGGATTTCACATAACTAGCCTTCATGTGGGCGAAGCCCACCCCTCCCCATTAGTATAGATAATATTATTTGTTTTAAAAAAATAATTATTTGATAACTAATTGAATCACATTATTATACACATACGAAAAACTTTTTTTATAACTGGCATTACGCACCTCTCTTTAGATATTTTGAATGTCTTTAAAAATAGATAAAATAATATTTAATAAACAGCTGATTGAATCACATTATTGATAACCCATTGCAAAGTACTAATTATAAAAATTAAAAATTAAAAAAATTGTACACAAAAAAATAATTATAAAAAAATAATATTTATATGACGAAAATACGTCTGCATTATTTGATGAATTATTTTTAGATGCACTTGAACTTTTTTGTTTGGAAGTTATTTTTTGTCCCATTCTTTTTTGTGAAGCCCGTGACTCCAAATGGGCTTCGGGCTTTATATAGTAATACAGATTAGGACTCTGTTCAATAAAATGCTTCATGTACTTGGCAAGTTATTCTTGATTTGTGATGGGTTGGCATTTTAGACTCGTGAGAGATCTTTTTTTTTGTTTTCGAAAAAAAAAAACGCTAGAAGAACAAGAAATGCACCAGTCGTGAAAAGATGTTAATTAATCAATTAATTAATTTTTTTAACAAATAATATTATCTACATTAAGAAATTGATTGACTTTGTTCAAAACTATTGTTTTTTTAGTTTTACTCACTCAAGTTTTATAGGTGCAGTGCAGGGTTTAGGATTACTAAAGATTACAAAACACTATAATGTTTTTTTTTTTTTTTTTTTTTTTTGCTAAAAACACTTTTACAATTATAGTTTTACCAAAATAATTTATTGTTTTATTTCATAACTGCTTATTCTCATAACTCAGTAGAAACAATTTTTTTTCAAAGCACTGCAATACAAACTAGCGCACTATGTTTAAAAAATACTGAAATGCGTGGCCAAGAACCAAATCAGGTTAAGTTCACCATCAATTCTTTCCTTTTCTTCTCCTTTTCATTTTGGTAGGTTACAGTCAATCCAATCAAAGTCGCAATGAAATTTACAACGCAACTTCACACCCACCGAACCCAACGGGAAATAAAATGTTTTGGAAAGGTAAAATCACATTCAAATTCATATCCTTTTTTTTGGTTAACTGAAAACTTTTGCGGTATTTGAAACTGGAACTACTCTAGGGATAAAATCGATGTTAGATAGCTTCAATGAACGTTAATTTGGATATAGACCCATAAAACTGTTTATATATCTGTATATTATCGAATTATACGGCAGAAAAAAACAAATTTGTGTGTCATTTGGATCCATCTGCTCCCCTCTAATGCCAGTCTAGGAAGGTGAGTATCGCTTTCGCTCCCATTTTTTCTCCATACATGTGGACAAGGGTTTTTTTTTTTTTTTTTTTTTATAACACAAGCGACAATTTAAGGGTGGGAGAATCTCACGCTACAAACTCCTGACGTGTCTAAACACAATTTTTAACAACCAATTCAGGTCAAGTCTTTCTTTTTATCTATTTCTTTAGTCCAGGTCTATTATAAAGGTTCAAGTCCAACCGATCAGAACCCCAGTGAAATTAGTAGGAAATGTAAGTGTATGTTCCTAACAACCAATTCCAGTCAAGCCCACCATCGGTCTTTTTCAAAACAAAAGAAAAAGACCCATGAAATTTACAATGCAATTTCACACCCACCCACCCAAATAATGCACACACAAAAAAAAAGTTGTAGGGCATGCCTTCGCGCTTCCCATTGCCCTCTGGCGCATTATAAATAACCTCTCGAGGTTGAACTACGATAGTACACACCACACCACACCACTACAACCTGTCTATATTCTAGTGTGATAACCACCAAAACTTTCTCTCACTGAGGAAATGGCATCTTCTCCTAATTCTTTGGTCTTCACAGTGCGGAGGCGCCAACCGGAACTGGTGGCGCCGGCAAAGGCCACGCCACATGAGTTTCGACAACTTTCTGATATCGATGATCAAGAAGGTCTTCGATTTCAGATCCCCGTGATACAGTTTTATAAGTACGATCCCTCCATGCAAGGAAGGGATCCTGTGCATGTCCTTAGAGAGGCAATTGCACAAACCTTAGTGTTTTACTACCCTTTCGCCGGTAGGCTCAGGGAGGGACCTAACCGGAAGCTCACGGTGGAATGCACGGCTGAGGGTGTCATGTTCATTGAGGCTGATGCCGACGTTACCCTAGAGCAATTTGGTGACGCCCTTCAGCCACCGTTCCCTTGCTTGGAGGAGCTTCTTTATAATGTTCGTGGTTCCGATGGGGTTCTTAATTGCCCACTCTTGCTAATTCAGGTACGATTACGTATGTACTTTATAGAAAGTTAGGACTCAAAATTTCATCATTAACACTTTTCAGCTCATGTCAGTGATACGATATTCATCATTTTTTTTCTTTTTATTTTTGTGTTATTATTTTGTACTGAAATATTAGATTTTTATGATTCAAATTATGTTTCTATGATCCAAATTTTTTTTTAAGAGATGTGTCTTCTTATCCAAAAACAATAGACGTACGATACACATGGATTCATAAAAATGATAAGATATCCACTTAATTCTGGCAAACAAGTTGACTACCCTGACGTTAATAACATAAAAAGTAAAAAATTAGAAGTGTGAACGTCAGTGAAAAATTAGAAGTGCCAAGATATGTATAAACAAACTAGTACATGTCACTAGAATCACTTAATAAATGTTGGTTAACGTAACTTGGTAGTATAATTTAGTAATTTTTTTAGAGAATTGTTATTGACACTCTAAAAATCTCATTTTACACTCTTCATAAGTGTATTTTACTTTCTAAATATAGAAAGTTTAGAATGCAAAATGAAAATTTTAAAATGCCAATAATAATTCTTTTCTTTTATAAGTGAATGATCTTAAATACAACCTTCTTGAATTTCAAATTTGATACTAATTTATTATGATTTGTTCATGGTGTAAGTTACACCAAATTTCATAAATCTTCTTGTGTAAATATAGGCCTTGTGTGGTAGGATGGATGAGATATATTGTGATCAATTAAAATAGACTTGAGTCTAGTCCGTTGTTTGTTGTGTTAAAACGTGAGATGGACATGACTGGATATGATGGGTTATGAATCCACAATAGAGTGGGTTATCTAACTTATCTCTATACATGAGTTACAAGTTATGTCTTACAAATCTCTGCCAATTTAATCATATCTCTAATGTCAAATCTCATTCAACCAACCAAACGAAGCAATAGTATTATATAAGTATATTTTAAGCATCTATATTGTTCTTCTTCGTAGTAGTGATGAAATAATAATTAGGCATCCATCTCTCTTATTTTCAAACTTGCCATCTATCATGCATCCATGATTAAAAGATCATGATGGTTTTTTGAGAAAATTTCAAAGTTGCAATCTATCATTCCCGATAAAAATCTATGGAGAAATTTCACGTGTGTGGTCCATCACATAGAGAAATTTTTAATTGTGACGAGAACACAAGTGGTAAATCATGTGTTTTAATATGAGTAGTAAAAAAATTTATTTTTTAAATTATTAACTTTTTAGCACACATATCCTATTATTTATATAATAACACGTGATGTACCATCCCGTGTACCGATCATATTAAAAAATTTCCATGCATGACTGTTTCAACAATGGTTTGCGTGCTAACAGTAAACTAGATCGTCCAAAAGAGTATATAGCATCTTGAATGTCAGCCCCAAAAGAATATCTTGACTAGTTAGGTATAATTATATTTTATACCCAATAATTTTGTTTAAAATATAAAATTTGAACTATTTTATATTATTACTAGGTTTGTAACTTTAAAAATGTCGGACAAAAACATATGGTACTTAAAATAATGAAAGAGGATCCTGTCCGTACTTACTTTGTGGGGATCTTAAAGATCTCCACATTTTAACTGTTTATCTTACATGGTGTGTGATCAGTTTTTGTGATGTATTATTTGTATTTAATTTTAAATAAAAAAGTTAGATAATTTCTGATCATACGATACATGACGAATAATTAAAATGTGAGAATCTCTAAAATCTTTACAATTTGAATCCATATGAAATTCAAATCCTAAAATAATGATCTTGAACAAGGACGATCTACCTCGCCGACACTAAGTTACCATCGATGAAAAATTAAATACAGACGGGTAGCATCAATATATATCACATGTGTAGACACATCAGTAAATTTTTTTTCTTTTCTTTTTATACCAGCTATTATTTTGGTTTTCTTTTCTTTTTATATCAGCTATTATTTTGGAGCAGATAACATATTATTTTCCTTTTCATGATAGTACGTAAGGTTAAGGAAACTCAGGACAATTATTGTCCTGTTTGTAGAGTAGTTTGTTGTAACGTAGCCTTCAACTAAACAGTATTTGTCGTAATTCATAAACAGGTGACGCGGCTCCAGTGCGGTGGTTTCATCGTCGCCCTCCGTCTTAACCACACCATGAGCGACGCGGCGGGGCTCGTCCAATTCATGACGGCCTTGGGAGAGATAGCGCGTGGCGCAGTTTCCCCGACCGTCCAGCCGGTGTGGCAGAGGGAGCTGCTCAATGCGCGTTACCCACCGCGTGTGACGTGCACGCACCGCGAGTACGAAGAAGTGGAAGACACCAAGGGCACCATAATTCCACTTGATGACATGGTCCACCGGTCCTTTTTCTTCCGCCCCACCGAGGTGTCCGCCATCCGAAGATTTGTCCCGCAGTTCCTCAGCAAGTGCTCCACGTTCGAGGTCCTCACGGCCTGCCTCTGGCGCTGCCGTACCATCGCGCTCCAGAAGGACCCAAATGAGGAGGTGCGCGTGTTGTGCATTGTGAACGCGCGGTCCAAGTTCAACCCTCCGTTGCCAGTGGGTTATTACGGCAACGCTTTTGCGTTCCCGGTGGCGGTGACGACGGCAGGGAGGCTATGCAACAACCCATTGGGGTACGCGTTGGAGCTAGTGAGGAAGGCCAAGGCGGACGTGACGGAGGAATACATGAGATCGTTGGCTGACCTCATGGTTATTAAGGGTAGGCCCCACTTCACGGTGGTGAATTCTTACCTTATGTCTGATGTGACACGTGCTGGGTTCGGAGAAGTGGATTTTGGGTGGGGGAAAGCGGCTTATGGTGGGCCAGCGAAGGGCGGGGTCGGGGCAATACCTGGAGTGGCTAGCTTTTACATACCGTTTAGAGACAACAGAGGGGAAGATGGGATCGTGGTTCCGATTTGTTTGCCGGCGGCGGCGATGGAGATATTTGTGAAGGAACTAGATACCATGTTGAATGCGGATGAAGAACCGATTAGGGTTCAAAGCTCTACCAGTTTTATTACGTCTGCCCTGTAGTATATGAGTTTCTGCTCGACAATATGTATGTCGTACTGCGTGCATGTATTTATTTGCTTTTATTTTCCCTAATTAGTTTCTTTTCTACTGTAATATGGATGTCTCCTTGATACTACAGATGCTTTGGTTACGAAAGCAAAATTAGTTGGGGGTAGTTTTTTCGCAAATTGACTTTTATACCCTTTGTAAATTTCCTACGTGGACAACACACGGTAAGGATAATGAAATGTTGGATGGAAAATTTGAAAACTTCATGAAATGGAGAAATTGAATAATTATAAAATTTCAAGAGAGTAATCAACGAATGGAGAAAACTAGCAAGTGAGAGAATTCTAGTCTTTTAGAGGGGTACTTTTCAAACTTATGAATTCTGTAGAAAAGAGAAAAGGATTGAAAATGGGCCAAACCAACGACCAGTCACATTAGCATTCTAATCGGAATTTCCGCTAATTTTTCAGTAGCTAAGCTTTGTTCTTTCTGGGTTAGGAATTTAGGGGAGGGAAGGGAAGGGAAAGCAAAATTAGTTGGGGGTAGTTTTTTAGCAATTTGACTTTTTTACCCTTTATAAATTTCTTACATGGACAACACGCGGTAAAGATAATGAAATGTTGGATGGAAAATTTTAAAACTTAACGAAAGGGAGAAATTAAATCATTATAAAAGTTTAGAAAAGTAATTGGCTAAAATTAAAATTTAGTAGAAAAATTACGCATTACAAGTTTATAGGATTAATCGGCAAATATTTTTTTTTCCAAATATTCCTCGATCTCAATCTCTCCCTTACATCCCTCTCGTACAATGTAAATATAATCAACGAAATCGAAAAGTTATTTAGTTTTGATGTACTGCGACATATCTTTTGCATTTTTGTCTTTATATAATTTTACGATCTTATCTCATTGATTTTTCTTTGCATCAACAATACCATCAAATATAGGGGTGGGCACGGCCTGGTCGGGCCCAAATTTAATGAAACCGGACCCTATCCAATTAGAGTGAAATAGGACGGGACGGGGTGGATCATTGCATTTTCAAAAATGTAACCGGACTTAACTCGATCCGTTTGAAATGGGCCAAAAGGGTCAGTCCCAACGGGTCCATTTCCTGATCCAATTCCAAACAGAAAAACCTAATGTAAATTTTTGAAGACAATGTGTGAGTAAAGCTTGTGTTTCTGTTCTATTTCTTTTTTGGCAAAAATCCCTAATTTGGTTGTTTTTTTTTTTTTTTAAGAGTAACGGCGTCTAAGGATGATTTGGAGCCAGGAAAAAATCCCTAATTTTCTCTACTTCTTGAGATCGACGTGGCTTCCTGGACTATTTTCACTGAGGTTTCTCGCTTCAAATCAGTATGTTCTATAGCTCTGTTCGAATTCGTATGAAAAAGTAGTGAATTATTTGTTGTTTGTAGGTTTTTTGAAATGGATTTTTTTGTGTGGGATTTATTGGAATATTTTGGGTTTGTTGGGTTTTGCTGCCCTGACCTTGCTGATGAGTGGTCATGTAAGGTTATTAAAACTTTTTAAATTTTTGGGTTTTGCTGTAATTAATTAAAGATTTGATAAAGACATTATTTATTTCGTGGAATTCCTTTTAAACATTAGAATTTGCTTTGTCTCACATTTGATGATTTGGGTATTGAGCAGCGATGCATTGATGATAATCTGTTTATAAAAAGGAGCCATTTTTTATGATGAGAGTAGAAGAGTTGCCACAACGCTCGAGGTCACCAACCCCAATGCTAATCCAGGGAAAATAATTCGGACAAGATTAGAAAAAAAATGATTAAGGTAAATAATAAGCCTTATATAATTTGTTACATTATCAATCAGTAATTTATTGGTCGTACGTCTGCAAGTGTGGTGTCAAATTTCGATAGCCAAATAGAAGGTTATGGGGGTTTTGTATATTTGAGTGTTATACTTTTTTAGAATGATCTTTGCTGGTGTTCTTTTTGGTTGCATATACGAATTACAAATCAGCGAGATTGCACACTCCTCATTGCGTTGTTGATAGGAGTATATTTATGCGACTTAGTTAACTTGTTTTCTTGCATTTTCATAGTTAGTTTCTACTTATTAGAGTGTTTTAAGCTATTTTCGTGTGTTTATAGGTCCAAATGACAAAGTTGCCAAAAAAGTGCAATTTGGAGCATTTTAGAGCTGTTGTGGGCCAGAAATAGATAGCACATGCATGGAGCAAGGTGGATGGACGTTTTTAAAGTTCAAGAGGTTAGGAATATGCTGAAGAGATGAAGAAAATAAAGTCAAGATAAAGAAGATAAGGAATCAACTAAAAAGAAGGAACGTTATCCAAAACATTATCCAACTTATCTTATCTTATCTTATCCTAACATTATCCTAATCATATTCTACCTTAATTCCAGCTGCAAGGGGGACTTATTTTCAGATTAGGATACCTACAAATCAGGTTTCTAGAAGCCAAGATCCTATCCCTAATTTGGTGCCGCACCTAGCCCTTCTAGAAGCTATATTTCCTGATGCAAGGACTACTTCTTTTCCTCCCTGAAATTTGATGAGAATTGTCCTTGTTCTTTGCTGATTTGGAGTCCTAATTCAGCCTTTTTGCCATGCCTTCCATCTTCCTATAAATACATAGTGCCGCATAAGTCATAAACCACCCTATTTCTCATCATAAAATTGCACCACACACCCATCCTACACAGAAACCTCTTTGTGCCGCAGCTTTGCAAGGAGAAATGAGAGGAGACCTTTTGCCGTGCCCTGCCATTCAAGCTTGGATTGCTGAAGAATTCTTAGGTGTATTCTATCTTTTAATTTCAATGTTTAATTTAAGTTATCTTTGTTTAAGTGCGAACATGAGGAACTAAACTCGATTTAGCTAGAGATGAATTTAAAGCCATGAACATATATTGCATATGAATTGATTACATCCAGTTATAATTTCATAAATCATGAATGCAATTTGCTTAACTGTTTAATTCAGAATTTGTTCTTGTATATTGATTAAGGATGCATACTTAGTTTGCATGTATGAATTTGATGCTAAAATATAAGGGAGTTTTACCTAATAGTTATGAACTTATATTTAAAAGTAGTGGAGGTCACTAGTCATGATCGTGTTAAGTAAATTCCTGACAGGAGTATCATGTTGTTCATAGTTACGAATGTCTTGTCAATGCTTATGATTTTCATAGAACTTAATGATCTTTGATATGTATCTCTATCATGTTATTCGTGTAGGGAACTTGATAAGAATAATTTGGTTGCAATGCTGAGTCCAATTCAATGAACTTAGGAAAATTTGAGGGTTAATTAGTGTTGTTCACGGTTAATCTAGGGTGTTGCCATTCATGGTTTATAGAAAGAGTAACTGGAAATCGGTTCGTATGCATATGTGTCATGTGTGGAGAAGGACCCTCTAGCTAGCCATTCACCCATTAAATCACCCAATTTCGTTCAAAGTTAATTAGAGTCTTAAATCTGTTTAGTTTTAGTCTTAAATTCGTCAAAAACCAATCTCCCCTTTATATTTCGTGTCTTTAGGTTAGAATATGTCCAAATTGGTTTCTTTTCATTGTTTTAAGTCTTTTTAGTTTAGAATTCGTCCAAAGTCATCCTTAGTGTTAGTTTTGAATAAGTTTGCTTGTTTTGTCCTGTTTTGAGTAGTTTGAGTTAGTTTTGAGTCATAAGAGTCTAGTTTAGTGTTTTTAAGTCTAGTTAAGTAAAATTGAGTCTAATTTGAGTATATTAGTAGTCCTTCCTAATCCCCGGCCTAAAACGATCCTTACTTATCCATACTACAATTGTCAAAAAGAGGATTTAATTTGTGTGTTAATTTATACCACATCAGTTGTAAGTTCAATTACTCATCCTATAAGAATTGCTTCATAATTGTAATATTCAAAACCAGATGGTTTTTTCGATTGTGATTCAATTGTTATTTTCCTTTCCAATTGTTGTTCTTCATTTTTGTTTCGGTTTGTGGCTGTGGCTTCCATTAATTAAATCTCACGTCTTCTCAACCACCCCAAAGCCAAATATTTGATTTTTCACTGTGGTTTGTTACTGCAATCACAAATTTAATTTCATTTTTTGCTCTTATGTGTTCTTGGTAGATCTGAGTGCCCTCCCCTCACTTTCTCGATTATCAACTGGTTCTTCTTGCTTGGTCTAATTGGGTATGTTAAGAATTTTATCTGTTAGTAAAATCTCAGGCGAGAATTTTTTGACCGACAGTTTTTTTTTTTTTTTTAAATATTTATATTGCCGAATGAATGTGGAATTCCTTCGGAGTCTCTGCAAGTTTAGAGTAAGGTATGTTGTTGTTTTGAATGTGCATTTTGTGAGTTGGGATGTTTTAATGAGAATGTTTTGAATTTAGTGGAATCTCAATCTTAATGGGTTTTTATGATGTGCCTTATCACTGAATTTATCTGCATTTTTCTAATGTTGGTCTTGGGATTGTGATGACTGCATTGTGTGGATTTTGTTTGAATTGCCAAATTTTGTCAAAGATTTGAGAGTGGTTCTTGAATGAATTTGGATTAATATATACAATGTCACATTCCAGTCTTGATTCCGTCGTAACACGATATTATCCGTTTTAGGTCCCAGCCACGTTCTCATGGTTTTGTTTCTGGGAACTTACACGAGAACTTCTTAGTGGGTCACCCATCCTGGGAATGCTCTCGCCCGAACTTGATTAACTTCGGAGTTCCGATGGAATCCTAAGCCAGTGAGTTCCCAAAATGCCTCATGCTATAGGAGGTGGGCATGTACATATAAGGCACATCACTTCCTCTCCGTTGGTCGATGTGAGATGTTACAATCCACCCCCCTTAGGGGCCCGACGTCCTTGTCGGCACAATTGCACCACACACAGAGTGACTCTGATATCATTCTGTCACAACCCAGTCTCGACTCCGCCGTAGCGTGATATTGTTCACTTTAGGACCCGGTCACGCCCTCACAGTTTTGTTTTTGGGAACTCACATAAGAACTTTCCAATGGGTCACCCATCTTGGGAATGCTCTCGTCCGAACTCGCTTAACTTCGAAGTTCCGATGGAATCCGAAGTTAGTGAATTCCCAAAAGGCCTCATGCTATAGGAGGTGGGCATGTACATATAAGGCATATCACCCCCTCTCCGTTAGTCAATATAAGATGTTACATACGAGGGTAACAAGTGGGATGTAAATAAAAAAAGGGCCTAAATGTGACAATTTATGGGTTTAGATTCATTGGAAATTATGAAAGAATATTGCATGGTTTATGATTAATGTGAAAAATTGGTACTTTTGTAGTGATATATGCTTTTGGAGAAAGTTGTAAAATTTGATACTTTCTAGCTTTAATCTACTCATTCATAACTTCGGATATATAAAGTTAAGATAGATTACTGTTACATTATGAGCGTGAAATGTGAAGAAACATAAAAATTGCAAACAAAAAGTGAACTACAAGATCGAGCACTTATGGTGCCTCCAGTTGTCAATTTTTGAGAGGAGTCTTTATCTTGACCATGAAGTTCACAAAATTCTTGATGGCTGTTGACAATATATGGAAATCCCTAAGTCAAATATTATAAATGTAATATATATGTGTAAGTGTATGTAAATTCATGATTTGAGATATAAAATTAAGGAGAAAAATATAAATTTAAGGAAGCTGTTATTGGCACCCCACAATAGTTATCTTGCACTCGAAATTTAGACAACCACAAAGAAAATTTTGTGTGATTGCAGCTCAGAAATGGGATGATCAAGATAGTAGCTCAGAAATAATGACACTCAAATTCAATTATAAATCATACCCTATGTATAATTGAAGCTCATAAATGGGAACAAGATAGTAGGAATTCAATTCATTATTATAATTCAAACATGTTGAAGTTTCTTTTTGCACTTGGTAACCGTTGTAGGAAAAGTAAGTGTTGAAAGTAACTGGCATTTTCTGTGTCATCGCTCATTTCTTCTAAAAAATGTCTTGCACAAATCAAGAAGAACGAGGACAAGGGAGACGGGGAGATCTAGACTGATCGACAGAGTTCCTTTTTGTTTTTCCGTTGTCTTAAGGTATAGATCCCTTCATTTAATTTAGTTTATTTTATTTTATTTTATTTTTAGGAGCAGTTTGAAGGATTAAAATGTTCTCATTTGGTGTAGATGATCTTGGTTTAGCAAATTGGCAGCGAGATTGCACACTCCTCACTATGTTGTAAGTTTGACTTACTTTTCTTATAAAAATTGCTTCATAATTGTAATATTCAAAACCCGATGGCTTTTTCGACCGTGATTTGATTGTTATTTTCCTTTTCAATTGTTGTTCTTCAATTTTGTTTCAGTTTGTGTTTGCAGTTTCCATTTGATGTAATCCCTCCTCTCAGTTTCCTTTTTAGAAATTTTTTTCTTTTCCTGTTCACAATGTTTATATTTTTCTCCATGATGGAAGTTTTAGTTTTAGGGTCTATGCTTTCATTTTTGGTTACGAATGTGCATATAGCTATAGGTTCTTTTTTTTTTTTTTTTTTTTTTTAAATTTAGATCCTGCAAGTTCGAGGCATTGGTGATGGAAATAAATTTGTTGCAATCAATTACAAATCATATGGGCAGAGGTTTCCATATTTGGTAAATTAGTTTTACCAAGTGTTCTTCCTAATAGGTAATAGATCACCCATTATTGTTATTAGATTCGAATTGATTCCAATGAGTGCACATATATAATTTGAATTTGATTCCTTTGCTTCATAGACAAATTTTTGAATTTCTTTCTCTATTTCTCTCTTAATTTTAGTCAACCACGCTAGGCAAAATGAAAACAGACCCATTAGATTAAGGAAGTTCAACGCTACTCATTATCCTTATTGTGGATAGGATTGTAAATAGATTTGCCACATATATATAAATAGAATATCTTATCATATATAGATTTAAAAACTTTCTACATATTTTGTATAGTTTCAAAATCCGCAGCATCGCGGACAATCTTGCTAGTCCTAACTAGAACCAAGATGCAGAAAATCCCAAATCTAGAATTTGTATCCACTTAATACCTGACTAGAACCACATGCAGAAAACACCAAATCAGACAAAGAACAAAAAAAAAAAAAAAAAAAAAAAACCCAAATCAAGTAAAACTCGACAAATCTCCTTAAAGGTTATCTTGAAGGATCTCAAACTACAAAAAAGCAAACTAGGATCGACGGAGGCCTCGATCAACGAAGATGGTCATGTGGGTGGGACGGACCTCGATCGACGGAGACGGGGATGAAACTGAATCGACGAAGAACAGACAGAAACGGGGATGAGGCAACGACGAACGGACTGATAGGGATGAGAGTTCAAAGGGAGGGGAGTCTGCTAGGGAGAGAGAAATCGAGAAAGTGACTCTCTCAGTTCGAGGGATGAAAGTCGGTTTCGGGTTGTACAGCTACAGACTCTGTGACTCTGTTGTGTTGTGTGTTGGGGAATTGAAAGAGGGAATTGGATCCTCGCCGGATCTAATTCATGGGAATCGTATGGATCAACTCATATGGACCGTTGATAAAAAATCGTGCGATCATAATTTTTTTCTTTTTTATATTTTCACGTAAAACGAGACTGTTTTACTTTTAAAACATTTAATTGTGACCGTATGATTTTTGATCAACGGCCTACGTGAGTTGATCCCTAGGATCCCCAGCAATTAGATCCGGCGATGATCCAATTCCTTGAAAGAGAAGGGTGGAGATTTATATGGAAGAAAGGTTGGACCACTAAAAAAAGAAATGCGGCAACGAAAGTATGTGGTTGGGAAATGGACCTGGATTGTCTGCTCTCTTAGTTACCATGCCCTTCCATACCCTCCTACTTTTTAGCCATTAACTTCATTTAATGCTCCAGATTTTGTCACTTCACCAACAGCTCCAAAACATCTTTAAAGCCTCCCGCCTCTTCCACTTTTCCTAATCTTCACTCTCCTGCCTCTTCCATTTTTATGCTGCCTTTCCCGTGGTGCCTTTCCGATTGCTGCCTTTCCTGTCACCTCCTTCCGATTCGCCTAATTGCTCTAATCTTCCCAGGTCAGTTTATGTTAATTTTCTTTGCTTGGCCGATTCGCCTAATTGGGTGGATCGGTGCGGTGAGTAATCTAATGGTTTTGAAGAATTCCTGGAAAAGTGGGTGCGGTGAGTAATCCAATTGTATGGCATAAAAAAATGAAGGATTTTCAACTGTCTTACCTTGAAAATATCTTAACAAGCTTCTTGCTTCACCATACATCATTTTTCTTTGCCTTTTAGACAAAAGATAGTTCTTCTGATCAACCTTTGTATAACCAAGAGATTCCATTCCTCCAACATGCTTAGCCATCAACATAAGATTCCCGAAGTGGGATACCATATTCTTTTGCCAAGTCTAACTCAGCAGCCTGAGAGTCTGATATTTTTCGCTGAGATTGTAGCATATGTGTATACTCTGGTTTTTGAAGAGCATGATTGTGTTGTTCCTCAAATTCATACACAAAAAACCTTCCATTAGATCTATTCAACTTAATAACCATTTTAGCATGACAACCTATCCGTGTCCCTGCCCTTGGCTTCTTTCTTGTAATCCGGCTTATCTTGAAGCTTAAAACCCTCCTTACTACAAGCAAAAATTCTTGAAGTGACTTCATTAGTTTTCTTATTCTTGTAGTGATGATCTTTTCTAATACTAAATCCCACTTTTCGTCCGTAGGCATTGTATAAATTATAGGCTGCTTCTTGCGAATCAAACTCCATACCACACCTCGATGTACAATCAAATTCGTTCGAGTCATCATTGTTGATATTATTTGCTTCTTCAGAATCAATCATTTTCAATCGGATCTGCAGTATAGAAAAAGGTATGGTACATAAAAAAATCAACATTTCAAAGTTGTTTCTTACGGAGGTTGTGGGTAATCTAGAACAAAACCCTCTCTAGATTTTCAAAAATCAACATTTCAACATTAAACAGATCCCACGAATCTTTCTTGTTCTCAATTACTTTAGAAGAACAAATAACGGGACATATTAAATCGGAAAAAGAGGACCCCAACATGTTATAAAAAAAGAAAATACAAATCCAATAGCAAAAACAAGCAAAGAAATTAACATAAATTGACCTGGGAAGATTAGAGAAATTAGGCGAATCGGAAGGAGGTGACGGCAAAGGCAGCAATATGAAAGGCACTACGGGAAAGGCAGCAGAAAAGTGGAAGAGGTGGGAGAGTGAAGATTATGAAAAGTGGAAGAGGCAGAAGGCTTTAAAGATGTTTCGGAGTTGTTGGTGAGGTGGCAAAATCTGGAACATTAAATGAAATCAATGGCTAGAAAAGTAGAAGGGCGGATTGTCTGCCCTCCTAGTTACCATGCCCTTCCATACCCTCCTATTTTTCTAGCCATTGATTTCATTTAATGCTCTAGATTTTGACATCTCACCAACAGCTCCAAAACATCTTTAAAGCCTCCCGCCTCTTCCACTTTCCATAATCTTCATTCTCCCGCCTCTTCCACTTTTCTACTGCCTTTCTTGTAGTGCCTTTCTGATTGCTGCCTTTCCCGTCACCTCCTTCCAATTCGCCTAGTTTCTCTAATCTTCCCAGGTCAATTTATGTTAATTTTCTTTGCTTGTTTTTGCTATTGGATTTGTATTTCTTTTTTATAACATGTTGGGGTCCTCTTTTTCCGATTTAATGTGTCTCATTATTTGTTCTTCTAGAGTAATTCACAAGAGAGATTCGTGGGATCTGTTTAATGTTGAAATGTTGATTTTTGAAAATCTGGAGAGGGATTTGTCTAGATTGCCCACAACCTTCGTAAAAGAAACAACTTTGAAATGTTGATTTTTTTTCTGTACCATACCTTTTCCTATACTGCAGATCCGATTAAAAATGATTGATTCTGAAGAAGCAAATAATATCAACAATGATGACTCGAACGAATTCGATTGTGCACCGAGGTGTGGTATGGAGTTTGATTCGCAAGAAACAACCTATAATTTATACAATGTCTACAGACGAAAAGTGGGATTTAGTATTAGAAAAGATCGTCACTACAAGAATAAGAAAACTAATGAAGTCACTTCAAGATTTTTTGCTTGTAGTAAGGAGGGTTTTCGGCTCCAAGATAAGCAAGATTACAAGATAAAGAAGCCAAGGGCAGCGACACGGACAGGTTGTCATGCTAAAATGATTATTAAGTTGAATGGATCCAATGGAAGGTTTTTTGTGCATGAATTTGAGGAACAACACAATCATGCTCTTCAGAAACCAGAGTGTGCACATATGCTACAATTTCAGCGAAAAATATCAGACTCTCAGGCTGCTGAGTTAGACTTGGCAAAAGAATCTGGAATCTTGCTTTGGGAATCTTATGAGTTGATGGCTAAGCATGTTGGAGAAAGGGAATCTCTTGGTTATACAAAGGTTGATCAGAAGAACTATCTTTTGTCTAAAAGGCAAAGAAAAATGGTGTATGGTGAAGCATGAAGCTTGTTGAGATATTTTCAAGGTAAGACAGTTGAAAATCCTTCATTTTTTATGCCGTACAATTGGATTACTCACCGCACCCACTTTTCCAGGAAATCTTCAAAGCCATTAGATTACTCACCGCACCCGATCCACCCAATTAGACGAATCGGCCAAGCAAAGAAAATTAACATAAACTGACCTAGGAAGACTAGAGAAATTAGGCAAATCAGAAGGAGGTAACGAGAAAGGTAGCAATCGGAAAGGCACTACGGGAAAGGTAGCAGAAAAGTGGAAGAGGCGGGAGAGTGAAGATTAGGAAAAGTGGAAGAGGTGGGAGGCTTTAAAGATGTTTTGGAGCTGTTGGGTAGGTGGCAAAACATGGAGCATTAAATGAAATCAATGACTAGAAAAGTAAGAGGGTATGAAAGGGCATGGTAACTAGGAGGGCAGACAATCCAGGTCCTTGGGAAAGGGGTAGGATTCTCTCTCTTTTTTTTTTTCTTTTTTTTTTCCTTTTCCTTCTTATTTGAACGGTTATAGTTAAGTCACGTCAACATATTATATTAATTTTTTATAGAAAGAGAATGACAAAATAGAGAATGTGAAAGAAGGGGATGAGAAATGATAGAAAAATGAGGGAAGAGAATCCTAGTCGGTTGGAAAATGTGCGCTATGAAACTTTTTGTTGGAGTGTTTTTGCAAAAATCCCATCGGTGGAAGATTTTAGAAACAATTTAAGGGGGGTGTATTCAATTAGGATTCTGAGAGAGTTTCAGGGAATTAATAATTCTAGGGGTATTCAATTAGGATTTTAAGTGATTCTCTGAAATTCTAGGTGTATTCAATTAGAATTTTAAAATAGTTTATTAAAATCCTTAGAAATCCAGGTGTATTCAATTAAGATTTTAAAGAAGTTTATAACATTCCAGGTGTATTCAATTAGAAATTGATTTTAAAGAATTTGAGAAAGTTGAAGAATTAGAGGGAATTGGAGAGATTTCGTAGTGTATTTTAAGTATCTACAAATCTCACCTCTTCCCATGAGATTTCGAGGGAATTGAATCAAAATTTTATATGGAATCTCTACAAATCAATTAAACTCCATAAAAATCCATGAATTTATAAATCCATTAAAATCTCTCACATTCTCAATTGAATACACCCGCCTAAATTTTGTGGTTAGATAACACTTGTGGTAACAACTCAATTTGCGTTATAAATAACCTAAGTGGCTAAACTATTACATCACATTAGACCTTGACGTAGTTCGTGATAAATAAAATAACCGTGGACGGATTGAACTACTATTTTAAAAGAGTTCACTTCTATAATAGGTCTGGACGAAAGAATTTGGCGAAGGCAACAAATTATTTTGTTGCAAAAATACTTAAGGTTTAAAATAAATAACTCCTTGTGTTGACGAGATGAAGGACCTTAAGAGCCTCCAGACAAAACACTAAATTAGAGAACAAACTTGTTTTAGGTTCAGTTTGCTCCCCTAATAATAGGATCACACAATTGTAATCTTGCTTAACGAAAGATTAAACTGGTAAATTTATAATGATCAAGAGCTATTAAAATACTACCTAATTATCAATTTTTATTTTAGTGTAAGGGTTGTATAATATTTGGTTATAAGATTTTAAAGAGCCACTTAGGGATGCTCTCATCTCATGCTAGTGTGCTTATTATGGGTGACCAAAGTTTCAACTAAATTTGGGCCGGGTTTGAAAATTTATTTTTTAGGGATAGGATTATCTCCCCTCCTCTTTCCATCCATTTTCATTCCCTTTTCTCACATTTTCTATTTTATCTTTCTCTTTTCATAAAAAATTCATATAATATGTTGACGTAGTTTAACCGTAATCGTTCAAATAGAAGGGGAGGGAAGAGAAAAAAAAAATAGGGAAGATAATCCTACTTCTATTTTTTGCTGTAGAATTTAAATGATTTGGCCTTTTCTCCTTCTTTTTGGGGTTCAACCCCATAAATCTTTTGGACTCCTACTGTCGAAGGATATACCAGGGCTTTGGGCCTCAGCGTTGGGTTTGGGTACTAAACCAATGAATATAACGAACAAAAAGAATGAACCTTCACATACAACTTTAACCAAATTAGTTCTAATTTTCCCTGTGGGTTTGATAAAAAGAAATTCAAAAGAAGAAAGATGACCTAAATTTTGATGGGTTATTCTCAAATTTTTAACAACTTAATGCCATCTCACAACCCACTCACTAGAATTTGGAAAAACATTTAGGTAACTCAAGTATTATATTTCTCTTCAAGTGGTTTGTAGTACAGTTGATTAAGAGTAGTCGTATTTGCAGTCGAGGTTCTATTTCGAATCCCTTCTCCGTAGTTTAGTGTAGTATACTATTATTTGTTAAAAGAAGGTATTATATTTCTTTAAGGAACAAGACATGTGTAATAGAAAACTAACGAAAGGGTCTCACAAACTTATTTTTTTTATCCAAACGCTTAATAATAATTTTTTTTAAATTATAAGAACAAATTGTAATATTCGATCAACTTCTCGCAAACAATAAACATAATGAATCAGCGGCAGCCTTCATTAGTACATCCCAATGGGATCCTCTGCCTATACATTACATTATACATACATTGAAACTTGTGGCCCCATGTGCAAAGGCGTTGCATCTTTCAGTAGCCAAGCTACAAAATTATGGATAATGCTAGGGATATTAAATTCGTAAACCAAATAATATGTCTCCAATAAGAAACAAACATGTTAATCGATATTTAATCAAAAATTTAATTATCTACAACCGCATCATTTAGTTTACAAAGTTGGTTAAAAAATTTGATTTTCCTAGCAGTACTCCAAAATTATAAGGTTGTGAAGGACCTAAATGCGTTTGTAATTGAAGGGCTGGCTCAATAATTAATGTCACCTGTATCCAACGAGAGTATTAATGTCATGTGTAACCGACGCTAATAATCTTCTATCCGACATCATTGACCTTTTTAAAAAAAAAAATTTAAATGCTTTCCTTTTTCTTGGTGGATTAAGAGTGCTATTCGAGAGAAAAAGCATTTTCCTGATGCTAGTATTTTTGTCGCTTATCCGCCATTACAGTCATTTTCTATTGGATTTTACCTAATATCCACCGTAAATTAGCTTCTCTTGTCATTTTTTAAAAGGGTACTTAAGGGGTTATTTCGTAGTAGTGTGATTGAGATTTCAATCCGATCTTGTGATTAAATAAATATTGATTAAGTAAATTTATATTGCAAGGCCATTTTCATTAAAACTCTCTTTATATAATACAGACATTAGCCAAAAATCTAGTCACCTTGTAAGATTCAGAGAAGTGGGTCAAAAGCAAAGTGTGATTTTATCCTAAGGGGCTCAATGTAATTATGAGTGAAACACCAATGTTGTGTCGACCAAGTATTCGGTCGCAGTACATAAACAAACTATGATACTATGTCGCTACTTAGTATTACGGTTTAATGATATTCATTTTCACTTATAATGAGAGATCTTTGGTTCAATTATTGCTAGCCCATCCCTCTCCCCCTTAGCGTAGATAAGAGTAATGCTAGGGAGACTAAATTTGTAGACTAAATTGATAAACCAAATGAGGTGTCACAATAAAAAATGAGCATGTTTATATTAAGTGTGGAGCCAATAATATTCACTAGGCGCCACGTGGATTTTTAGACAAAAAGGACAAAAATACCATTGAGGCATACCGGGATTCCAACGCGCAAGCAGTGGGCAATCATCTTTCAACCAAGTCAAAAATGCTCAAAATAGGTAACAATTTAAAGCCTATTTCATCAAATCCTTTCTATAAGGTAATCCCAAAACCTAATTTATTTATTTAATATGTTTTATATTCCATTATTTAGCTAATAAATTAGCTAAATAATATATTCCTTCCATATTTCCTAAAATTGACTAATTAAGGGATTAATTACCTAATCAATCCCTTAATTATCAATTAAACCACCAAATTATAACCAAAAAACACCAAAGGCCGGTTACCCACTAGGGCCGGCCATGCCTTTTATTTTTTTTGCTTTTTGCTACCATTTTCTTTCCCTTTTATGACATTCAAATAGCTAGTTAATTAGGTTATTATTATTTGCTAATTAACTAGCCAATTATTTCCATAACTCCCCAAAATAACTAGCCCATTATCTCCATAACCCTCCAAAATAAATCATCCTTGGCCTAATGGCCGGCCACACCCTTCCTCTCCTATAGATTGGTTCCCATTTTCACCAAACACTAATTCCAACATTTTGGCAAAAATCCCAAAATTCTCTAAACACTCTTTTTCTCTAAATTCTAACTTTGGCATCGGAGGTTCTTCGGCCAAAGCCCCCCCCCCCCCAATTCATCGTGGGCGTGTGAGGCTCTTGGCTTTAACCTAAGATGTTAATTGTTTTGTAGGTGCAAAATTGTCCAAGATCAAGAGGAATAAATTTGCATCCACATTAAGTAATAATCCAATCACCAACTTTAATGTCCTTTAGTTTACAAATTGAGTCTCCCCAGCATTACTTGAGCAGATAATATTATTTGTTCAAAAAAAAATACAAAATACAAAAAAACTATGATACCATGTCAAGGTTAAAGATACGGGCAAGTAAGGGAAGGAATATATATATATATTTTTTTTGGGATCAATTGTTTATGGGAATAGAATAAGAGAATTGTTAATAGCATTCTAAAAATATCATTCTATATTCCTCCCAAGTGTATTTTTATTTCTAATAATAGAAAGGTTAGAGTGCACAATGAGATTTTTTGGAATGCCAATAACAATTCTCTAGAATAATAAGGATAATGCTATTCACACTTATTTTTACTTTTCACACTCTTGTTAATATTTAGTCATTTATCTT
Organism: Malus domestica; assembly: GCF_042453785.1. Taxonomy (NCBI): domain Eukaryota; kingdom Viridiplantae; phylum Streptophyta; class Magnoliopsida; order Rosales; family Rosaceae; genus Malus; species Malus domestica. Next base: position 4,011,883 of record NC_091672.1, read on the forward strand.
CTTCAAATCATTTGATCTAATGGTTGAAAATTAAAAAGGTATGTAAAAGGTAAATGTGAGTGTGAATATCAGTACTTGAACAATAATGGTACAGACTATAAAATCAAAGGGCTATTTTTTCTTTTGTCTCTTTATTATGATTTCCGGCAGCTGGATTTTGACCCTTTCTGAGTAGTTTCTCTATCTTCCCATTTGCTGATTAATTTTTTGTTTATGCAATAATATTAAAACTTAAAACAAGGTAAATATACTACAGCAAATATGCATGTCAACCTAACAGAGAGGCAAATGACCAAATTGACCAATATGAACGTGGTATCAGCAGAAATTTGTTCCTCAATATTCAATGAGGAGGTAAGATTTTAAGCGTCATTTCACATTATTTTCCAGTAACTAGGGTAGGAGTAGTTTGGCAAAATATTCTATTATATGTAATTTTCGTTGAAGGAGTCACACAACCAATAAAGGGGTTTTTAAAAAAAAAAAAAATTAATTGTGATTAGGATTGGATATATATATATATATATATATATATATATATATATATATATATATATATATATATATAATAAGCATGTATTACCTTAATGAATAAGCATTCACGAATTCTTCCCTCCTGTTCCATGAAACAAAAAGCTAGACGCCAAACTATGTTTACCAAGTTGTTTTTAATTAATATGAAAACATGAGCAGGCGATTATAGTTTATAAGTATGTTAAGTCAAATCTGCAGTCGGTAAGAGTTCGCAAAAGTGTTAGAAAGGTTATCTTTTTCAATACATATGATATTTTACATTAAATTAAGGGAGACTTTGGATGCGGTCCCTAGTTACGAATATTTTTTAACTGAAACCTTGTTGGTTTTTAATTTTTTATTGAGATCCCTGACATTAATGTGATAATTTATTTCTATGTACGTTACTATATTTTTTTAATTAAAAATTAGAAATTTTAGTTCTTTATATAAATGAGATTTTAAATAAAAAAAACCATAATTTGTGGGATTAAAAATATTAAAATATAAATATACTATTGTGTGTGTGTGTGTGTGTGTACATGGGTACATTCATCAAAATTAACCAAAAAAAATTATTGTATCAAAACATGGGTACATTCTTCAAAATCACAAAAAAAAAAAAAGATATTAGGCTTAACAACAGTAGTAAATTTCTTCGATTAAACTTGACATGGATACATTTTAAAATCAAAGAAAAAAGAAAGTACCCATATAAGTTTAAAAATGGATTAGAAAAAATTTGAATAGATTTTATATATAAAAAAAAGGGGTACATTTTACATATAACAAATTAGTATATTTAAGAATGAATACATTTTAAGATTAAAACTTTTTACATGAATGGGTACATATAATTAGCATGGGTACATTTAGGCAAATAAAAAGTAAAAATAAAAAAAATATATATATATATATATATATATATATATATATGGGTACAAATACAAATAAAGTTTAAAAAATATGGGCAAAAAAAGAAATTAATATATGGGTACAAATTAAAATTGAAAAGAAAATAGGTACAAGTTAAAAAAGAATTACAAATTAAAAATGGGTACAAACTAAAAGTAAAAATATATGATAAAAAATTTAGTGATAAATATAAATATACTAATTGTAACATTTTTAACATTAAATGAATATATTTAGAAATAAAAAATATTTTATTATTGAAATAATTAATGATGTTATTAATACCCAAGGACCTTGATCAAAAATTGAAAAGGAATAGGATTTTAATCAATGGAGTAGCAAAATGAAGGATGAGAACCTAATTTTTCCTAAATTAATCTACACTATAAAGATAAAGATTCAAATTTAAGTACATTAAATTAATCTAAACTATAAAGATAAAGATTCGAATTTAAGTACATTAAATTAATCTAAGGGAACTTTAACGAAAAGCACCCGGTACTGTTCACTTTAACGAAAAACCACATTTTTACACTAAAAAGTCAATCCTGGTACTATTCACTTTACCCTTTATTTTGTCCTTATCATTAAAACTCAAAGTTTTCAAGTCCTTTTCATTAGTTTTCCTTTAATCTAAACTATAAAGATAAAGATACGAATTTAAGTCCATAGCTTCCATAACTTGAATAGGCATTTCATTAGTTCCCGTAACTTCAATAGCCATCTCATTAGCTTCCATAACTTGAACATGAACATTAGCACAATCAAACATCCACACCAAAAAGAATAATAAAAAGCATCAACAAAACTTGAAAAGAAGAACAAAACTCAAATTATTCAAGAAAAATCTGTAACCAATTTGAATTAGAACTCAAAAACCATCCCGAATTTCTATTTTCTATCTCGTCCACTGCCTCTCGATTTTCAGTGAACCGTCTATGTGAGTAACTTGCTTTTCCAAGGCGATAAACCTCTTCAAGGTCAGTTTTCTTTAGTGGGTTTCCAAGACAATCCCAATTATTACAGCGGCGTATATCGTTAATGAAGAGTTCCTTTTCAATTTATTTCAATTTGTCTTCTTAGCTGCTCTCACAGGCTGCCCACCTGCAAGGTCAACTCTTCCAGCCTCCATGTTTGCCCATTCTTCTCACAATTTCTATTTACTTTAACTAGAAAAACCCACATGATTACTAAAAAGGATAAACTTGGCTCCTTAGTTGTTAATGAAGAGTTCCTTTTCAATTAGAGGGTATTCGATTACTAAAAAGGATAACCCGAAACACAACTGCTTCTCTGTTCGTGGGAGATATTTGTGTCGCAAGAGGAGAGAACCAGAAAAAACCCCAATTGTTCAATCCAAATCCAAATTAATCATCTAAAATAGTGAATGAGGAGGAGACCCATACCTGAAATCTCTGAAATCTCAAAGGTTATTCGCGATGGCCTGTGATTTGGCTGGTATTGCGCTTTGTTCGTGGGAGATGATGTGCGCCCGTGCCGCACGGAAGAGGCGGGAACCAAAAAAGAAAAAGGAAAAAGAAAGATTATATCAGCTATTTAATCTCAACCACCCATTTCATCCAATGGTTAAGAGAAGGCTCCCCATTTTTTTGAAAAAATGCGGATCCCTCCCCTTAAGCTCCCCCTATATATATATAATAAGCATGTATTACCTTAATGGATAAGCATTCACGAATTCTTCCCTCCTCTTCCATGAAACAACGGAAAGCTAGCCACCAAACTATGTTTACCAAGTTGTTTTTAATTAATATGAAAACATGAGAAGGCTATTATAGTTTATAAGTATGTTAAGTCAAATCTGCAGTCGGTAAGAGTTCGCAAAAGTTTTAGAAAGCTTATCTTTTTTGATACATATGATATTTTATATTAAATTAATCTAAACTATAAAGATAAAGATTCGAATTTAAGTACATAGAAGGAAATACACTGCTCTAGAAAGTTATAATTTTTTAACATTCAATCTTTGATTAAGTTATGACCTAATCAACTATTCGTTTGGTTTAAATTTACAAGTTTGTTCATTAATTAGATATTTTAGGCTTAAAAACGCAAGAAAGGACCATGTGATAAATCTGATATGTAATTGTGGTTAGTTAAAATCAGGCAAAAAGGTTGATTTAATAAACACAGCAAGGAGCATCTGTTTTGGTACAAGCAGCTGCTATATTCGACTTCGACTTACAATGTGCTGTCTCCTCTTTCAGCAAAATTAGCCCATGTGACATAGAATAAGTGGCTGAAGAGACGAGACAGCCAACATGAGATCCCAATGCTCAAGAAAGTACTTTCCTATATATCCATTTTAGTGTATCTGTTATCTCTCTGTTCGTGTAACTATTCACATTTAGAGAGTTTCTTTAAAAACATTGAAATCAGAATAAGTAAGTTTCTCCATCGTGATGGTAAGTATTGATAACTGTTGATTGAAGTAAACATTACATATTATATAACTCACCAATCAACGGTTCACAATTCTAATTAGATTGCATGTGTTCGCAATTCATTTATTTTTTTTAAGTTTTATTCCAAAGGACAATATTCAACCGTTAAGAATTAGAAATGACATGAGATTTTAGTGGCGGATTATCTTTTTTGAAAGAAATGAAACGTTGAACAAGTGTAACTAAAACATCAATTTGAAAACCATCACGGAAAGCAAAAGTCTAATTACCAAAAATAATCCATCAATATTTATTTATGAACATGAACGTTGAACAAGTGTAACTAAAACATCAATTTCAAAACCATCACGGAAAACAAAAGTCTAACCACTAAAAATAATCCATCAATATTTATTTATGAACATGCGTAACCAAAGTAGGTATCAAAAGTAATCATATAATCATCTCCGTATATATGAGAGCTACCTAGTAACGTAATAATAATGCCAAAAACAAAAAAAACAAAAGAATAGTAGCAAAAATTTAAAAAAAAAAAATCAAAAACTGAATGAACAACAAGATAAATGATCGATCGATCAATCGTAGGCTGTGAAGATTGATTAGAAGTAATCAACTTTGCACTTGGTAGTCTGGAAAGTGCCAACTGAATTTCCGTTCTGAGTCAAGGGAACCTTCAAGTCGCATTCAATCTTGGGCTTGAACTTGCCAGTCTTGATCAATCCGAGTTTGAACCGAATCCGAAGATAAATCTTCAAATCGATCTCGTAAATCCCAGTACTCTTCTGCTGATTGTACTCTGAAAGCGCCTTCGAGTCTACAAGCACTTGCTGGCCTTGGAACACGGGGTTCAACACGTTCGTTTTCTTATGCCCTTGGTAAAAGGGCGTCAAGGTAACCGTGCTGAACCTTTGATCCTCGTAAAAGGCCCGGGTCTCGATGCGATCGTAGTAAATACCGATCTTCTTGTTAGGGTTTCGGATGGTGAGGTTGAGGGCGAGGTCGTAGTGGAGGGTGTTGTCGTTGGAGAAGTTGAACTGCGTGAGGGTGGCGTCCGTGACGTGGAACTTGACACGGTTAGGGCGGACGATGAGCCAAAAGATGAAAAACGCCAAGCCCAGGATGACAACGGCGGTCATGATGAGCTTGAAAACAAGGCCGAAGATGCAGCTGCAGCAGCAGCCGAGGCATCCGCTGCCGCCGCGGCCAGGGCGGTGGTAGGACTGGGATTTGGGAGGGATTGAGGGGCCGTAGTAGGCCCCGTTCAAATGGGCTTGTTTCTCTGACATGGCGGAGGACGTCGGAGGAACAGCAAACAATTTGTAGGGAATAGAAAGTAGTGAAATGGGTGTAGCTGAGAAGAATGAGAGATGAGACGGTGAAGTGTGGTGTGGGTATATATATAAGGGAGGAATGCGGCGAGGCCGCGTGGGGAGGTGGCAACACAACGCGGTTGCTTTAGAAGGTAGAAGTGGTACGCTTTGTGTGTGCGGGAATTCTTTGTTTAAGAGACTATCAGCGTGTGGAGGGATGGTGGTTTGTTAGCAGTAGGAATTGAGGTGGTTCGACCTAGCTTCCGTTGCCATTGCTTGACTTGACTTTTGCTGTTATCTGCTTCTACCCAACTTCAATTTGATAATGATTATCAGGGCCCAAGGGGCCAAGGAATATTTATCAATGAAACCTCTAGCTAAATACCTTTTTTTAGTTTACCAACAAGCCGAAGTTTTGACACCATTGCTTTCTCCGAACTTGAATTTTAACTTTTAACATTTGATCAGTATGTGCAATGACAAACGTTTGAGTGTTTGAGTTATAAAATCAATTACTATAAACACAAAGAGTTCGATATCTAATTATGACCGATCTATCAAAATATATATATATATATATATATATAATGAATAAATAAAATATCACTTTTTTGACCACTTCTTACTGGTGCCTTGTTACGAATTCATTCATTATTGTCTAATCAATGATATTTTCCATTGAAGATTGGATTTTTATTATAATAGAAAAGTATGATATTTTCATTTATTGAATAAAGGCCCTTATATAGACATATTTATAGACTATTCAAACTAGGTTTAAAAATATTGCAATACAATATAATTAATTGCAAAACAATAAAAATATTTTAAACACTTTGTTGACAGTCGAGCTCACTAAAACTGCAAGATTACAAGGATTAATATATCGACTAAATATCATGTTACACTAAGAATATGTGAAAAAATTAAACTCTCAAATCGCATTGAAATAGAGAGTACCATGTCCATAGATCTAACCATTCTACAACTTGTCTCTCTATATAATCTTTTGGTATATAATATATTAATTAATTGCATTTTGTAACCGAAAAAATAAGTAATAAGTGGAACTTGTATAGAAAATCTTTGAACTTCTGCTTAAGTTGTTGGGTAGATAAAACTCATGCTTGACGTTTTTGTTTCGGTTTGGTCACTTAAATGCTAAAATGAATATTTTTTTTTTATACCAAGAAAACAATATTAATCGTTTTGCCCATTTAATATATCTGTAAGAATGTGAAGATAAAGTCCCACATCGGGTACATACCTAAAGTGTAATTTTTTGAACAGTCTCATACATCTGTTAGTCAAACTGTTAAGTCTTCTGTTAATTGATGACGTGGCGCGCCACGTGGACAATGACTGTGCGCCACGTGTCATTAAAAAAATATTAAAATAATTATATATATAAAAAAAAAACAGAACCCCCTTCGTCTTCCCCATCTCTCCACCCCTCCACCCCTCACCCACCGACACCCTTCCTCTTCCTTGATACCCACCCCTACCACCAAGCCTTTTCTCCTTCCCAAAAAACCAGTCCTTCCCTTCCCCCAAAATTCCCTCCCTCCATTCTTTTCTCTGCAAATCAAAACAACAAAACAGCCCTCACGCAAACTCTCTGCAAATTCACAAATTCTAATTTCAAACTTAATTAAAAAAATGAAGTGCAAATTTATTCGTGTGCTACAGAACCTCGAAATGACGCGGTTCCTGGAGGCGAAGAAGAAGCTCCGGTCAGTGCTTCCTCGCCTGAGGTGACCTCAGATCTCGCCGATTTACTCAACCTGTTTTGTGGCTTTGTCCATTAGTGGGTCTCTATCTCTCCCTCTCCCTCTCTCTTTGGATATATTCTCTCTCACACTAGCGCTGTAAAACGCAGCAGCAAAGGGCTCGAAAATATCTTTGAGACAGTTTTGAAATTTCTTCTAAAAACCTAGAAGACTTTGGGGGCAGTTGGAGAAAATTTGGAAAGTGGGTGTGTACCCGCTCAACATTTTAATTTGGGGCGTGCTATCCACACACCCCATTTTACTTCTTACACACCCCTTGATAATTCTGTCCATTGATATTTTTCAATTCATCCAATCCGACGGTTGAAAATTAAAAAGGTATGTGAGAAGTAAAATGGGATGTGTGGATATCACACCCCTTTAATCTAATTGCTTGGAAAGTGGGGGAATATTTTGCTGGGAAGAGCGTGGGTTTTGACTAAACGCTTGAGGAAAGGTTCAATCTTTCTCCTTTTTATTCTATATTAAGTATACTTTGTTCTGCATTTTGCTTTATAACTTGCAGTATTTTGTTGTAACTGTTAGTTTGTGATTGAATTTGGAAGAAAGCTTCAATCTTTCTCCTTATTTTCTCTACATTTCTGCTGTCATTTTTTTTTTGGATTAAAACTGTAGGATTTTGATTTGCTTTTATGTTTGTATCAAAACCTAGAACCCAGATTCAAAAGGGTTATCTGGGTTGGATTCGTTTGTGTTGTTCGATCCATATCCAGATCCTTTGTTTGTAGGCCTGATTGTATTTGGATCAGAATTCATTAGGATTGTACAACAATGGAGGGTGAGAAAAAGTACATTACTGTCGAGTAGGGAAGAGGGAGGGAGGGAATTTTGGGGGAAGGGAAGGGGCTGGGTTTTTGGGGGAGGAGAAAGGCTTGGTGGTAGGGGTGGGTATCAGGGAAGAGGAAGGGTGTCGGTGGGTGAGGGGTGGAGAAGATGGAGGAGATGGAGGGGTGGAGAGGTGGGGAAGACGAAGGAGATTCCGGGTTTTTTTTTAAATTAATTATTTTAATATTTTTAATGACACGTGACGTCCAGTTATTGTCTACATGGGCACCACGTCATCAATTAACGGGAGATTTAATAGCCAGACTAATGGATGTATGAGACTGTTCCAAAATTAACACTTTAGGTATGATTCTGGGATGAAAAAAACTTCATATACCAAATGTTAAAAACCACGAAACTTGAGAGTAGTAAACTGAGATTTACCCTAATTTTATTGTGGAACCTTAACTTTTTCCCTTTTAAACAAAGAGAGCAAAGCAAATGGTTTTTTCACAGCAGCTTGTTTTAGAAAATGATCAAGTTTAGTGGACCAACCCGCAAATTACAGTAACCATGTAAGAATTTTCATTAAGCTAATTAGATAAACGAAGCATAAAGAAAAAGAAACAGTATAAACACTGATACACTCAATTCAAATGAAAGATAAAAGTGCTCAAACGGAGATATGTGGCGGCTGCCTTGAAAACAACATAAAAAGAACCAATTTTTTTTAAGAAGTTTTAACGAAACATTTCTAGTACGGTTCACTTTTAACTTTAAAGATATTTTTATTTTAAAAAGTCGCTCTTAGTATTATTCATTTACAACACATTTTTGTCATTTTGGTTAAAACTCAAAGTTTTTAAGTTTTTTTATTAGTTTTTTTATTTTTTTATTTTTTTATTTTATTTTAATTATTTTAATTTTTTTAAGCCATGTGAGAATTAGGTCACATGTGAGCTAAATTTTATATTAATTTTGGAGCTGGAAAGACTCACAAGGCATTTTAGTCTCCTGTTAATCATCATCGTATGATTTACTAGCATCATAAATTAAATTCAGGACGTGTCGTTTAGAATATTAGCTTGGAATTTTATTTTCTGACATTTGGTAATTTGAATTTAGGTGGAGACGCATGTATGAAGCACAAACTAGACACAAAGTCTATCTCCATTCTCCACGGGTGTTGAATTTTATGGCAGAATACTATAGAATTGACAATTAAGTAAATTATGCATTGCCAAGTCCATCTTCACTTTTCGAAGATAACTCGTTCACAGGTATTTGCGGCCAAGTCCGACCATTTGAAATCATGACATGTGGCGTGTATCGATCCATGCCTTTCTTTCTTTCTTTTCTTTCACAAGATTATTAGAACGGTGCATTTGACCTAATTTTCAGACCGATTAGCTCAGTATTAGGGAATTCCAACTCTAGTTCGACTATTTTCTTCTAGTTCGGTTTCGAAAAAATTTGGAATTTCAACGTCCGTTACGATTCATGAACTTGGTATATATTTTCCAAAAAATAAAACTAAAAAGTAGTCAATGTTGCATCAAAAGTGGTTTACAAGGCAGAATCACATCAAGTTCAAATAAAAACAAGAAACTCAAAATGGCAAAACTTTCACACTGGACCAAATCCACACAAACAAAATTCAAAACGAACAAAAGGTCCTTATCTGACAACCATGTCCACAAACAACTGAATAAAGATAGAAGGAATATCCTTCAGAAATTGGGTGGCTAAGATTTTAACAAAATGAGAAAAATTACAAGGAGAATTTTAAGAGCAAATTGAATTGGAGAACATAAAAAAAAAGGTGATTGCATACTCAAATCTGAGCATGCTTAACTTTTGGACTTTCTAATTTAGATTGTGTAAAACAGAAAACAACTCTTATATGAATCCATCAGAATTTGTTAACGCGAGCCCAACACATGTGGGCTTACTTGACTTTTGTAATTAGGGTTCCTACAATCTTGTAGTTTGTTTACTCGAAAAGGAAATCAATTAAAGGAAGAAATCCTGAACAACCAATACTATTACAATCAAACATAAAAGCAGTAAAAACTCGTAATGGAAGGGTCCTATCTCAAATATCCATATTGGAGAGAGATAAACCCACATTATTTATAGCGTCAACCACGAAGTTTGCTTCAGGATATATGTGCTTCCAAGTCACACAATGAAAGGAGGAAGGTAACCAACGGATGTCATCAACCGTGTCTTGAATTCTCCAAGGGACACCACACCTGCACTCCATAGCATCAATAATGAACTTAGAATCTCCTTCCATGGAAATTCTTGAGAAACCCTTTTGTTTTGGAAACTTGAGTGCATCTCTTAAAGCAAGCACTTCAAATACCGTTATATTATATTCATCCCACGATCTAGCTTCAGTCACCGTTGTAGTCTCTTATTCTCTTATAATTAGCTCCAGCCACCTCCCTATAAATGCCTCATCTCCACCAATTTTTGGTACGCTTTTGCTACGTACTTAAGCCCTAAAATCTCTATCTTTTCAAAGAAATTGACTTAGGCATTAGAGATCCATTGGCCAAACACCCCCTACCTTGTGGGTGCATGAGGCTTTGGCCTTGATCAAATGTGTTTATTTGTTTTGTAGGTACAATTTCATCAAGATTGAATACGGTAGAAATTTGTTACCACATAATTGACTCCACGAGCGGTACACTCGAGAGTGATCCCGCATGAGACGACGTGTTGAATAAAAAGTCTCACATAAGACATTTTACAAAATAGATCACAACTTATATCAATAGTTCCACTTAAGCGTATCAAGTCCTTTTGCATAAAAATTTCACTTATTGATTGCATGAGTGATTAAGTGGGGACAATACTGATGCGATTAATGGTATACTAACTTTCATTAATACCAGTCTCTCTGAAACTTTAAACACAATTTTCCTTCAATAAGTTAATTAATTTTATATGTAGTTTATATATGTTAATTTATACTAACTTTCATAAATGCCAGTCTAATTTATGCAAACTTTCCTGATACCGAAGACGTTGTGTGATGAGTTGAGTCAAATGGTGGCACAATTTTGGTGGGGGAGAAATCAAGGGCTACAGAAAATATATTGGGTTAGTTGGAGGAAAATGTGCAAAACCTTAAAGTGAAGGAGGTTTGGGGTTCAAGGATTTGTATACGTTCAACTTGCCATTGTTGGCAAAGCAGGGATGGCGCATACTACAACATCCCGAGTCCCCCAGTTGCTCAGATTTTCAGGGCTCGGTACTTTTCTCAGGTTGGCTTTACGCATGCTCCAGTAAAGCCGAATGCTTCCTATATTTGGAGGAGTATTGCTGAAGCACGTGTAATTCAGTCGGGTGCGAGGTGGCGTGTGGGTGATGGGAGGAGTATCAATGTTTGGGGAGATAATTGGCTGCCAAGACAAATTTTTTTTCTAGGTTATCAGCCCAATTCCAGCTGGTATGGATGCTCCCTTTAAGGTCAGTAACCTAATTTTGGAAGATGGAACTTTGTGGAATGAGGAGCTAATCACTGCCCTATTTTGGGAGGAGGTGGCAAGGTTGGTTAGGAGCATACCATTGAGTTTGTTGAAACCACCGTATATAATTATGTGGAATGCAGAACCAAGCGGGAAGTTCACTACGAAAAGTGCGTACCATATTGCTCGTACGAATGGAGTGGGAAATAGTAATAGTCCTGGAGCGTCTGAAATTGGCAGCGACATCAAATTGTTATGGAAAGCTCTTTGGAGGGCGTGTGTTCCTGGGAAGGTGAAGCTTTGTGTCTGGCGAAGTTGTTCGAAGGCTTTACCAAACGAGGGCAAGTTTACAACAACAGAAGATTCTCACCGACGCTTCTTGTGCTTTTTGTAATGGCGGCATAGAAACAATAGAACATATGCTTTGAGGGATTGTCCAAGATAGGCAAATTAATATTTGGTTTTCTAGTCCATTGGATTTTCGAGTGCATGAAGAAAGAAATTTGGGATGGGTGGATTGGTTAGTGCGTCTGACCTCATCACTGGCAAGGGAGAGTTTTAATCTTCTTTTAGTTATGATTAGCAATAGTGCCCGCGCCTTGTTGTGGGTGTTGGAACTATTAGATGTAAAAATGCATAAAAAAAAACATGAGAATGTGGTGTAAAATGATATGTAAGCCAGTTTTGTACTGAGAAGGCAGGCACACATCTTAATCAAAGTGAAAAATGATGTCTAAGGATTAGATCTAGTATATTTCAGCTAATGATACAACTGCCCCTGAATTCCATGTTGCAAACTTGCCTATTGAAAAGCCTCTGAATTTATAGCCTAAATCAGCATCGCACCATTAACTCACATTATTAAATCGGAATAAAAACACTGAAAAACATATGAACTCATGCCCAACTTTGATATCTGAACAAAACAAAGCCTTCAGATCAAAGCAAAAAACTGAAGATGGTTACCTGAATTCAATAAAAACTGAAATATGATTACTCTTAAGCATGCTTTTTTTCAGGAATCAGTAAAACTTGAAAATATCCCAAACAGACTCTTATACCTCATGTATCCAATAGAGCTTGAATTTCTAAAGGAAAAACTTGAAATCATATACGTAAGAGTTGTGTTCCCTCTGCCAAATAAAAGTGAGAAAGAATTTCGCAACAAAACACATTGGTTCCAGCATTAACAACATAAAAAGTTTCAAAATTGCAATCTAAACTAGTGTTTTCTTTCTTCCTCTCCACGTTCGTAAAACATGAAGACAAAGCTTTCCAAAATTCCAACGGATCCTCTCATTTCTTCGCAAAAATTATAAGAAGAGCGTCACAGGTGCCAGCAGATCTCAAATTTATTAACCGAGCAACCAAAATGCAAAATACTATTTTAGCCGGGAAAGGCCCAACAGAAAAAAGCCAAACCATAAAAAACATATTGAAAAAAATTTCCAGCCCCCTGCTGCACCAACAAACCGTGTATCTACAATTTGATAGCGTTTCTACCAGACATATACCAAATAGCATTAATGATTATTAAACTTGACCCTACACTACATATGAAAATTTACTCATTGCTCTCACAAATCACTCTCACAAATCCAAAATAACGTAGATATCACTCTTCAAATTTTATCACGACTGCCTCAAATCTTATGAATCAAGCATAACCATCACAGCAAGTCAAATGAAAAAAAGCAGCTGTGGATTTAAATAAAATTGCTAGCACAAAAATCAGCAAGAAAATATGCATTACCAATTAACAACCCATACATGCACAAAAAAGGTCCCAAATCACCAAAACAAAACCAAAATAAAATAAAATTCAGCCGCAAAGGAAACAAAGGAAAAAACAAATAATACAATTATATACTTTTAGCACAGAGAGTGCCAATAATGAGAATCGAAAATCCAAAAATCTGAAAGGGACGGTTTCCCGAATCTGAAAAACAAAATGCATCAGACGCGTACAATAACATTCCAACGAAAAACAAAAGATCGAAACCATATAAGCTGATAAACATGCAAAACTCACCTGGAAATGCCGGATTAGATCGGTCTCAACCAAGTTCGAAGCGAACCCACGATGGGCACAAAATTTCTGAAATCAAAGAGCAACGCCCATGAGATATTAACAAAAAACGTCCAAAGGACTTCTTTACCCAACTCACTTTGCAGCGCACACATTCTGAGTTTCTTTCAAATCAAACCTAAAGTAGCCAAAACCCAAAAAGAGCATGAAACAGAGTTTACTATCTCTGTCTGCAATTTAATCCATGCGGTCCAACAGAAAATCACATAAGCAAACGACATGAAAAAACCAAACTAATTATAGAAATTTAATTAGTACAAAAAACCCAGGGACAATGTCAATTCATAAATCACATGTACTCACAGATAAATAAGATCTTGGTATTTGTGAACTAAGGATAAGCTGATTTAGAATCACGATTCATAATATTAGTCTTCAGACATGTAAGCGACCAACAATCTGTCAGAGCAATACCATTTTGTTTTTCCACTAATCCACATGAGATGAAAGCCAAACATGTCAAAAAAATTTGTGCCCTTCAACACAGTCAACACATGGATTAGTCCATTGACATTTAGCTTAATGAACCATTGTTCTTTACCACATGGCTGCAATTTTTATATACAAACATTAGTCTTTTAACACAAATTTTCAAGATTGTCTATGTGTTCACCAAAAACACAAAGGCTTCCAAAATTCCAACGACCCTTTTAATTTCTTCTCAAAAATTCAAAATCCATTTTAATCCAAACGGGAAAAAAGCAAAACCATAAAAAAGCACACGCAAATAATTTTAAAACAACTGCACTCACACAGTTTATATCACCAAGAACATATAAAAAAAAAATTTAAATCACAATCTAAACTAATGTTTCCTCTCCTCCTCTCCGTGTTTGTAACCCCCTGCAACATAAAACCCAGAAAAACAAACCTTCACACAACCTCAACAACTCCTCTCATCAAAAACTACGAATCCATTTAAATCCAATAATTACCAATCCATGTCCGAATAGGAAAAAATGCAGAAGCGCAAAAAAATACCCAAAAAATTACAGCAACGTTGCAAATACCAGCAAATCAGAGATTTGCCAACTGAAGAACAAAAACGCAAAATTCTCCTTTAACAGGGAAAACCCAAGAGAGCACCACAATTGACAATAAAGGGAAACGATTAAGGTTTCATCAAAACAAAAGAAAAACCAAAAGAAAATGATTATAAAATATACCTTAGTTGGATCACACTTGTTCCACAGCGGGCTACAAAGACGCCACCCTTGAAAAGAGGTGTAAATCGGCCAAAAACCCAGCCACAACCCAGAAATCCTAAACGGAAAAAAGGGGAAACAACAGGAATTCTTTACCCCAATTAGAGATGTCGAAACCCTCGGAACGCAAAAAATCCCAAATCTAAATAGACGCACAACGGCCCGGCAACCACAAAATCCCTTAAACCACGAAAATCAGCAACCCTTTCCGCGAAAGAAAGCACATATATCACAGGGAAACAAAGGATCGGAAGAAAGAACAGCCAAACGAAAAGAGCAAAAGCCGAAATCAGGAAAAGCAACGAAGGAACAAACGGAATAAGATGAGCGATGCGTGGAAAACAGGGACACAAACGGAAAGAAAACAGAGAAGCGAGGGCAGTTCCGTCCGGACACTGGTGATCTACAGTGCCGGGGAAACTCACGTTTAGTGTATATGATGATTTGGAGTATTTGGAAGGGGAGGAATGACTTTTATCTGGCACGGTCTTGCGGAGAACCCTCAGAATATTCACTGCAAAAATATTTCATGGCTGCAAGAATTTAAAAGTTGGCATGGGAAGGAAAACTCGGGCAGAAAATCTGCGGGTATGGTGAAGTGGAAGACACCAGCGCAAGGATGGATGAAGCGCAACTTTGATGGAGCTTGGGACGAGCAGCGTGAAGTATAGGAGGAGTTGGTGTGGTGCTGCGGGATGATACAGGTCAGTTTGTGGCTGCGGTGGTGAAGAAGATTGATGGAATTTCACCACGGAGTTGGAAGCTGCTCGCGCTGGGGTTATGTTGGCACGGGAAGTCAATGCCGCAGCAGTGGAACTCGAAGGGGGATGCCACGGTGGTCCTCTCGGCTCTTAACAATCTCGATGCAGAGGATACATCTTCGATGGGAAAGATTGAGACTTACTTATTCGTGGATAGCTCTTTAAAGAAAAGGTTCTAGTTCGATCCACTAGCACACAAAGAATAACATAGATAGAGGAGAGGTGTACCAGATTATGACACTTCCCGGTTTGTCATGATTATGTCGGAGTTTCTTTCAGGATAAGATGAAGAAAATAGGGGCGAGCTTGCCATCAAACTGGTCTACCGAAGAGTTTACTCGGATGGTTATTGGGGAAGAGGAGGAATAACTTGACTTTCTTGTGAATTTTTATCCACAAAAGTGGGTTGGTTATTCTATTTGCATTTTCTGATAAAAAGCATCCCTGAGCACTTACCATTCACAACGACGCTTTCTTAGAGCATGGTTGGGACTTTCCAGTAATCAAGGAAGATTGTGGTTTGAAGAATCCCTGATATTATTATAGATCTCATTGTGGAGGATAATTTATCTTTGTAATTTAGGTATGGGACGCTCTTTTTTTCTTCGACCGGATTGAAATCCTGAACAATGTTTTTATTGAGGCCTAGTAATTTGCACCATATCCTGCATGTACGGTAGAAACTCCAATTTTTTAAAATGAATATCGTTCTTTGAACTAAAAAAAATGATATTATTATCTCTACTTATGAGTAAGAAGTTTGACTTTTATGAATGAAGAATCCAAATCTCCCATCCCAAATATTGTTGTAAAAAAGAGAAAAATTCCTCGTCTTTGAAGCTGCAATTGGGTCCTAATACGTTTATTGGGCCCGAAACCACCCAACTAGAAACGTACAGATCAAAGGGGTCCAGCCTACAACTCAGCAAGCTGGTGTAGCCTAAATGTTTTTCATAGCAAACCAACCCTAAGATCTTTTGGAGATGATTGAAATAAAATGTGAGTTTTGGTTGCCTTAGTCTTTTCTTACGTAATTAATGAGATTTAATTGCCACTAATTATGTTTCTGTTGGCATGTCATGTCATCGTGTTTATTTGATTTAAACACGTTTTAGTCCTACACCAGGAAGCCTTATGTAGTTCAACTGGAAATCGAAGCAGCCCAGATCCTCCTTTTCAGGCCCTATATATATGAAATCCCAAGCATCATATTTTCACAAATACATATAGTTAATTAGGGTAGCACTATGTAAATAGTGAATTATTATAATGCACACTTCTACCTATTACGTTCTGGCTTCAAAACGCCCTACCCTTTAGGGTAATAATTTTGCTTCTTCTCATCTATCATTATATATATGGTGGAAGAGCCGTTGAGTGAAGAGGCTTTTTTATTCGAAATTTTACTGAATTTTTTTTTTTTTTACTATGAACCTGAGTTTTGAGAAACTTATTTGTGAGTTGCCGATTAAATCAATGGTTGTATATCAAAATTGGAAAACAAAATTTGTTTATGCTTTTTAATTAAATTACACAAAATCAACATAGGCCAAAATCTTAAGGATGCAATATATTCATTGTATCTTGAGTAATCGTGAAGAGCTTGAGAGAACATGCAATCATGTGATTGGTTTGACGTGTATGCGACACTCGTTAGTACCCCCACGCTTCAACAATGTCAAATTTCCAGAACAGCCTAACATGCATTGCGTGCATTAAGGCACCTCCCTTCTTGGAAGCTTCATTAAGCTTTTCTTTCGGATTATTTTTAACATAAACGAAAGTCCCTTTCCATCCCCCTCCCTCCATTATTAGGGGTTTATGAAAAGGACCACCACTCCTACTACCATGTGGAGGATATAAAACCACCCCCAAACCCATCCAAGTTTCCTAATAATCCTCCCCACCTTAGCTAGTTAAATACCTAGAGAATACTACTTTAGATAACTTGATTAAAATAATAGTATTTAACTTAATTTTAAACTTGGTTACAGTAGTGGAAACACACTACTTTAGTTAACTTGACCAAGTTTAGATCTACAGTAAAATATAAATTTATAAAAGTAACCTTTTATCTTTATATAAACTCATGAAGCCCATGCCATGCCCATCACCACACACTTTGTAGAGGGCCACTCATATAGTCATATGTAGAAGCAAACATTTCTTCACATTCAACATAAACTGTATACAATTATGCACTCAATATTCCTCTCCTTGGCTTGTGGCCATTTTTAGGCCTTTCTTTGTACTATCACCTTTTTTAATAAGAAAATCATGCTCTAGAGTTCAATTATTTTCCCAAAAAAACTGTTTTCTCCAACTTCTCACAAGAAAATGAGATGGACTATATATAATAATACCACTCCCATGTGAGAGAATCAGAAAAAATGTTGAGGAAAAGTTGGCGAAGAAGACTTCTCCAGCTAAGTACTATAACTAAATCAGTAAAAGGAAGGCTAATTAATTAAAAAAATAATAATAATAATATATATATATATATATATATATATATATATATATATATATATATATAACAAAAGTGAGAAAGTGAAAGAGAAACAATAAAATAGAAATTAGAAAATGAGTGAACAACAAGCAACAATAGAAAATTTTAAAGAAAATTTTAAATGGGCAATTGAAAATGAAATAAAATGACATTGACACCCCAACCTCCACTTGCTCCCAAGTTGCTATGTGCCCAAAATAAAATGCAGGATTGGGAAAAAAAAAATGCAGGATTATTGATTTCATATTATATTAATACAACTATAAAAATTATAAAACTTAAAATTCAATTACCACCGACTGCAATTTTGCTATACGTCTATTTCATAAAATCCTCCATACTTATTCTATAGCAAAATGTACAATTCCAAACCCAACGTATATATGTAATTATCCAAATACAAAAGACAGAATTTAAAAAAAGCTAAAATAAAATAAAAATATGAGAAAAAGGAACTCAACTAACGGTGTTGGACCAACAATTAAGGGCAACATCAATTTTTGCCTCCAATTTCTTCATACGCTCACACTGCAGCGCTGCACCAGCTGGTACTTGACGGCGTTATTACCGACCACAACTCCGGTGGTCTGGGAACCCAGAGGGATAAAAGCAGGGCACCGGACGTACAAATGGTACCGACTGGTTATGAAGGTGCCGACTTTAAACCTGACCCGGCCGTCTATCTTGATGAGCATAAGAACCGACCCGGCATTCTGGTCCTGCCCGAGAGCGATGGAGTTGTACGGTGCGATGGGGACCTCGGTGCCGTAGATAAACGGCGACCAGATGTTGACGTCCTTGTGGCCTTGGTACACCGGCGGGATGAGCGTCGAGAACGTGATCTGCTGCGAACGGTACGTGGCGTAGACGTCAAGCTTGTCGTAGTAGATGCCGAGCTTGTCGTTAGGGTTTCGGGAGGAGATGGTGACCTGGAAGCTGGAGGAGAAGACGTTGGGGACGGAGGTGTTGAAGTTGAAGACAGTGACGTCTTGGAGGACGAAGCGGGGCTTGGAAGGCTGGAGGATAGCCCACACGATGAGAATTGTGACGAGGAGGATGAAGTTGAAGATTAGGAGGCCGGCACAGCAGCGGCGGATTATCTTCCGTCGCTTGCTGTGGCCATGGTGGCCGCAGTCCTTCGATGACATAGCGGTTGTTGTGGCGGAGAGAGGAGAGGAGAGGAGAGGAAGGTTGGGTTTCTAGTCGCTCTCGCTCTCTGCTTTTCTTGGGAGTTGAGATGACTTCACCCTCTTATCGGCGTGTGGGTATATATATTGTAATATATAGATGGTTTGTTTCAAGGATGATGATGATAGTATGTGGTGGATCATGTATGTATGGTGGAAAGCAAATGTATAAAAGTAAGTAGGTGTAAGTTGTAATGTGTTTAATTAGCGACATTTGATGGTTTCACTAACTATGAGGAAAATGAATATTTTAATTGAATGAAAAGATTATTCGATATCATGTATCAATCTATGGTATTTGGTAAAACTGACTGATAATCATCAATAATTTTTAAACTTTAACATATACTGTAGATTAATAGATTGATAGCATATACAAAGATTTAATTAACCTTGCTGTAAGGAGACAATTGGAAGGGGAAGGGGGTCTACTAGTGTAGGTAACGGTGTTTGGTCTATTAAATTGTTTGGTGCTATAGTATGCCAAGGTAGTGGCTATGGGTGACCCATCTATTTTCAGCACAAAGGCATTATTTACGACTAGTATTTCCTTATTACTCAACCATATCAACATGTATATATATTAATACACAAATACCCAATGTCATCATGTGACTTTTGATAGCATCTTTAAAGGAGATGTCAAAACTGCCACATAAACCTACAACAGTAAAATATGGCAGCAACATTTTTCCCAATTGAGCTTTCAATTTCTTACGTGGCACTGATTAATTTAAGGCAAAACCTTTTGCTGTCAAATTTGACAACAACTGTCAAATTCATTTAATAACTTTATTAATGGATGTGATGCAATATATAATAATTGGTGGTGTGTTCTAAGTGTTTGATTGATTGTCTCAATAATTGGACCTCACAAAGAGATGGAAAAAAAATTATAAAATACATTATTGTTTAACATATTGGGTAGAGCAAAAAATGTCAAATTGTCACATAAGCCATCAAATATCATTTTGATGGTTAAAATTTGACATCTCCTGTAGAGATGCTCTAACAAGACTAATTACTAGTTATAACTATTAATTTGGTTTAATATCATATGATTCCATCTAAATAACTTGGACTAGTTGGATGTGGGTTTCCATTTACTTCATGGTATGCCCTAGCTAAGATGCCCGTATAGTGAAATAGAATTAGAGCAATCGTTTTCTTTATTTGGATTTATTCAACAAATTGGAGCTGAAAATGTTTTGTCACGCTCACCCACATGTAGCATTTCGATCGCTTGGTCATATCCCTCCATCTTCTTCAAATTTTCACGTGTTCAATTAATTAATCTTCTTAATGATTCAGTTAATTCGTATTAAAGCTTTATTTAATTAAACTAGAGGCTCAAGTCACTAAGCAATATCTTATCATTAATTCAGAGCCCTAAACTCGATCCAAGTAATACGCTATTGGCATTGGCTTCGAGATATATACAATTCGATACTTTCATTAATTCTTTTTGCCTTGGATCTGCATTGTTAATATAAATGATATAATGACTATGATTGTAAGTATCACCTTATAAGTTTTGTTGTGCTCGCTTAGTCAAAAAGTGAAGCTAACTACTTTTCCTGTAATCAAACTTAAAGCCCTAAGAAAATTAATTAAATAATATAATAGATTAATGTAGCCGACACCATTACGGTCTAGTATTCACTTGTAAATATAGTTCTTAAAATCGACTTCTGTGAAAGACTCTAAAATTATTATGTAACTTACTAGTATTCACTCGTAAATATAGTTCTTAAAATCGATTTCTATGAAAGATTCTAAAGAATATTATGTAACTTAGGTTGACCTTATTGACGTTGTATAAAAAATTAATGTATAAAAACAAGCGTAAATGCGCTAAAAAAGAAGGCTTATTATATTAACACCTCACAAATTGTTGAATAAACTCTACATACTTAATACATCACACATTTGCTTTTTCACTTAAAAATTATCTTAATACACCCCCACGTACTTTCTCATAATACCCTCATACCCCACATTCTCAATATACACGTTATATGTTGTACATACACCCCACATCTAATCTAGCAGACCATTCGACAACACTTTACTGACTGTACAATCATTACTATTGCACATCACATAACATATGTTCTTGACTTTGACATGGTTCTGCTTCTAAGTCACGGTTAGTATTGCCATATGAATCCATTCAACTTTCCTAATGATCTTCATAGTTATTTACTGTAATGTGATTTTGATCGTGTTGCAGGTCTTATTGAGGAGTATGATTCTCCTGCAAGATTGCTAGAAAACATCGATTTCGTGTTCCATTCATCAAAAACACTAAAACAATGAAAAATATGAAGTCTTACCACATTTGAAGCTTCCGAAACATTGATTTTGTGTTCCATTCGTCAAAAATAATTTTTCTCAATCAACATGTTTGTAGTTTCATTGGTTAGGATTTTGTTTAACAATGGAGGGTGGGAGGGTTTTGATAGTTGAGAAAATAAATAATACGCTAAAAGTGATTTAGGGTGTATTTAGAATTAAAAAAAAACCTAATAAGGTCAAAATTGTCATTGCATAGTGGGGTAAATAAGTCATTTAATATTAAATTTTAATTTAAGGTACATTCAACATTTTGTAGAATGCTAATATAAAAATCTAAAAAGAAATATAATGTAATCATTTCCAATACAATAACATGTGTATTATATATAAATTGAAAATGAGTGTTTTTTTTTTTTATTTATTTTTTATGGGTAAAGCAAAGAGTAAATTGTACAAATGGTCCCTCAACTTTAATCAAATTGGAGCAATGGTCCCTCAACTAAAAATCCATTACCTTTGGTCCCTCAACTTATCAAAACGTGCAGTTATGATCCCTTAACTAAAAATCCATTACCATTGGTCCCTGAACTTTAATTTAAGTGGAGAAATGGTCCTTTAACTTTAACCCAATTGTAGCAATGGTCCTTCCAATATAACTCGTTTTGACAAAATTTTTGACATAGTTGACGAAAATAACCATAATTATACACTTTGATGAATTAAGGGACCCTAATTATATAAATGGTCATTCCAACATAGTTTATTTTGACAAAATTTTGACAAAATTGATGAAAATGACTATAGCTACACATTTTGATAAGTTGAGGGACCAATGGTAATGGATTTTTAGTTGAGGGACCATTGCTCCAATTTGATTAAAGTTGAGGGACCATTTGTACAATTTACTCTAAAGCAAATGAGTCAATTGTGACTTCAATAAGTGAGAAAAGAAGAATGACTTTATTCGTGGGCTAATACTTTCAAAAAGCAAACAGCCTTCGCCACCGTTCGATTAAATATGGATAAATAGGAAAAGTCCAAGCGACACGTCTCCTGCAACAACTTGGCCCCACTTATCATGACCGAGGAAACCTCCAGCTCAATCAGCCAACAACATGTTTTTTGGATTCCGGAATACTACTTGCCACCAGCTATAGCCTAACAACAATGATGCAAATACAAAAAACGAAAATAGATGCAAAAACAGAATATGCATGATTTTGTCATTAATTTCACGAAAATATTTTTATCTTATTATGTATTTTTCGAGAGGCTAAGATAGCAGCGGATTCAATGACACTTGAATATCAGTATATATCATGTCAAATACCCACTTTGTACAATATCGATATTATCCTCAACTTATTAATACCACATGCACGGTCTATCAGGTGTGAGATCTTATCATAAAAGACTTCGGTATTAGTTGAAGTGAAATTTAGAATATATAAACTCTTATTTTCTCATAAATTTGGATATTTCAACATATCATAATAATTATATATTTAGTTTTTATAGTTTTCTAGTTCGGCGTTAATTAAAAGCCTAAACCCTTTTTAAGAAAGAACCCATTGCCTTCCTAAAAAGAAAATTTTAGGCTTTCTTCCATCAGTCCCTTTCCTTAATTATTAATTCTGTTTTAAAAATTTCCAAAAATGTGACTTAGAAAACAACAACGGAGAATGGTGAGAAGAACAAATTTGAATCCATCAGTAAACGGAGAACGGTGAGAAGAAGAAATTTCAATCCATCAGTATGCATTATTGAGGGTAGAAACTATAAATTGATCATGTCGTATGGCACAGTATGAATTATGAACTATAAGACTGATGATGTGCTCTTTCACACATTTACTATCCACATCCAAGTCTTGGTCTTCCTATCCACATCCAAGTCTTGGTCTTCCTCTCAACCACCAATATGACCCATGACAATTTATATCCAACTTTTCTAATTACGCACACACACACTCTCCCTGTCAAATTGTGATGAAAGCTGTTGATGCACAAAATCAGTGGGGACTTTAGTACAACAGAAAATGTTAAGTTTGTAACCTTCGCTAGATTGCTCCGGTCACTAGTGTGGATAAGTATGTAAATAGATAGAGATAGGGAAACAAACACAAGATGTACGTGGTTCACCCAGATTGGCTACTTCCACGGAGTAGATGAGTTCTCATTAATTGTGAAGGGTTTACACAAGTACATAGGTTCAAGCTCTTCTTTAGTGAGTACAAGTGAATGATTTAGTACAAATGACATTAGGAAATATTGTGGGAGAATGATCTCCTTTTATAGAAGAGAGTTTCTAGCTTTGTTTTGACATTGACACGTGTCGTGTTGTGATTGGCTTCTGATGTTGACACGTGCCGCGCTATGATTGGCTTCTTATGTCGACACGTGTCGTGCTGTGATTGGCCTCCTGGTTGGAGGGAAACTCTTCTGGATCCTTGACGGTATAACGTTGACTGGTGCTCAGTAGTTTTGCATGGTATGCTCCCCTAAGTTCCCGAGTGAGGGAAGCTCCTCGGTTGGGGACTTGCAAGATCCAAGCCGCGGAGTAATCACGAAACTTCTAAGTACCGAAGTGTGGTATTGTTTTCACTTGCCTTATCTGTCTCATAGGTAGATGTGGCATCTTCTCTAGAAGTACTTTTCCTCCATCCAGGGGTGGTATCTTTAACTAGTGGAGATGCACAAGGTAATGTATCAATTTCACTTGAAGCTTACTTGTAGTTTTAGGCTTGGTCAAGCGCGATACAAACCATGTAGTAGGAGTCTCCCAAGTCGCCGAGCTAGGAGATCTGCTGAAAGAGGTGACAGAAAAGGTAAGCAATCAGAGCTCTCAGCAATCAGTCCCAGATCAGAAGTTTGATTTCAAGTTCCGACTGATTGTTCTCATTCTCCCTATCTTGCAGGCAGCATGAAGGATAAAGAGAAGAAAAAGGAGAAGAGATGATATGAGATACTTTTGCTTTTGAAGAAGTAACTTTCCACAGACTTATTCTTGAACTGGGCATGAGGGTTTTCTGGTTTCCTCTAGAGTATAAGGCCGACTCAAGAATTTGAAGGTCAAAACAAGTCCATCAAATCTAGAGTACATTCAACCCTGATGATATGAGATACTTTTGCTGTTGACAAAGTAGTGGATGTATCGGCACGTGTTCTGTTACGCTTGTCTCCACATGCTTCATTGTATCCTTCTCACTTGCCCTATTTGTTCCTCAGGCATATGTGGTATCTTCTCTGGAAGCATAAGATGTTGAAGATGAGTACTCGAGAGCAATGCCAGGTAAGTAATCAGGAAAGGGGTTCAAAGTAGTCAGTTCCTGACTGGAAGCTTGATTCCAAGTGTTGACTGATTGCTCTCTTTCTCCTTGTCTTGCAGGTAAGAACAAGGGCAAAGGAAAAGACAAGGAAAAAGCATGATATGTGATACTCTTGCTTTTGATCCTGATGATATGAGATACTATTGCTCTGGTGTAACTGGTTTGCATAGGTATTATTAGGGGGGGAGAAAGCTGAGTATTTCGATATGCTTTGTTGGGAGTGCCCTCTCAGATATGAGGAAGGGTTTAGCATTTTTACAGGTCGCCTTGTCCGTAGAGGATGAAGGTCGACATATATAGGAGTCTTTTTAACAAGTAGTAATGTTATTCCTTTACCCCTCTTGGTCATAGCAATGTAGTGGGATCTGCAAGCTTCACGTATTTTAACTTTGTCAGAGCATTTTGATAAAGTGGTCTGTGGTATCTAGAAAGCTGATGTTGCGTGTGAAGATTGCAGACAAGCTTTATCCAATGAAATATGGCTATCGAAGTCCGAAGAGCGGTGCTTCTTTGGTTTTCAAACAATCAATCTTGTCGGGGATCTGGCTCTCGAGATTCGGAGAACAGTGCCTCTTCGATTTTTGAGAAAACAATCCTGTTGGGAGTCTGGTTTTTGAGATTTGAAGAGCGGTGTCTCTTCGATTTTTGAGAAAGTAATCCTGTTGGAAGTCTGGCTCTCAAGATTCGGAGGGCGATGCCTCTTCGATTTTGAGCAAGTAATCATGTTGGGAATATGGCTATCAAGATTCGGAGAGCGGTGCCTCTTCAATTTTTGAGCAAGTAATCTTGTTAGGAGTGTTTTCTCGAATGTGAGTAAAGATTGGGCATTTTTGCCAATCTGCCTTGCCACGAAGCACGGAGGTTGACACACGTAGGGACTTTCCAGTTATCAAGCAGTGGTGCTGTTCCTTTACCCTTGTGGGTAATAGTAGGGTAGCTGGATCTTCAAAATTTATGTGTCTAAACTTTGTCAGAGATCTTTGGCAAAGTTATCTGTGGTACCCGAAGAGCTGATGTTGCGTGTGGAAAGTGGTGACTCTTCGAAATCCGGAGAGTGGTGCCTCTTCGATTGTTGAACCAACGGCTATGTTGCCCTTTCTTTTATAAGGGCACCAATTGTGTGCAAGAAGTACATTCAGAGATTTATTGCTTGTAAGTATTTTCTCCTTATTTTTGTACTTCAGAGATTTATTGGACCTCATTTCTCCTTCATCATTTCTGAAAAATGTCTGGCCTATCCGACCGTCATTTTAACTTGAACTTTGGTGAAGAGGCAGCTATGTCTTCTCAAGACAACATATGGCGCCTATCCTTCTTATCCTCTACTGGTCTTCTTACCGTTGGAGACTCTGTGATGAAGAATGATATAACCGCTGCGGTGGTGGCCAGGGACCTTCTCATTCCCAAAGATAACAGACTACTTTCCAAACGATCTGATGAGTTGGCTGTTAAGGATTCTCTGGCTTTCAATGTTCAGTGTGCAGGTTCTGTGTCTAATATGGCCCAACGCCTATTT
The DNA here is from genome assembly GCF_042453785.1 of Malus domestica. Classification (NCBI taxonomy): domain Eukaryota; kingdom Viridiplantae; phylum Streptophyta; class Magnoliopsida; order Rosales; family Rosaceae; genus Malus; species Malus domestica. The sequence continues at coordinate 4,037,971 of NC_091672.1, forward strand.
GCTCGAACCCGCCAAGTTGAATAATTGGCGGCTGAAGTGATAAGTCTCAAACAGGAGATTAGAGGGCTCAAGCATGAGAATAAACAGTTGCACAGGCTCGCACGTGACTATGCTACAAACATGGAGAGGAAGCTTAACCAGATGTAGGAATCTGATGGTCAGATTTTACTTGATCATCAGAGGTTTGTAGGTTTCTTCCAAAGACATTTATTGCCTTCGTCTTCTGGGGTTGTACCACGTAATGAAGCTCCAAATGATCAACCTCCGATGCCTCATCATTCTGGGGTTCTGTCCAGTACTAAGGCTCCGAATGATCACCCTCTGGTGCCTTATCTTTCTGGGGCTCTGCCGACTGCTGAGACTTCTCCTAAGTAACCTTTGTGAATGCTCCCTTTTGTTTGTTTATTTTGATTCATGTATATGTACATATTTGTAACTTATAGGAGATATCAATAAATAAGCTTTGCTTCATTTCAACGTATTGTGTTAAATACACCAAAGCCTTCTTCACTAAGTTCTTTGAATTTTTTCTTTTGTTGAAACTTGTATGTTGAAGCTTTGTGAGTGAAGCATGTAGGTTGAGGTAGTGTTCCCTTAATTTCCCGAGTGAGGAAAACTTGTCGGTTGGAGACTTGAAAATCCAAGTCACTGAGTGGTCGTGAGACTTCTGAGTATCAAGGTGCAGTAGCATATGGTAGGAGTCCCCCAAGTCTCCGGTCGAGAGAGTTGACGAAGGAGGTGTCTTGCTATTAGCCAAGTTTCTGAAGTAACAAAACTTCACCATTTTCCTTTCTAAGTGGTAGCCCAAAACTCCTCATTCATATATATTTGTTATGAAAGTTGTTAGGCCCAAAGAAGAGGAGGTCTAGGCAATTGTTTTTTTTTCGATTTTTTTTCTTCGAATTTTCGAATTTCCGAAAGAAAAAAAAATATATATATATATATATATATTTTAAAGCTTTGTAGGTGAAGTTTTTGTGTTGAAGCTTTGTAGGTGAAGCTTTGTTGGGTACCATGAATTGATTTTGCTTAACACTATCTTGATTAAGAGTGTGTGAAGCTTTTGAGAATTGTGGTTGCCCTCCATTGATGAAGCTCTTGTTGGTACCATAAATTGGTTTTGCTTCACATTGTCTTGATCAAGAGTGTGTGAAGCTTTTGAGAATTATGGTTGAACTCCTTTCATGAAGCTCTTGTTGGCACCATAAATTGGTTTTGCTTCACATTGTCTTGATCAAGAGTGTGTGAAGCTTTTGAGAATTGTGGTTGAACTCCTTTGATGAAGCTCTTGTTGGCACCATAAATTGGTTTTGCTTCACACTGTCTTGATCAAGAGTGTGTGAAGCTTTTGAGAATTGTGGTTAAACTCCTTTGATGAAGCTCTTGTTGGCACCATAAATTGGTTTTGATTCACACTGTCTTGATCAAAAGTGTGTGAAGCTTTTGAGAATTGTGGTTGAACTCCTTTGATGAAGCTCTTGTTGGCACCATAAATTGGTTTTGCTTCACACTGTCTTGATCAAGAGTGTGTGAAGTTTTCTACGAGTTGTAGTGTTTGCATTGTTATAAAGAAGAAATGTCTGAAGCAGATGCAAGATGGCTGAATAGCTTGATCCTCGTATGCCATGTACTGAAGTTGTTATTGGCTTGCAATAAGACTTTGTTGGTGACTATAACTCTTGTTGAGCATAAGTGCTCCCCTACTTGAGTTGTCAAGCTTGAGGATTTTGATTATTTGTGAATGTTAGGAGTTCACATGTATAAGTTGTACCACTCGTCTTCTGGTAGGTGGAATGAATGGTGAGTTGCTTTCATCACTTGGTTGGTGGTACGAATGTGAGTTCCTTCATCACCTTTCATCACATTTCATCACTTGGTTGGTGGCACGAAGATGAGTTCCTTCTTCACCTGGTTGGTGGCATGAATGGCAAGTTGCCAAATGATATTAAAGTATGGGTTGTACATTTCATCACCTGGTTGGTGGCATGAATGAGAGTACAAGTTGTACATTTCATTACCTGGTTGGTGGCATGAAGATGAGTTCCTTATTCACCTGGTTGGTGGCATGAGTGGCAAGTTGTCAAATGATATTAGAGTACGGGTTGTACATTTCATCACTTGGTTGGTGGCATGAATGAGCGTACGGGTTGTACATTTCATCACCTGGTTGGTGGCATGAAGATGAGTTCCTTTTTCACATTTCATCACCTGGTTGGTGAGAATAAGAGTAAGGTGTCGAGGCACATTGTAGCAAGTGTCGAATGACACAAAGTATGTGGAACCCTTTCAAAGCACAGTTGGCTTATGTATGAATGTGTTGGAATGTATGATTGAACGAATATACTGTGAAGCTGTTTGTTTATTTGTATAGTCTTGTTGACATATACTTAGACTTTGTTTCATGTTGGAAGCATTCATGTTGAAGCTTTGAACCCGAGTGTTTCATTGCTAGGAATGTTAGAGGATTAGGACCGAGTTATCTAAATCACCTCTTTATTGAATTCATGCCAAATAGTCTTCGTTACATCAGATGCCGAACGGCTAAAGCTCAACACTTGTACAATGTGAGTTTACTTGTAATAGTACTTCAAGTGATCAGCGTTCCATGGATGGCCAATGGTCTTGCAATTGGAGTTTTTAAACTTGTAGGAGCCAGGGCAACTGATGCCAACAACTTCAAATGGTCCATCCTAGTTTGGACTAAATGTTCATTCACTCGGGACTCTGTCGCAGAGTAATCTTTTCTTCAATACCTAGTCCCCTACTTTGAAAGAACGAGGTTTGACCCTTGGGTCATAGTAGTTGGAGATGCGCTGATTTTAAGCGGCATTCCTCAAGTGAGCCTGGATGTCTTTTAAAGTTACTGGTTCCTTCATGTCGAGGATTATTTGGATCTTATTGGGATTAGCTTCAATGCCTCGTTGGCTAATCATGAAACCCAAGAATTTACCAGAGCCTACGCCGAAGGCACATTTGTTGGGGTTCAACCTCATTCGATACCTCTTCAGAATTGTGAAAGTTTCAGATAGGTTGGTGATGTGTTGGTCATCATGTTTGCTCTTGACTAGCATATCATCAACGTAAACTTCCGTGCTCTTCCCAATCTGTTCAGCGAACATTGAATTGACTAGTCTCTGTTAAGTCGCCCCTGCATTCTTTAGGCTGAAGGGCATGACTTTATAGCAATATAGTCTTCTGTTAGTAGCGAAGGCTGTGTGTTCTTGGTCCGTAGGGTTCATGAGGATTTGGTTGTAAGCATCCATGAAGCTCAGGAGTTCACACCCTGCTGTAGAGTCTATAAGTCTGTCAATGAGAGGAAGAGGAAAGCTATCATTCGGGCATCCTTTGTTTAAGTCGGTTTAGTCGACACACATTCTCCACAAGACCTTTTAGAGCAGGAAATTTTCTTTGGTCGGATTTTTCTTAACAAGGGCCACATTTGCTACCCAACATGGGTAATTGACTTCACGGACGAAGCCTATGCCTTTGAGTTTTTTAACTTCTACCTTCATTGCTTTGTATCGTTCAGCGTCATAAGATCTTCGTTTCTGTCTCACCGGCTTGGACTTGGGGTCAATACTCAAGCGATGACAGATGATATCGGGAGAGATGCTTGGCATGTCCTGGTATAAACAAGTGAAGACCTCAGTGTTCTCTTGCAAAAAACAGATCAATGCCAACCGAATGGGTGGTGAAAAGGTGGTGTCAATCTTCATCATGCGATCTGGATAATCTTTTGAGATAGAAACCTTCTCCAACTCTTCAATGGGTTGTGCTTGCTGGGTGAAAGAGTTGTCTCGAGGATCGTCGAGTTGATGGTTGCCACCGTGAAGATCCAAGTTGGCTTCGTCCGGGCTAATCTTTATGACTTGGTCATGTATAGAAATGGTTTCTTTGGGCATAGGCAGGTGCTGTTGCTTGACCGAAGTGTTGTAATATGACCGTACACTAAGTTGATCTCCTATGATGTAACCATTTCCATAGGGGGTTGGAAATTTCATCAACAACATATGTATGGATACCATGGCCTTGAAATCATTGATGCCTGTGCGTCCAAAGATAACATTGTATGCCATTGGGCAATCAACCACCAGGAAGTTAGTGGTAATGGTAACTGTGTAAGGGTCTGTACCAATGGTGAAAGGACAGTGTATGCTCCCTAAAGGTTGCATGATATCACCGGAGAAGCTTATCAGATGAGAAACCGAGCGATCGAGCAAGTGTTCAACTACATTAAGTGCCTTGAAAGCTTCAGCAAACATGATATTGACTTAAGCCCCCGTGTCTACCAAGATTCGTCGTACTTCAAAGTTGGCTATGTGAGCTTCCATGATCAGTGGGTTGTTGTAAGGGTAGATGATACCTCTTTCTTCCTCAGGGTAGAAACATATTGGATCCCAGTTAGGCTTTTGATACTTGCCTCCCCTGATGTCTTCCGCGTGAAACACTTGGTGGCCAGGCCTTAAAGTTCGTTCACTATTTTTCATGGCCCTGTTGGAAGATTCAGATATGGGTGTGCCGCCACTTATGGAATATATCACATTCACTTGGCGTTGATTACGGTTATCCCTTGAAGGGTGAAGGAGGAATTGATCAAATTTTCCTTCACGCGCCAAAGCTTCAATATGATCACGAAGGGTGATACACTTTTCGCCGTCATGGCCGTTATGCTCGTGGTAGTAGCAAAACGCACCCGTGTTCTTCGTGGGCTTGTAACCCGACTGCCTCGACATTGGCTTCGGCATCAGGTGTGCTATGCTGGGGTAAATGGCCACGCATGTGGCGTTCAAAGGTGTGTATGTCTCATACCTCGGTGTAGGGCCTGTCCTGACACGTGCTTGGCCCACTGTGTTGACTGCCTGGGGGCGGACATTATTGTGGCGATACCCTTGGTTATTGTGATAGTGTCCCTTACTCCTTTTACTAAAATGAGACTGGTGAGGATGAAAATCTTTCCTTTTGCCCTGAGATTGATATGTTTGTTAACTTGGTGAAGTATTAAGTTAGGTTGTATAAAAACATTCTAGATATAGTCGCGCAGTCGTTCATCTTCGACTGTATGAGTTGTTGATTAAGATGTGTCTCATTAGAAGATCGATATTCATCAACGATTGTAGCATTCTTCTACGTTGTATTTTTACCTTCATTTCATTGTCTAAAGCATGAGATCTCAAGTTTTTATTGCTTGTGTATAAAGAAATGTTTGCATATACTCGTTCTAGCATATGGAAATTAGAACCAAATTTGGTAACATTACGAAACATCACCTTACCAAGCTATTTGGATGTTTTCCTAGGACATATTTTTTGTTAATAATGTTATTGTCGAGACCAAGTGAAAAATATAAAAAAGAGAATCAAATTTCAAACTATGCATGCACCATCAATTTGTACAAATTAAAGAATTAATAAAAGTTGCATTAACAAACGTTGAATATTTTTAGAAGGTCCTAATTTGTTTTATTTCTTGGAGGGTCACATGGGTGAGAAATTGGTTGTTGGAAGAGTCAAATCCTGTGTTCGCGGTAGGCTTCACCCACTAAGATAGTAGGATTGAATGTTCCAGCTGGATTGGAAGTTTGGAACTCTACCAGAGAGAGAGAGGGCGAAAGGAGATAGTTCTGGATGTGGCGTAGGTTGGGCGGAGGTGCGGGAAATTGCTCCTTGAAGATGACGATCATCAGTTTCTTTATTTTTCATTTTTCAAGTTGTTTAATGGTTTTTCATTTTTATTTGTTCTATCACTTTTAGAAATTCAAATCTTCTTTAATTTTTTTTATGGTTGATTTGCGTGGCACCACATAATTAAAAATGTGGGATTTATTTGTGTGTCACAACAACACACTAACAGAAAAATTAAGGGAAAGGCGATGAGAGAACCAAAATGATTTGCAAAACCTATTTTGAAGTACCAAATTGATGAATTTTCTATTTGGGGAACCATTTTAATTGAGAGGTTCAATTTCAAGAATCAACCATGATAAAAACCAAATAATAAAAGCCACTACAAATTTAGTTTAAATTTTTCTTTGCATAAATTGATGAATTTAATATAAATATTATAATATGAATAAAATAGATGCAGTACAATGATTGACTAGGGAAATTGATATCCTATAAGATCGGTAATATATAAATCAAAAGAGACGACACCACCATCCATATGAGACTCAAGATCAACCATGGAAGAGATCAGTTGGCACACCTAACAGCGCATGACTTCTCTTTCCTTTTGCTTTTGTTAGACATTTAAAATGACATCCACTTCGTAACAATTGTATTCTTCTCCTAAATTACTTATGAATTATCAACATGAATGAAAATTATCTAACAAACAAACATTGTATGAACCGTGCATAGTAATATACGTTGTCAGCCAAATAATCTCCGGATTGACAACCGCATTTTTAAGTCATGAATTTTCTACCAAAGAAATGAGCAGTAATATTGCAGCCTTAGTCAAGGATATTGTGGGAAACCCCAAACTCTAATTATTTGATACAATGGTGTTTGCCTCCGACAGTTCCCTTGTGTCACAGTTTTGATTGTTTTACTTAAATGATACGTCTCTTACGTACTAGGTGGCCAAAGAATCCAAGTACATTTTGTTGCAGAGACTCTGGAGTCTTTGCCAAATTCTGTAGCTGATTCTCAGTTTATCATTACGGAAGAAAATGCATTGGATAAGACTTTTACAGAAAGTGAAGGGAGCAAAAAGAAGGCAAGGATATCCCAAAGGGTGGGGGTGGTTTGTGGCCTAGCTATGGCTACTTCTAGATTCTATACTCAAAGGTATTCTCTTCTGCTCTTTGCACTGACATTCATGCTGATTCTTATCCCCTACTTTGGCAACTACCATGTCCCTACAAGATCTTCCTTGAACCACCAAATCCCAATTGTTCATTAGAATTATTGTTTTGTAAATCATATGTAACCTCCCTTGTAGCTGATGTAAAGGTCCAAAGCTAAAACAGTAATTGTGGAGAAAATCTTTTTCTATCAATCACTGATTATATATAATTCTGCGTCTGTTTTATAATATTTTCACCCTTGTGACACTAATTGAGAGCAAGTGTGCAACACTTCCAATAAGAAAGCAACAAGTGGCCCATTCATGACGACTTGCACCCAAGGATTGGTTTGTTGTTTTCCTGCGCTTTGCTGTTAAAGGGTGACTGGAAGCAGTGGTTCTGGTTCTCCTTGGTAACCAAGGTTAATGAAAGAGACAAAAATGAAAAGTCGTAGAATAAAGCATTGGGGGAGAGAAAGGGAGAACCCTTGGTTGGTGGGTCATTCTAAATAACGGGAAAGTTCACAAAAAAAAAAAAAAAAAAAAAAAAAAAAAGAAAAGAGAGAGAGAAAAGTGGGGAGGAGAAGACATGGAGGTGAGAGAAAGGGATAGTATTCTTATTACAATTTACAACTATAAAATGACGACTTTAGTTAATTGGGTTGATTAAAAGTGGATTTGAGTGCTTATTGACCCTATTTAATAATAAAATGTGAACTATTAGTGGGCTAGTGAGCCAATTAGTCTTTAGAATCATTTGGATGCATCTACCATTTTATATATATGATGGGAGAATTATCCTTAAAAAAGGTGTAGGAATATGATGGAAAATGAACTTCAAAGCAATTTTTGAGAAGAGAAAAGGGGGATGCAAACCATGTCGGGAAGATCATGAACATTTCTTACTCTAGAGAAAGAAAGATTAAGAAGCCTCACCTATGATGATGAAAAATGTTTTAGAATCCAATTTTTTCATACTCCCTCCCTAACGTTAAATGAAATCCATGATATTATATTTATTTCTTTGAATGTGAACGGATTAGTAAAACAATTTAGACATCGTGCGAATATATTTTTGTCTCCAAAAGAATAATGTCTTTATAAAATTTAGAACTAGCCATTTAGGATTAATCTTTGAGATCTATATTTAAAAAAAAATCAATAAAAGCCTAAAAGATGTAATTTTGCATATAAGCACAAAAAGGAACCATGCTAAAAAAATTGGATTTTTAGGCATGCCCTTTCCTTGAATTGGAGATCAAAATCATAAGTATGGATGCAAGCAACCACCTTAAATTATGTTTCCTAACATCATAAATGAATTATGAAAAAGCGTAAAGATCAAACTGACATGCCAATTTAACCAATATTTTGATACACTCAAGTTTTGTGGTTTTCCTTTTTCTTTTTGGGTAGTAGTTCCTACTTCCTATTATATATATGTCCCTTCAAGTCCACGAAACAGGCAGATATTAGGTGCATTTGTTCAAATTTTGTTTGAGTCTTGACTACAGATGTTGCATAATAATACGTAAACGACACCACGTAGAGCCCTTTGAAACGTATTTTCCACATGGCATCACATGCCCAGAAGCTTCTCATCCTTTGAACCCTCTTGTACTATTTCGTCCACAAAGCACAAAAGACATCCTACGTACCCACCTCAAAGGTTTAATTTAATATTCTCCATGTACATATTTTACAAAATTTGATTTCAATCTAAAGTCTAGTTAGTAGTGTTTCGTAATTTCAGTAGTAGTGAGCTTCATCCTCGCACCCGAGGTATGTGCTTGAATTCTGGCCATTTTTATCTCTTTTGTAACTACGAAATGGTATTTGATTTTTTTTTTTTACCAAACAGATGAAAGTGCATTTGTTACAACTATGTGATGACACATTCAATTTAAGTTGCACAATATTTGTAACATTTGTAGTAGTTTTGCTAAGTGAAATCATTTTTATTTTGGGTTTTTGGCCAAATAAATCTTGAGAAAATTTTGTTAATTGTACCTCTTTTCATTGAAATCAAACTGTTTTCTTTCCTTTGGAAAAATGAAGGTACAACCAAATGAAACCAAGAAAATAATCAATGTAAACCGATTTCACTATTGATGTATGAAAAACACAAGTACGATTTTTACTTTTTTTATTTTAGGATTTAGTTTTTTCCAAAAGGATAAGACTGTTTACAAAACAATTACATCATTTCTGAAAGGATAAGAATGAACAGCCATAACTGTTCAAAAACGCCATTATATATATGGCTGTGATATTAGAAATGTATATACAATTTCCATCTCTCTCTCTCTCTCTTTGATCCTCCACAGAGAAACACATAGTAAATTCGCCAAGAATCCAAGTTCGAGTGCAAGAACTTGAGTTAGATAGTTGTATCCTGCAAGATAGACATCCGTGAACTACTGTACTGGTGTAGGGCAAATTTCTGTCTTAGGAGATTGCTATTGCAAGCCTCTATCTTCCATAAACAAGTCAATGACTATTGTTGTGATTTTATGTGCAATTTTATTAATTGTTCATATTTTGGTATATTGTATATAGTGAAGTTATCATTCGAAATAAACTGTGCAATTATTATATAATTCTATAATTGATATTTGATTGGTTCTAACATATGCAAAATGATTCAAGGTTGAGTATGCAATCACGAGCGTTTATATATGTTTTCATATTTTTTAGACTTGTACATTAATAATTATGAATTTTATTTATTTTAAACTCCTTTAAAAATACTATTCATGAGAGTTCGTATGGTTTTAAAAATTCAACGGTGATATACTCATCCTCAAAGTGTAGAGAATGCGATCACAAATGTTTGCCTATTTTTTCACATTTTTCGTACTTGTAAATTAATTATTATAATTTTTTAATGTGTTTGGTATTTTTAAATTACTTAATATTTTTACTTTTAATGTGTTTTATAATTTTTTAATCTCTCTCACTCTTTGCCTATAGTATACTATAAAAATAAATAAATAAAATTTGATTTTTTTTAAGTTTATATAGAATAATAATACAATAATACATATTTGATATACACTTTATACATATACAATATGGCTATTGTATTTTATAGTAAGTTTTTTTTATTAGTTTAAAAAATTAAAAGCATCAAAATAACATTTTCCTTAACGTGTCAAAACGGGTTACCCACATGTCACCCTCGTATGTGTAAACATGTTAAGGACCCGTTATTAACGGGTTCTTATTGTGTGACCCGATAACGATCCGATTAGTTATCGTGTCAACCCGAAACATGTTATTTTCGTGTCATGTACGAAATTGTCAGATCTAGTTTTATGTTTTATGTTTGTACCGCTAGAACAACTTAAATTAGTAAATAATTTTGTCGCCTCGGCGATTGGCGTGTCCTCTATTTGTGATGGCTTTTGTGAGGATATTAGTGTTAGGTCTATCATGTCTATAGTATTTGTGACAAATTTACTTTGAGACTCCTTGGTTCTGTACTAGTGGTGCCATATAAGGGTTTTAAATCATTTGCGGTATGTAAATTCTCTCCGGATCAAGAGATTGATCACTGAAAATTATGTACCTTTCTGAAACCTTTTGTACTTTGTTGTTCTAGGTAATGAAACACTACACATATATCTTATCTTATTACTAGTTTTCACATTTTACTAGTCTCCTGATTGTGTAAACTTTATTTGCTTGATAATATTCCAAGATTCTTACTATATAATTTAGTACATAAATTTTCGTAAGTGAGACTTGTGGAAAAGCATCTTTTAGAAAGTCCTAGGTAATTCCCCAATGAGAAATGGAGAAAATGAGGAAATGATTGTTTTAATAATTGTCAATAAGTGGGCATTAATATTACACTTAGATAGATTACTTTTTATTTGTAAGTGAAAGATTTTTAAACTGACTTTTTTGAATGACAAATTTGATATGAATTTATAACTAGTCCATTCTCGTGTAATATATAAAATAAAAAATTTCATTAAACATAACACAACTCAATTCGAGATCAATCTCATGAAACTTGGATTTTCTTTATGTATGCTTATTTTTTGTTTATTCTCCTTTATTTGTTTTATCCTACAAGTTGCGGTTTGATTTTGTGAATGGGAAACCACGATCCAAAAGTTCCCAACAGATAGTTTCTTAAGCTCAGAATTTTCAGCAGTAGAGGAACATGGTAACTGTAAAAATTGAAAATGGACGAGTACGCGTCTCATCCGTCAAACGTTTCTTAACATGCATGTAAACAAATCATCAGTGCCAAGTCTTTTTTCTTCTGTTTTTTCCAAGAAGATTCCAAGTTATTTCTTCACAGGGACAGTGTGAATTTGTAACCATCCCAGAAAAACAAAGTGAAAGAAATCCCAGAGAACACGATTTACTTTTAACATGCACTAAAAATCAATGTCAATCTCCTTCAATCTCAACCACAACAACCACCAGCGTCTGAATCATGTCCAACTGGGAGATATACAAATATGAATACACTTATCGTACGTGTCAAGGAATCTTATCATGTTTATAATATCATATCAAAAGATTAACTACTATATATATATATATATATATATATATATATATATATATTATAATTCCATTTTCATTTGTATATTCAAATAAGGTTTCATAAAGTTATTTAGGCCAGGGCCAAATAGGTTTGTCCACAATTGCTTCATCCACTGGTGAGCTCCTTACTAAAACAATAGGCGGACCCAAGATGCCTATTAAAATGTTAATAACTATATAGGAGGAAGGGATTAGGCTCTTGCTAGTCCAAGATCAATACAGTTAGATATTCATACACCCATTTTTACTTGTCATACACTCTTTGTTAATTTCTATTCTTTGATCTTCTTCAATTTATTCAATCTGACGACCGAAAATTGAGAGTGTGTGAGAGATAAAAATGGGTATGCAAATAGCACCACCCTATAGTTATTTCTTACCACATGAGAATAGAGACTCATGATTTTATACAATCAGTGATAAAGCAAATTAATTCCTTAATCAATAGGCACACAAACTCTAAGTTATCATGCATTTTTGTATGTAGGCATAGAGATAAATGTATGGATTTTCCATATAAGGCTGGTTTGATGTCTAAGATTGGATTGAATTAGATGACTCTTAAGATTCAAGGTATGTTGAAGTAAGAAATGAATTTGCTTTCTTTTTTTTTTTAGGGAAAAGAAATGATATGGGGTGTTGATATTCTACATTTTGTGAGGATTGGAATGATACCTTTCATTTGTGACTAATTCGTCTTTTACCTTCAACTTGAACAAAATTTCTTTCATTTCTTCCTTCAACATGCTTGAATGTTGAGTCTAGTGAGTTATCCAATTCATTCCAATCCTAAGCACCAAAGAAATCATTAGACAATTGACATGAAAGAAAAACTGTCATTTTATAGTTCATATATTGTATTAAAAAAAAGCGTATGTGGGTTAGACCAATTGGACAACGCTGTGCTCACCCCTTGGAGTCAAGTTCGAAGTCCATCATGCAGATTTAGCTATCGTGGTTTAGAATGTCTTCTTGATAAATAAAAAATAAAAAATAAATAAAATAAATAAATAAAAGAGAAAAGAGGAAGAAGATGATGTGGCATGACTATTTCGCCTATGTTTTTCTCGATTTACTTAGTAGTAATATGACACGACAAGATGACCAAACACAACAAAGCATGGGGCAGTTAAAGACGTAAGCCATCTGCTGGGTTTTGATTTTGGAAGGTTGATGATGCATTATTATGTGGATAAAGCCTCTAAAATGAAGGTGAAAAATAGCAGAATCCATCAGTAACAAACATGTAATGATCCATCTAATAACACACTTCAAGTTCTAATCACACATTACAAGAAATCGGTCATTGAACTGGTCATTGAGCTTTCAATCTGTCTGATGTATAGCAGCACCCAGCTTTAGAACTGAATATAAAGTTCCTATTGATTTCAATTGTTTTAATTAGCTTGATGCTATTTCTCTCTTTTATTGATGATATTTCTATATTTATTAGTGACATGAAATCGTTTCAAGTAGACTTTCAGTCATAATCGTTATTTGTTTCTATTTGCTTTTTAGTCATAAGTGATGTTGAGACTAATAGAGATTTTGTATAGAGGGTTGTTGTTACTAAAAATTTTAGTCATGAAGATTCGTTGTGACTAAATAATTATTAGCCATTATACTAATTTTTTTAGTCATGAAGAGTAGTTGTAAAAATAGGATATTGTGACAAAAAATTAGGATTTGGTTTCATTTTTAATATATGTTGTGAGTCTGTGACTAACATTTTTATTAAGTCAATGTGTATTTTTGGTGACTAAATCAATTAGTCACGGAGTTTTCAGTCATAATTGAATTACACTACTGTTTTTTAGTGACTAAATGTTCTAGTCACAACATTTTGTACTTAGTAACAACCTTGGTTGTGACTGAATTCTCTATGTGTCAATCCAGGAAAGGTCAAGATCCTACTGTGTTCAACAAAAAATCATCTTCAACCTTAGCTAAACTCATCATCATCATCAATTGTGAAATAACCTCAAAACTAAAGAAATGGAGCACCCGGTCAGATACTGAAACTTATAGCAAAAGTTTAATCAACCAAATCTAAATCATTAATTCACTCAACCAAATCTAAATCATTAACTTATTCAACCACTTATTTATTCATCGTAAATCTAATTTCACCAAACTGACGTCTCATGGCTTGCAAAATATAAGGCTTTATTTCTTCATCATTAACCTGTTTTCACCTACCTAAATGTATCTCACTCTCGCAACCTGCTACATGAATCTCAGCAACACAAGGTTAGGTTTATCGCACACATGGATTTGTACGAGTTGTGGTGAACACAAGTGAGCATGGAAACCTAATCAGTCCACTGGCTATACAGGTCCATTAAAAATGGAGATAATTCCTATACAGTGACGATGAACACACCTACATTGGGTAGGTTTTGCGAAGAACTCGGTAGTGAAATTAATTTTTTTGCTGCATTATTGTCTAGTTCTGAACAAGTAGGAAGATTTTGCTGACATTGTTTAACTTAAAAAACCATGAAATTTGTTAAAAGAAGAATGAGTAGTTGGACGATAAATGCTTTCGAAAACGAGCTCTTCATTTTCAGCATTTTTAAGTTTATGATCCTTTACACAATGTTTAGATAAGAGAAATAAAGTTAGAATTTGAACAAAAGTCGGAATTTATAAATGAATATGCACCAATTCTCTTGTTTGGATTCACAATAAAAAAAAAAAAAGAATTTTGGTGTGAAAAGAAAAAAAGAATTTGAGACCTTCAATTCTCAAGTTTAAGTGGGAGTTTATAAGAAAGAATGTACATGAAAACTACCACATGTCACCGCCAAATACCCTTCCTTGTCACCACCGCCCACCATCATCATCACCATCACCACCCCCAACAACAACACCTAACATTACCACCTCCACCACCCACCATCTTCATCACCATAACGGTTGCCACCACCACTACTCACCATCATCACTGCTATCAACAACCCCTACCATTATCATCGCGTTGCCACCATCACTATAAGCACATCCTAACTCTCATTTATATACAATATTAATTACTCTAGACACACATTAAATTATATATTTAAGTTTCATTGTTCTATTAGGTTAACCAAACAAGAAAATTCACAAATTCTAGAAAAAAATTCATCATTTTGAAATATTTTAGTAATCTTAAATTTTCTCATCTAAACGCAATGCAGGGTGTATGTGGGTAGACATGGCAATTTCTTACACGACACATAAACAACAAGAAAATAACGAGTTTCAGGTCAACACGATAACTAATCGGGACGTTATCGGGTCACACGATAAGAACCCGTTAATGGTCCCTTAACAGGTTTACACGAGGGTGACAGGCAGGTAACCTGTTTCGACATGTTAAGAAAAAAGTTATTTTGATGATTTTAATCCTTTACACTACTAAACTTGTTATAAAATACAATAACTATAGTGGATATATATATATATATATATATATATTGTATATTATATATGTATTATAGTATTATTATTCTATAAAATTTTTAAAAATGTAAGTTTTATTTACTTATTTTATAGTATACTATAGGCAAAGAGTGAGATTAAAAAAATTATAAAACATATTAAAAATAAAAATATCAAGTAATTTAAAAATACCAAACACATTAAAAAATTATAATAATTAATTTACAAATGCGAAAAAATGTAAAAAAATATGCAGATGCTCGTGATCGCATCCTCTACACTTTGAGGATGGGTACATCGTCGTTTAAACTTTTAAAACCATACAAACCCTTATAAATAATATTTTTAAGGGAGTTCAAAATAAATAAAATTCATAATCATTAATGGACAAGTATGAAAAAATGTGAAAATATTGTATGCATATACTAATTTAGTATTATGTTTTCCATTTTTTTGGGTCAAATTATGTTTTTCATTTTCATTATTTATTGATTTAAAAAATATATTTTTTAAAGGGTAATGGGTCGGATCATATTACTGATAATATTAACGGGTCGATTTTAGATTGGATCATATTATCCGTTTTCTTTAACAAGTGTTACACGATATGACCCATTAAAATATCGCGTATGTCACAAAACGACCTGAACACGGAAAACACGACAAAAATACCAAATCTATATATGGATTGGTTTGGTTCAGTTATGGGACAAATGCCAATAGTATCGACCTGGTAGGTATGCTCATTTCCAAAACCAAAATTGAACCACCACCCTGTTAAACTGTCTACGCCCGTCCACCGATCATTTAGTTTGGTGCCGGTCGACTTTCGGCAATAACTGGAGATGTGAACTTCAAGTGATAACAAAAAAGTAGCTTGTAAACTACATTCAGAAAATTAGTCATGAATCGTTTAAGGTCTTTGCGTTCTTTGGTGGACAAACGGTTTGAAAGCAAACATGAAAAAATTAGTTCATCTCACCTTTTACATATATCCATTGTTAGTTTGTCATTTTGATAATGAGTTGAAATGCACAAAATATTCATGTACAAAATGTTATGAAATAGTTGTGATTGTTAAATGAACGTGTTTTTTTTACGACAAAAGTGTGTTGAAAAAAGAAAAAGAAAAATAGAGAGTAGT
The DNA here is from genome assembly GCF_042453785.1 of Malus domestica. Lineage (NCBI taxonomy): Eukaryota > Viridiplantae > Streptophyta > Magnoliopsida > Rosales > Rosaceae > Malus > Malus domestica. Next base: position 4,053,893 of record NC_091672.1, read on the forward strand.
TCAGTGTAGTTTCATCCACAAAAATAGAGAGTAGTTCAGTATTATTTTAAATCTTAACAGACAATAACCTCCCACGGTCATAATTTATGGCTGATTTAGTTGATTTAATGGGTCGGGTTTAGGTGATTCGATAAAAAATACGATTTGTGGTCAACCCGATACAAACCCGTTAACAGGCCTAGCAGTAAATATCACAAACAAAATCATTAAAGTCATCAGCAAACCACTTCAGCATCAAGAACAAAAGTAGAGTTCTTGGAGGACTGCATTTAAAATATAAAACCAGTACCAAAATTCACGAAGCATTGAAACCAAGTAACATCAAAGACATGGCCAGATGACATATTTCCCTTACCTAATGATCAATCTCTTATCATTCCCTGTGTCCAGAACACTGATCTTTTGGAAATCAAAACTACCACTATTACAAAAGCAGCCATCAGATAAAGTTCTTATGGTGAAGGTGCGAAAGCTAATAACTTAAATAACTTTAAGTTATTAGCCAAGCCATCAAATGAAGGTCTTCTAAAAAGTAGGAAACATAATAAATTAAAAGAAACTAGGAAGCATAATACAAATCAGCCTCGTTTTTGGACTTTCAGGGCTCCAAACAGGCCCAAAACAACTTGAATTAAAGCTTGAGATGTCCCAAATATAATTGCAAAAAGCCTCGAACCCAAAAGACATCATCTTGAACACCAAAAAGCTAGGAAATAAGTAAATAATAAATACGATGTCTAAACACAAACCTATAAATGCTTTGGATGAGTCAAATTAATTGCAACTACATTTTTCACCCAGCCACTCCTCTGAATTGTTAATCCTATCAACAGTAGTGTTTATAGTACAGTTTGACCATTAGAAGCAAACATTTACACCACGAGCGTATATACAGTGTCTAGTAGAGAGTGAGAATGAATACCAATAAACTCGTATACAAAAGAATTCTACAACTATGAAGTGACTAAAGAGTTTGAAAAGGAAAATAAACCCTAGCATCGACATTCCCTTCCCTAAGAAGAACCTTGTAGGACAACCTTCCCTCCCCTAGGAAGAACCTTGTATTGTTCCCGATAACATGGACTACAACTTTGTAACCAACACAACAGCTTGAACCACAACCCTAGCATTGCAACCAGCATTTCAAGCACTATTAAAACAAGACATCCTAACATAGAAGCCTGGTAACCACTAGTCCAATAACATTTGAACAAATTCAAGCCACAGGGATGCCTTTAGAAGAAAGACATGACTTTTCTAAAACTAATGCTTGGAGATAACTATGGTTGGCGTGAACTGCGTGCAACGGTATTTTAGTGTCATTCAAGGAAATCCACTGTCAACAATTCAGTAATGAAATTATGCATCCCTACAAACAGAGTCAGTGTAAAGAAAAACTTCACCGAGCAACATTCAATATACTTGATAGCCTGAAGTTTTAATTACAGTAGGTCAATGACAAGGCTTGTAAAACTCATGCTGGCTTTACTACACTTTTGTCTAGCCCCAAAAACACCAAAGAAACACATTGCCCTTTACTGTAAAGGCTCGTCGTACCCAGTGCACAAGGCTCCCGCTTTACGCAGGGTCTGGGAGAGGTGAATGTCGGCTAGCCTTACCCCCATTTATGGAGAGGCTGCTCCCAACCTTTACTGTAAAGGCTAAGTTGCACAAATCATCCGTGTGGTGAAAAACATATAGCTCTCAATACTATTGTGGTTAATTACCAATCTCAATCCAAATCGAACTTTCAATCCAAATTCCCTCCCATTTGGACTGACATGTGCATCACTGCTAGGAGTAAAAGGGCTGTTTTAAGCCTGACTTAGGAGTCAAATAGGCTTCAACGGTTTAAAAGGACTCGTTAACATTGCACATGACCCCCGTAATCCGTATTGGCAAAATTGGGTTGAAGGATTGAGAATGCTAACTGGTTTTCACCACATCAACCACATTGGCATATGACACACCAGAAGCATGGTTTTTGCAATGGAGAGTAATTTCTCTACTCCCCTTTTGACCTCATACACCGCAAGTCCCGGAGCTAGAAAGGATAGTACAGAGACCTATTCTGTAAGAAATATGGGTAATTGAAAAATTGATCAGAAATCCAATCGCAATTGTTGTACTGATCAAAATGATATATTGAACACATAGCGATCAAACACATAAAACATAGTAATCAAATACCGACGACATACTGAAAAACTAATTATTTCAGCAATTGAGATTGAAAAACAGCCCAAGAAATCTAATTAATAATAAAAATGATGCTATGATTAACATAAAAGAACAAAAAAAAAAAAAGAAAAAAATGATTCACAAGACAATTGTATTTCATAGCCCAAAATCATAAACAAGGAGTAATTTATAAAGTTCACCAATTTTTAGGTTAATAACGAAAGAAAAATAAAATATGAAAAACGTATTTGTATATCATTGTACTCACAGCCTCACAAATCAACTTGGCACGGACTTGCCTGACCCGTCAAAGTCCCGGTCCCATTATTCCGGGCAAACCCGGTGAATTCGACCCCATCGCAGAAGACCCGCAACAACCGACGTCTCGTTTGAAACACCCCTGACTTAAACCGGACCAACGCCGCCACCCCCACTCCGAACCTCACCGACCCCCGATCCTTCCCTTCGGCGATTTCCCTCACCACCTCGTCGTCGACGTACCCCCTCACCGTCGCGAGATTGATATTGACGCGCGTCTGGTTCCTCTTGGCTAAGACGAAGGGAGGCAGCGCCGCCGCGGTGAGCAGAACTTCATCCTTGTATATAAGCGAGGCCTCGAGTCTGTCGTAGAAGATGGTGAGCTTGTGGTTGGGGTTGGCGGCGAGGAGGGTGAAGTCCCAAGTAGCGGTGAGCTCGGAGCCTGTCGCGTTGAGCGGGGAGACGGTGGCCGATTCGACCTGGAACTTGGGGAGTTGAGGGCGGAGGGCGAGCCAGGAGATGAAGAAGATGATGGACATGATGGTGAAGACGGCGACGGCGGCGATCATGATGCGGCAGAGGATGGTGGGTTTGCTCCTGAAGGGCCCATTGGGCTGGGGATTGTAGTAGAGAGGTGCCGGGCCCGTGGGCTGGTAAGTATTGGGATTGAGGTGCGGCGGTGCAGCCACATAGGGATAGGCTGTGGCGCCCGGGTATCCGGCGGCGTATTGGCCGGGCGGAGTTGGATAACCGGTGACAGTCTTGTCTTGCGATGCGGATGAAGTAGCAGCCATTTCAAATGGGAGATTTTTTTTTCTTCGATTTTTCGGAGTTTTTGGTTTCCAAGAGAAATAAAAAAAAAAGAATAAAAAAGAATAATTCGATAGTTTCTAGGGTTAATATATTTTCCGAGGAGTTTCGGATTCTGAGAAAACAAAGTTGGACTAAACAAACGTTTTGTTGTCGATGTAATTTGTTTTTTTTTTTATAACAAATATCTCATGATTTTGTTTTGGATTAATGATTAATATTAATCAAGGATCCAATAACAATTATCTTTTACAGACAGTTGGAAGCTGCCATAAATTAATAGTTGATTAGGGAAATGATTAAATTTAATCAGTCGGACTAATAGCCGGCATCTCCGGCACGACGATAACTTTGAGTTGAAGGCACTGTATGCAATATTGAGGAATTTTTGCGCGCCCTCAACGGCGGCGACACTTGTCGTGTCGGCAATTGTCCCCACATTGTCTATCTCGATTTGGAATAGGGATTTTCCGCATGCTTTCTTTGTGTATGTCAAATGATAATTAGTAATTACAAATTGATTTAATTTTGTTTCTACTCAGTTTGTAATTCTTACATAAATGTAGGAATACAATGTATGACAAGTTATAAGATAATGAAAAGACAGGAAGGAAATGAAGTTAAACACTTATCAAATACTCAACAACAAAGTAATAACTTGAAAGGAAATGCGATATACAAGAATCGGGCAAAGATTAAACCTATTCGTGTAAGTTCTATTTCCAGTTAGACAATTTCTTTCTAGTAATTGAAGTTCTTTGAATTAACTTTTAACACAAAAAATAGGTACTACAAGAATGTAGCAGAGCTTTAAAAAAGAATACAATTGAAAGGGCGTTGAACTACAAAAGAAATTTATAAAAAGGAAGGTTGTAGAGTTTTAACGTCTTTTTGTATGATGAATTGAGTGTCATTGTCCCCTGCCTTTCTGAAGCTTTTTATAGAACATGATTTCCTATCAAGTTAAAGCATTTCCTTCTCAGATTAATCTGTCAGATGATATGAATTTACGTTGCAATTTGAGCTTATATCATCTAAAAAGCTATCAAAATGATAAGCACTTTCCTTCTGTAAAAATTGACTTTATTAACTTTCTTCAGTGTGAAAAAGAGTTTTTCCACCCATAATACCACATGGAAAGTTCTTTTAAGATTCTTGGGCCTGCAGGTTGTTCATTCTGTTTACAATAACTATCCATTAATGACTTCAGTTGAGAAATAAATAGATTGGGCCTTGAACATACCCAATGCTCAATTTCAATCCAAACACAATGGACCAACCAAGAGTTTGCTCATTGGATTCCCCGGAACCATCTCAAATCAAGGTGGACATTGATGGCGCCTGGCGGGCTGCTTCTATGGATTCCTTCTTTTTGTGAGGATTATGAGATCACATCAGTTCATCGTATATCGTGCAGTTAAAAATTATTGTAATTTTTTTTATTTAAAATTGAATATAAATAGTACTTGACAAAAACTTACCACACGATGTACGATAAACGATAAACGGATGTGATTGGAGAACCTCCGGAATCCTCACAAAGAGGATCCGACGAGAATCCTCTCTCTATGGATTCGGGAGTGGGAATTATTACAGCCGGCTATTTAGTTCAAATTAAGTGTAGGAAGTCTTGTAGGAAAAGGGTATGGTTTAGTTCCAAATCAATATATAAGGATTGGAATGTGTTTAATAAACCTGAGATTTCACTCATCACAGGACAAGGAGAAAATTTTCATTGTGATCAGAATACGGAGGGTATACCATGTGTTTTTATATAAGTAGTGAAAAATTTTATTTTTTAAGTTATCAACTTTTTAACACATATATCCCACAATTTGTATAATGACACGTGGTGTATACTCTGTGTACCACTCACATTGAAAAATTTCTCCAGAACAAGGACTATCATTGGAGTTTTGCTAACGCTTCATTTTCTTGAAGTTCTGCAGGTATGATTCTTGGTGCTTAGGGTTGTTACAGAGACTTTATAGTGTCCTCTTTGTAGTGCCCTTGCAGAGCCGTTCTTGGCTCTTGATTAATTTGTGATTTATTAGCCTAAACTTGATCTAGTTATTGGGCATGTTTGCTCTTACAATATATGTAAGAACCTCCATCGCTCTTCGCCTGAAGAAGTAGAAGCTGAGGCAATTTTGAAGGGTTTAAACTTTAAAGATAGCAAAGGTCCTAATCTCCAAGAGGTGATCTTAGAGTGTGACTGCAAACAAGTCATTGAGTGCATAAAGTAATGAATTTCCTTTTCGACCAAAAACACTACTCATCATGATAGCCATTTGGTTCGTACTAGTTTCAGTCACAAGATGCCCCAATATCTTTCTTTCGTTGGTTTTGGAGGGAACTAGGGAATGTCTTCCAATATTTAACAAAATTAAAGTATCTACAACAAAGTAACAGATATCACCACTTCATCTAATATACGACCAATTAATAGACAATCTCTCACAAATGAAGACATGGGAAGAAGATCATCATCAATGAGATCGTGAAACCATAAACAAAAATCCAACCCGTTTTCTCGTCTATCATGACATGATATATAGTTCAAGTAGCAGTTGAGTTACCAACTGTTGGTAATGTCGCATTTCCTTGAGCTCCCACCGGGCACGCTTCCACTACTTGCATCCACCGGAAGATTTACCTTCAAATCCGTACATTTCACTCTGAGGGTGCCAGCCCTATAGCTACAGTACCACCATGTATGTTTCATCATGTACGTGATCGACACCCTCAAGTTGAAGCTCACACCCCCTCATTCCTTCTGTTCTTTCTCCATGTCCTCCACCACCCTGCTACCCACCGTCGAGTTGTAGGCCTCCATCTTCAACTGCATGGTGCCTTTGGACTTGGAGCCCAACTACATCTTTTGCAGGTACGACCCTCTCGAAGAAAAATAGTCATCCTTGTGGTATAATGTAGTTTCCCATTTGTCCACGAACATCCTCAGGCCGAAGCTAGGGTTTTCCACGGACATTGTGGCCTCCCATTTGCCCGATACTACTTTGGTTGCGGGGACCATGTTGAAGTTGGAAACGCCGAATGACTCGACTTTGAACTTGACATTTTCGGGACGGACGACCGCAAACACAATGATGCTCGTGAGGAGGGTCGTAATAAGTATGACGAACATTATGATGCAGAAGCAGTGTGTGAAGATGGTCGCGGTTGCATCATGTTAAGAGTACGTGGTGGTGTAATACGCGTTCTAGTGTGCATAATAAGGGTTGTAACAAGCGTTGGGAGGATAACCCTGTTAGGGTGGGGGTGCGGGATACCCATTTTGAGGCTGAGGGTAGCTCATATTGGACGGTGGGTAGGTACCCCCAGGCTGGGGGCGGTCGGCCGTTGAGGAGCGAGATTGGTCTGTCTCTGAGAATTGAGTCGGAGGTTGATCTGCTGCGCGGGGTTCATTACTTTGGGCCGTAGAAGCCATATATGTATTTCTATTGTATTTATCTCTATTGCTATTTCTTTCCCTTCAAGAATCTCCCCGGAGAGAAAGAAAAGCGAGAAATAGAGGGATTTTTTTGGGGGGGGGGGGGGGGTGAGATAGACGAATGTGGAAATGAAGGAGAATAATTATGGAAGAAATTAAGAGTGTAAAAATAGGTCCGTCGGGTGTGAAAAGCGCGAAAATAGCGTGGGACGAGGTAATTAATTAGAAGTTCTATGTTGAGTAAATAATTGATGAGTGTAAATGGATTGATATGGCCAACAGAATTGGAAAATGAATATTGTGTTAACATTTAAGTTGATAAGTATTCCAATTTCCAAATATGTAGTAAAGCTTTCATTAATACCTAGGTGGACGGAGAGAATTTTGGGTGAGGCTGTCCTGTGCCGCTGTGTGGCAGCTCACTCACATGGAAGTGACCTCCACTCGATCACACTTTTAATTTGTAAATGAGCTACTACACACGACAGTCTCAATGAATAATTTCTCATTCGACGATAATCCTATACATTTCATAGTCTCAGAGAGTGAGCTACGTACTACAATCAGTACTTTGTTTATGCGCCAACTTTTGAAAGAAAACGATAATACATATTGATTAAAAAGGATCACAACGAAACAAAGAAAACTTAGCTCATGCCATAAGTGAATGGGTGAGCCATACTACACACATTAGGACTTGAAATACGGTGCATGCCAACGACTGATTGTGATTGTTGAAGTAAATGGTTGCCATCACATGCAATGAATCACCTTCAAACTACACCTGTCAGACCCTACGAGCCACCATAGCTTCCAAATGAGGTGGACAAAACAATCGGCGATGCAGCCGCAACAAAAAAGAAAATTCCTTCTCAATCTTGGACGCCGATGTCGATGCAACCCTTCCCGCTAGACTCATAAAATGCACCATCAAAATTAACTTCAAGCCAACATGGACTGGAAGTGCACCATTTTCGCTGCCGCACTTGTTGCTTGCTTTGCTATTTGAAGATATATATTACTCTAGCCATGTTGATGCTCGGGTAACTCCTTCTACCGGATCCATCTCCCCTTGCCAAACAGATTGTTCCTAGATTTCCACCACGACTAGAGCTAACTGACCTTAGGTAGATCATTTGCCATTTGGAATAACCATTCTTTGATGAAGAGAGGGCGTACTGAATTCACCTGCAAGCAGAGGCAGCGTTGAGGGGAAGCGAAATGTGCAATCGTACAGGGCCCCAAAAGAATTTTGGTATCTTATATTTATATGTAATAATGTTAAATATTAAAAATATACTTTTATTAGCACTTTAAAATCGTATAGTGTACTTATTATAAGTGTAAATTTTTTTATTTCTAAATATAAAAATTTGGAGTGCACAATAAGATAGTAGGAGTACGAATAACAACACCGTAAAAAACGATTTTCTTTTCAATTTTATTATATAATAATGCTATATATTCAAGTGAAACTTTAAAGTTAGAGTTTTTGAAGCTTTTTTTTTCTTTATTTGGTTGCTTAAAATTGAACTGCTTTTTTATTATTTAGTGAAGGTTATGTTTGTAACTCTTTTTATTTATTTAATGACATTTGTTGATGCACAAAACCGGAGGTCTTGGAACAATGTAAATAACACAAGATGTATCGTGGTTCACCCCAAGGTTTGGGCTACACCCACACTGATTATGTATTTATTTGAGAAGTGAGGGAGAGAGATTTAGAGCCTCTGATGGCCTAGGAGATGGCCTCCTCTAATTGTGAGGGTGATAAGTCATTTTATAGAATAAGGGCTCATCACTTATTACATATTTGCCTCTTCCTTTATTACATAATTACATTTGAGTCCCCCGAGTATTTATACAAGATCTAAATACGGAGGCCTTAAGTATGGTATAAACAGTAGTCCCCCCAAGTCTTCAGTTAAGAGAGTCTTTTGGTTGGAGACTTGAAATTCAATCCATGTGTGGGCCGAAATAACTAAATGTCGTCTTGAACTGGTACTTGATATGAGGCGGTGCTCAAAGTGAAATGATGCTCAACTATAAGTAGCATATGTTGCGAGGCTGCTCGGCTTGTGGCTTATGTTACCTTGGTTGGCTCGGCTTGTGGCGCTTGAAGGTGAAGGGGTCATTTTTATAGAATAAGAGCTCGCTCCTCAATACATAAATGATGGGCTAGAGTTGATGCTCACGGCGAGGCGGTTGCTCAGTAGGCGGCAATGCTCTCTAATGGTGGTGAGGGAGTCCCTTTTATAGAATAAGGGCTCGCTCATCAATACATAAGTGATGGGTTAGGAGTGATGCTCGTGGCGAGGCGATTGCTCAGCTGGCGGCGTTGCTCTCTAATGAAGGTGAGGGAGTCCCTTTTATAGAATAAGGGCTCGCTCCTCAATACATAAGTGATGGGCTAGGAGTGATATTCATGAATGTTGTCATGAGTGATACTCATGAATGTTGTCATGAGTGATGCTCATGAATGTTGACATGAATGATGGTCATGAATGTTTATATATGATTGTCATGAATGATGCTCATGAATGTTTATGTATGAATGAAATGAGTAATGCTTATGTATAATTTGAAGTATTGGGCATACTTTTGATCACCTGGTTGGTGGTATGAAGGAGAGTACAGGTTGTACATTTCATCACCTGGTTGGTGGCATGAATGGCTAGTTGCCAAATGATATTAGAGTACGGGTTGTACATTTCATCACCTGGTTAGTGGCATGAATGGCTAGTTACCAAATGATTTTAGAGTACGGGTTGTACATTTCATCACCTGGTTGGTGGTAATAGCGGCAGGTTGTCGAAATTTTTTAGAGTACGGGGCGTACTTTTGATCACTTGGTTGGTGGTAATAGCGGAAGGTTGCCGAATAATTATGGAGTACTGGGCGTACTTTTGATCACCTGGTTGGTGGTAATAGCGGCAGGTTGCCGAATAATTGTGGAGTACTGGACGTATTTTTGATCACCTGGTTAAAGCTATTTTGGGCTTATGGGCCTTCGCCCTCTACACAACATTCCTGCCCATTTATTTTGGGCTTTGCCGTTTTTTTTAATTACCCTTTGATAGGGGTTTATACAGATGTCTCCGAATGATAAGAAAAATAAATTACATCATTCAAAGAAAGTTGCTGCAGATATGGTTGGATAGTGGGATAACATGTGCAGCTGTTGGAGGAAAACTTCACGTGAAAGCAAGTTTGGTTAGCATGCATGGTCTCTCATACTTTGATATTTTTGCATGCTCTCCGGATGGGTTTTTCAAAATGGGAATATGCATGATGAAAGGTCAATATACTTATCCAAGCGCTTTCCTCTTTCCTCTTTTTCCTTTATTCCACTTTTGCTTTTGTTCTTTTCCTAGCGTCATGATTGATTCCTTCTCTTTTACCAATTACAAGCCCAACCTTGTCGTTAGGAATCTTTGTAACATATTGTTCACCGCTAGCTTGTACTGTTTACTTTCCAGATGCCATGGCCGGACCTCCTAATCCAGCCTCAACAAGAACTTCATTGATCAAGTGCTCAGCCTTCGTGATCTGCTCTAGCATTAGCAGCTTTGGTATATATGCCTCCACCAATTCTGCCAAATAGAGCCATGGAAGATCCACTAAGACCATAACCAGTTATAGCAAAAGTATCCCATATCATCAAGGTCGAACGCACTCTTGATTTGATGGACTTGTTTTGACCCTCAAATTCTTGAGTCGGCCTTATACTCAGGAGGAAACCAGAAAACCTTCCAGCCCAGTTCAAGAATAAGCTTGTGGAAAGTTACTTCTTCAAAAGCAAAAGTATCTCATATCATCTATTCTCCATTTGCTTTTCCTTATCCTTGTTGCTGTTTACGACACAAGGAGAAGGAAACAATCAACCGGAAGCCAAAGTCGAACCTCCAATCTAGGTTGCTTGCTTGGAAGTCTGATTGCTTACCTTGTCTGTTACCTCCTTCAGCAAATCTCCTAGCTCGGCGACTTGGGGGACTCCTACTATAGGGCTTGTATCGCACTTGACCAAGCCCGAAACTACAAGTAAGCTTCAAGTGAAATTGATACATTACCTTGTGCATCTTCATCGGTTAAAGATACCACCCCTAGATGGAGGAAAAGTACTTCCAGAGAAGATGCCACATCTACATATGAGACATATAAGGCAAGTGAAAATGATATCACACTTCGATACTTAGAAGTTTCGTGATTACTCAATGGCTTGAATCTTGCAAGTCCCCAACTGAGGAGCTTCCCTCACTCGGGAACTTAGGGGAGCATTGTTTGTACCATACTTGACAAATCCCGAAACTATTGAGCATCGGTCAACGTTATACCGTCAAGGACCCAGAAAAGTTTCCCACAAACCAGGAGGCCAATCACAGCGCAACACGTGTTAACATCAGATGCCAATCATAGTGCGACATGTGTCAACATCAGAAGCCAATCACAACACGACACGTGTTAATGTCAGAATGAAACTAGAAACTCTCTTCTATAAATAGAGATCATTCTCTCACAATATTTCCTAATGTCATTTGTACTAAATTATTCACTAGTACTCACTAAATGAGAGCTTGAATCTATGTACTTGTGTAAACCCTTCACAATTAATGAGAACTTCTCTACTCCGTAGATGTAGCCAATCTGGGTGAACCACGTACATCTTGTGTTTGCTTCCCTGTCTCTATCCATTTACATACTTATCCACACTAGTGACCGGAGCATTCTAGCGAAGGTCACAAACTTAACACTTTCTGTTGTACCAAAGTCCTCACTGATTTTGTGCATCAACAACATTTGTAAACTTACAATCAGTGAGTTCTAAATGTTGTTTTGATTTAAGTTATTATTTTCTTGTACCATATATTGTCCTACTTTTATTAAAAATAAAAATTATCTTAAAGTATGACATTTTAATAAATTTTGCATAGGATCTCCGAAATCTTAGAGACAGCCTGCTTGCAAGCGCAAAGGATTAACAAACCAAAAGCAAGTAGCATGTGGACAGTCGCGCAACAAATTGTTTAAGCGCCAAATTTTGAACTTGAAGCAAATTGTCTGAGAAGTGAGTTGCCACGTACCTTATTTGGTATCTGATCTCTAACGCTTGCGTTACAAAGAATAAATTTTTCTTTCAATAGACATAAAGCTCTACTTATCTTGCCATTATTTAACTTTCATTCTTCACTAGTAAAAAAGTAACCAAATATACCTAGTAATTTTATCTTTACCTTGGGAATTATTATAGCTGGTTGTTTAGTTCAAATTAAGTGCAGGAAGTCTTGTAGGAAAAGGGTATGGTTTAGTTCCAAATCAATATATAAGGATTGCAATGTGTTTAATAAACCTGAGATTTCACTCATCACAGGACAAGGAGAAATTTTTCATTGTAATCGGAATACGGAGGGTACACCATGTGTTTTTATATAAGTAGTGAATTTTTTTTTTAAGTTATCAACTTTTTAACACATATATCCCACCATTTGTATAATGACACGTGGTGTATACCCCGTGTACCAGTCACACTGAAAATTTTCTCCAGGACAAGCACTATCATTGGAGTTTTGCTAACGCTTCATCTTCTTGAAGTTCTGCAGGTATGATTCTTGGTGCTTAGGGTTGTTACAAAGACTTTATAGTGTCCTCTTTGTAGTGCCCTTGCAGAGCCGTTCTTGGCTATTGATTAATTTGTGATTTATTAGCCTAAACTTGATCTAGTTATTGGGCATGTTTGCTCTTACAATATATGTAAGAACCTCAATCGCTCTTCGCCTGAAGAAGTAGAAGCTGAGGCAATTTTGAAGGGTTTAAACTTTAAAGGTAGCAAAGGTCATAATCTCCGAGAGGTGATCTTAGAGTGTGACTGCAAACAAGTCATTGAGTGCATAAAGTAATGAATTTCCTTTTCGACCAAAAACACTACTCATCATGATAGCCATTTGGTTCGTACTAGTTTCAGTCACAGGATGCCCCAATATCTTTCTTTCGTTGGTTTTGGAGGGAACTAGGGAATTTCTTCCAATATTTAACAAAATTAAAGTATCTACACCAAAGTAACAGATATCACCACTTCATCTAATATACGACCAATTAATAGACAATCTCCCACAAATGAAGACATGGGAATAAGATCATCATCAATGAGATCATGAAACCATAAACAAAAATCCAACCCGTTTTCTCGTCTATCATGACATGATATATATATTTCAAGTAGCAGTTGAGTTACCAACTGTTGGTAATGTCGCATTTCCTTGAGCTCCCACCGGGCACGCTTCCACTACTTGCACCCACCAGAAGATTTACCTTCAAATCCATACATTTCACTCTAAGGGTGCCAGCCCTATAGCTACGGTACCACCACGTATGTTTCATCATGTACGTGACCGACACCTTTAAGTTGAAGCTCACACCCCTTCCTTCCTTCTGTTCTTTCTCCATGTCCTCCAGCACCCTGCTACCCACCGTCGAGTTGTAGGCCTCCATCTTCAACTGTATGGTGCCTTTGGACTTAGAGCCCAACTGCATCTTTTGCAGGTACGACCCTCTCGAAGACAAATAATCATCTTTGTGGTACAAGGCTGATCGGATCATATTTATATATATTTTTACTTCGAATTCACTCGTCTTTTCTTAGTTAGTTCCTTATATTTTTGAGCTATTTACGTTATTTTTGTGTTTATAGGATTTGTTATGCAAAGAAAATAAAAATAGCACAAATGAGTTTTAAATAATAAATTCGTCGAAAATTGCTTTAGTCGTTCTCATTCTGTCATGGATTATTGGTAGAATTATGTCACGGCATAAACAAAAGAAATGGGGAGAGTCGGTCAAAGAGGGAGCAAGAGAGCATCATGATTTATATTTTTTTTACCTCGTTGACTCCCATATTCTTCACTTCTGAAAACAACAGGAAGCTGCTTTGCAGCTGGAAAGGAAGGAATCCAAGACGCAAAGGCAGGGACCAGAAACGAAAAGAATAATAGAATAAAGGATAATTGGGGAAGGACGTGAGAAGAGAGGGAAGGCAGCGAGGCTGCCAGAAAAGAAGAAAGAAAAAAATATAAAAAAGAAAGGAGGGAGCGGGAGAGGGGGAGCTGCCTTTGGGCAGCTCGCAGAGAGCACGCAGAAACGCAGGGAGAGGGGTGTCAGGGAGAACCAAAGGCAGACAGCTGCCTTGCGGCAGCAGATAGCACGGACAGAAAGGCAGCAAGGCTGCCAGAAAGAAAAAGAAAAAAAAAAAAAAAAAGCAGAGAAGAATAAAATGAAGGGCAGCGCGGGGAGAGACTGGCGCAGGAAACGGAGAGCAAAGCTGCAGTGCCAGAAATACGCGAGGAAGTCAGGGAGTGAAGAAAGCTGCAAGCTGTTCTCTCTCTCTCGGTTTAAACTTTCCAAACTTCTATTTTATTTCTGTTTTAATAATATGTAATTAAATTTATCTTGGCTAGAGGTTAATTCAAAACTATGAATATATTTGTAATATGAATTGATTACCTTCGGTTGTGATTTCATAAGTTGTGATTTCAATTTACTTATCCGTTCGTATAAAAACTGATTTGTGTATGTTGGTTGAGAGTGCACGCTTAATTTACATGCATGAATTTGATGCTAGAATATAAGTGAATTTCACCTAATCGTTATGAATTTATTTTCACAAGTAGTAAAGGTTGCTAGTCACAATCACGTTAAGTAAATTCTTGGCAAGAGTATCATGCTTTTCATAGTTACGAATGCCTCGTCAATGCTTATAGTTTTCACAAAGTTTAATGATCTTTGATTGTATCTCTATTGTGCTTTTCACGTAGGGGACTTTTGAAGAATGTTTTGAATTGTTGTATGCGTTTTCCCGTCCAATTCAATAACTTAAGGAAAACTTGAAGATTAAAAAAGTGCTGTTCACGGTTAATCTGGAGTATTGAGATTCATAATTTATTGAAAGAACAACTGGAAATCGTTTTGTATGCAAATGTGTCATGTGTGGAGAAGAACCCTCTAGCTAGTCCGTCATTTATCATTTTACCTTAATTTTATGTTTTTGTCAATTCTGTAATTTAATTAAGTTTAATTTACATTTCATCAAAACCAAACACCCATCCATTATTAAATTATATTATTTATTTAGTTTTCTTTATTGTTAGTCTTTTAATTTAATTTCCGTCCATTTCAGTTCCTAGTGTCTAATTTGATTGTTTTCATTATTTTGAGTCATTCTAAGTGTGTTTTGAGTTATTAGAGTTTTTAGCCTAGTTTTGTGTCCTTGAGTCTTGTTTAATATTTTTAAATTAATTTAGAATAGATTAGCAATCCCTCCTAATCCCCGGCCTAGAACGATACCCTACTTACATCTATACTACAATTGTCAAAAAGAGGGTTTAATTTGTGCTTATATATTTCGCATCAAATTTTGGCGCCGTTGCCGGGGATTAGCAACTTTGCTAATCCTTTTATTTTTGTTTTTGTTTATGTTTATATTGGTGTTTGTGTATTTTACTTTTGATATTTGATTTATTTTTCTTTCTTTGATTTTAGGTTCAAATGGAGCCGAGGGAAATTTAAAGGAAAGATGCGTCCGGCTAAAGACGTTAAATCAAGCGCTTCTTGGGAGGCAACCCAAGCATTCAACGAAGGGAGACTTTGGAATCACTAACCCAATCAGCTTTGCATTCTTCCACCCTTATCTTTACTGCTTTCATTTTGTTTTGTTTAATTAGTTGTGTTAATTGGTTGATTTCTGTGAGTTTGTGTTATTTAGTTTAAGTGTGGGGGAAGGTTAACCAAAGTCTCTTTACATTAATTTACTTATATAAAAAAAAAAAAAAAAAAAAAAGATAAAATTTAAAATTAAAAAAAAAAAAAAAAATAAAAAAAAAAAAAAAAAAAAAACATAAAAAAATAAAAAAAAAAAAAAATTACATAAAAAAAAAAAAAAAAAAAATGCAAATATTTTACAATAATGTAAACTAATAGTATTCATTGGTCGGGTGGTGCTTCAGTAGTAGGCGGGGCTTCAGCAGTCGGCGGGGCCACAGAAGGAGGAGGCGGCAGAGGTTGATCAGTTGGAGCTTCACTACGCGGTGCCGCTCCAGAAGACGAAGGCAGATGCGGTTGGAACAAACCCACAAACCTCCGATGATCAAGTAAAATTTGACCATCGGTGTCCTGCATCTGGTCAATCTTCCTCTTCATGGTTGTGGCATAATTGTGTGCAAGCTTGTGCAATTGTTTATTTTCATGCTTGAGTCCTCTAATCTCCTCTTTGAGACTCTGTATTTCAGCCACCAACGATTCAACGTGACGGGTTCGAGCAAATAGGCGTTGGGCCATGTTGGATACAGAACCGGCGCACTGCACGCTAAGTGCCAGAGACTCCTTAACCGCCAATTCATCAGACCGCCTAGCGAGCAGTCTGTTATCTCTGGGGGTGACAAGATTCCGGGCCACCACCGCAGCAGTCATGTCATTTTTCATCACCGAATCCCCCACGGTAAGAGGACCGGTAGGGGATATGAAGGATGGGCGCCATATATTGTCTGGTGAAGGCGGAGCTGCCTCTTCACCAATGTTCAAGTCAAAACGACGATCGGAAGGGCCAGACATTTTTCAGAGGTGGTGAAGAAAGAAGAGAGTCGGAATGATCAAGATTAAACAAGTGCAAGAAGGAAGTGTTTACAGGAGGGTGCTCAAGTGTGTTGTGGAACAAAATTAACGCCTCTATAAAAAGAAGAAATCGGAGAGGCGCTCCTCAGAGAGGCGTCCTCTCGCAAATCGAAGAGTCGGGGCTCCTTTCTCAAAAGCCGGATTCTTTTCTCAAAAGAGGCGTTTCATTTCTTAAAGGCTGGGCTTGCTCAGAAACCACGAGCCGAACCCCGGATTTCAAAAGATCAATTTGTCCAGACGTGTCGTCACTTGTCACACGCAAATTGCTTTGCGAAATTCTCGGGCAGTTTGTCGAAGCACCAATTCAGAAATCGAAGAGGGAAATTCAACAGTCAAAGACACGCTAGCTTTCTCAAAAGCTGGGCTTCAACCCACGGGCAAATCTTCTTTTCCAGATTTATCCGCACGTGTCACATGCTACCTCTACAATCGACGTTGCTCAGAGCTCGAAGCGCCGATTCCAGATATCAATGAGGAATCTGCTTTGCGGAAATTACGGGCAGCTTTGTCAGAAAGCGCGTAATTTGTACTATTCATTCATCCACCGGCTACCGACAATACGTGAGAGAATAGTTCCGGTTGTGAAGACAAGTCCTTTAAGTATCTACCTTCGCCTTCCACAGCAAAGACACACCCTCTCAACACTTCTTCATCTCCGAAAATGCATTCCCAAAGAATCCTCCTAAGTTACTCTGTGTTCCTCATTCCTTGGGATACTCCTGCGAACAACCCATTCAAAGCAAAAGTATTTCATATCATGAAGGTTGAAAGCAAGAGTATCTCATATCATGCTTTCTCCCTGTCCTTTCTCCAGCCAGCACTTGCTCTCGAGTACTCATCATCTTATGTTTCCTCTTCGTCTCTTACGTATAAGGGAAGTGAAGATGATACCTCGAAGCATGTGGAGACAACGTGCTGATTCATCCTCAACTAAGGACAAGGAGAAAGAGAGCAAGAGGTGGGCACTTGGAAAGATTGAAGAAAGAAACAGACCAACACCTCTACCTCGTGCCTGCCCGCCATGCAGAGGAAACAAGCAGAGAAGAATGCAGCTTGCACAATCATCCTAGCAGAAGGAGTCTGAGATGAAGAACTAGAGAAGCTGCCACATCTGCTTGGAGAACAAATAAGGAACTGCAACATTCCCAAAGAGCAAAGCCTCGCCGTACAATATCATCAAATCATCACTTGCAAGTAAAAAGCTAAGTGTCACCCTGTTCAAGAGGAAAGCTGTGGAAAGTCAACAAGCACGACCAATGATCACTTATTAGTTTTATTCATTATCTTTTATCGTAATTTTCAATTTTTCGTTTGCAATTTTTTTTAATTAATTTTCTTGCGTACTTAACTGAATTATTTCTTTTCTTTGCAGGAACTTTTAGTTATTTCCACCCTTGAAGTTGATTGCAGAATTTTAGCTTGGGGGTCATCGCTTGATTTTACTGCAAATTAGGGAAGTTTTCAGTCCAATTGTTTTATTTTGTTTCTTATTATTTATTTTATTTTATTTTTATTTGCATTATAGTGTTTTCTGACATTGGGGACAATGTCCAGTTTAAGTGTGGGGGTAGAAATCTCTAGAATTTCATTTGTCTCTGTATTGTTGTTTTTTGTGTTCTTAATTAGTTTTGTTTTCTTTTAAAAAAAAAAATAAAAAAATTGTGTTGTTGTTTTTTTTGTGTTCTTAATTAGTTTTGTTTTCTTTTAAAAAAAAAAAAAAAATTTAAATTAAAAAAATTTCGGAAAATTTAAAAATCCAAAAAATTGTCTTGTTTCCCTTATTGTTTTGAATTAGATTTTTGTTAGTTTCCCGACCCAATGATATAATTGGATCAAATTTGAATCATGATTATCAAGAACTTAGTTAACATGTGTTTTGTGAAATTCCTAATTCTCTTGTTAGTTTTGTACATGTTTGATCATCTTTGAAAAACCAAATGCACATAGCCTTGTTAATGTGAAACTAAAGTATGACTTAAAGCTTCATATGTGAATTTAGTGACCATATACATCCTATGTGAGTTTTTGAGCCGATTGAAACTGTGTGCATTTTTCATACACTCCTATTCTTTCATGTGTGATGAACTTATGTGAGATACATCTCTAGAACTTGCGTAACGATCTTTCGAAATGTTTGTCATTGATTGCATGAACTTGGAAATGATAGAGGCATTAGGTTTACCACTATGGCCCAAATAACCATGTTTCCCAAAGAAAAATGATATCATTAGATTGCCAATTTGAGCCGTCTTTGTTGAGCCTTTTATTTCTTATCACCAGATATGTCTACCCTTATATCTGAAACATTTTTCCTTACCCTTTCCAAGCAAGCTAGTGAGCAATGTGAGATTGTCTTATGAGAAATGTTTGTGAAGTACTTTGAAGGTGTTTGGCAAAAGAATAAGTGTGGGGGTATTTCATGTTTGTATTTAAAAAAAAAAAAAAAAAAAAAAAGAGAAGAAAAGAAAAGAAAAAGAAAGATTATATACAAAGAAAATAAAAAGTTTTTAAAGTTTCAGTTTAAGGGTGTGATTGGAGGTATCAGAAGAATCGTTGGAGAGCTTGAATTCTTATAAATCTAAACAAAAGAATTGCTTGCAATGTAGCTTGGAACTTGTGTTTTCCTATTCTTTCGTTTCAATAACCCTATCCCTAAGCCTCATTACATCCAATAAAAGTCCTCTTGATTTAAGTTTTGCAATTATGACTGTGGAGAAGTGATCTTTATGCAAGCTTATGGTAGAAATTTCACATTTGATTCTTTGAGCGAAACACATTTAAACTAAACACATGTGTGATTGAGTGTATATCCCGTGAGAATGTCGCTAGTTTGCATATGATGATTTTAAAAATAAAAACTTGAAATTGCATTAGCATGACTATCTCACACACTACACTTCAAGGATGATTTAAAGATTACTGCTAATATTTGAATTAGGAATTTGAACTTGGATTAACTTGTTTGGTGCTAGCTATGGTTCTTGATAATTTGTTTTCTTAAATGAAATTCTATGAGGGTCACATAGAGGGAAGCTAATGTTTTTTTTTCTTGTTACTTCTTGTTCTTGTTTTCTTTGTTTTGCTCGAGGACTAGCAAAAGTTAAGTGTGGGGGTATTTGATCGGATCATATTTATATATATTTTTACTTCGAATTCACTCGTCTTTTCTTAGTTAGTTCCTTATATTTTTGAGCTATTTACGTTATTTTTGTGTTTATAGGATTTGTTATGCAAAGAAAATAAAAATAGCACAAATGAGTTTTAAATAATAAATTCGTCGAAAATTGCTTTAGTCGTTCTCATTCTGTCATGGATTATTGGTAGAATTATGTCACGGCATAAACAAAAGAAATGGGGAGAGTCGGTCAAAGAGGGAGCAAGAGAGCATCATGATTTATATTTTTTTTACCTCGTTGACTCCCATATTCTTCACTTCTGAAAACAACAGGAAGCTGCTTTGCAGCTGGAAAGGAAGGAATCCAAGACGCAAAGGCAGGGACCAGAAACGAAAAGAATAATAGAATAAAGGATAATTGGGGAAGGACGTGAGAAGAGAGGGAAGGCAGCGAGGCTGCCAGAAAAGAAGAAAGAAAAAAATATAAAAAAGAAAGGAGGGAGCGGGAGAGGGGGAGCTGCCTTTGGGCAGCTCGCAGAGAGCACGCAGAAACGCAGGGAGAGGGGTGTCAGGGAGAACCAAAGGCAGACAGCTGCCTTGCGGCAGCAGATAGCACGGACAGAAAGGCAGCAAGGCTGCCAGAAAGAAAAAGAAAAAAAAAAAAAAAAAGCAGAGAAGAATAAAATGAAGGGCAGCGCGGGGAGAGACTGGCGCAGGAAACGGAGAGCAAAGCTGCAGTGCCAGAAATACGCGAGGAAGTCAGGGAGTGAAGAAAGCTGCAAGCTGTTCTCTCTCTCTCGGTTTAAACTTTCCAAACTTCTATTTTATTTCTGTTTTAATAATATGTAATTAAATTTATCTTGGCTAGAGGTTAATTCAAAACTATGAATATATTTGTAATATGAATTGATTACCTTCGGTTGTGATTTCATAAGTTGTGATTTCAATTTACTTATCCGTTCGTATAAAAACTGATTTGTGTATGTTGGTTGAGAGTGCACGCTTAATTTACATGCATGAATTTGATGCTAGAATATAAGTGAATTTCACCTAATCGTTATGAATTTATTTTCACAAGTAGTAAAGGTTGCTAGTCACAATCACGTTAAGTAAATTCTTGGCAAGAGTATCATGCTTTTCATAGTTACGAATGCCTCGTCAATGCTTATAGTTTTCACAAAGTTTAATGATCTTTGATTGTATCTCTATTGTGCTTTTCACGTAGGGGACTTTTGAAGAATGTTTTGAATTGTTGTATGCGTTTTCCCGTCCAATTCAATAACTTAAGGAAAACTTGAAGATTAAAAAAGTGCTGTTCACGGTTAATCTGGAGTATTGAGATTCATAATTTATTGAAAGAACAACTGGAAATCGTTTTGTATGCAAATGTGTCATGTGTGGAGAAGAACCCTCTAGCTAGTCCGTCATTTATCATTTTACCTTAATTTTATGTTTTTGTCAATTCTGTAATTTAATTAAGTTTAATTTACATTTCATCAAAACCAAACACCCATCCATTATTAAATTATATTATTTATTTAGTTTTCTTTATTGTTAGTCTTTTAATTTAATTTCCGTCCATTTCAGTTCCTAGTGTCTAATTTGATTGTTTTCATTATTTTGAGTCATTCTAAGTGTGTTTTGAGTTATTAGAGTTTTTAGCCTAGTTTTGTGTCCTTGAGTCTTGTTTAATATTTTTAAATTAATTTAGAATAGATTAGCAATCCCTCCTAATCCCCGGCCTAGAACGATACCCTACTTACATCTATACTACAATTGTCAAAAAGAGGGTTTAATTTGTGCTTATATATTTCGCATCAAAGGCAGTTTCCCATTTGTCCACGAACATCCTCAGGCCGAAGCTAGGGTTTTCCATGGACATTGTGGCCTCCCATTTACCCGATACTACTTTGGTTGCAGAGACCATGTTGAAGTTGGAAACGCCGAAGGACTCGACTTTGAACTTGACATTTTCGGGACGGACGACCGCAAACACAATGATGCTCATGATGAGGGTCGCAATGAGTATGACAACATTATGATGCAGAAGCAGCGTGCGAAGCTGGTCGCGGCTGCATCATGTTGAGAGTACGTGGTGGTGTAATACGCGTTCTAGTGTGCGTAAAGGGTTGTAACCAGCGTTGGGAGGATAGCCCTGGTAGGGTGGGGGTGGGGGATACCCATTGTGAGGCTGAGGGTAGCTCATATTGGACGGTGGGTAGCTACCCCCAGGCTGGGGGCGGTCGGCCGTTGAGGAGGGAGATTGGTCTGTCTCTGAGAATTGAGTCGGAGGTTGATCTGCTGCCCGGGGTTCATTACTTTGGGCCGTAGAAGCCATATATGTATTTCTATTGTATTTATCTCTATTGCTATTTCTCTCCCCTCAAGAATCTCCCCGGAGAGAAAGAAAAGCGAGAAAGAGAGGCATTTTGGGGGGGGGGGGTGAGATAGAGGAATGTGGAAATGAAGGAGAATAATTATTGAAGAAATTAAGTGTGTAAAAATAGGTCCATCGGGTGTGAAAAGCGCGGAAATAGCGTGGGACGAGGTAATTAATTAGAAGTTCTATGTTGAGTAAATAATTGATGAGTGTAAATGGATTGATATGGCCAGCAGAATTGGAAAATGAATATTGTGTTGACATTTGAGTTGATAAGTATTCCAATTTCCAAATATGTAGTAAAGCTTTCATTAATACCTAGGTGGACGGAGAGAATTTTGGGTGAGGCTGTCCTGTGCCGCTGTGCGGCAGCTGACTCACATGGAAGTGACCTCCACTCGATCACACTTTTAATTTGTAAACGAGCTACTACACACGACAGTCTCAATGAAGAATTTCTCATTAGACGATAATCCTATATATTTCATAGTGTCAGAGAGCGAGCTACGTACTACAATCAGTACTTTGTTTATGCGCCAAATTTTGAGGGAAAACAATAATACATATTGATTAAAAAGGATCACAACGAAACAAGGAAAACTTAGTTCATGCCCTAAGTGATTGGGTGAGCCATACTACACATATTAGGACTTGAAATACGGTGCCTGCCAACGATTGATTGTGATTCTTGAAGTAAATGGTTGCCATCACATGCAATGAATCACCTTCAAACTACACCTGTCAGACCCTACGAGCCACCATAGCTTCCAAATGAGGTGGACAAAACAACCGGCGATGCAGCCGCAACAAAAAAGAAAATTCCTTCTCAATCTTGGACGCCGATGTTTATGCAACCCTTCCCGCTAGACTCACAAAATGCACCATCAAAATTAACTTCAAGCCAACATGGACTGGAAGTGCACCATTTTCGCTGCCGCACTTGTTGCTTGCTTTGGTATTTGAAGATATATATTACTCTAGCCATGTTGATTCTCGGGTAACTCCTTCTACCGGATCCATCTCCCCTTGCCAAACAGATTGTTCCTAGATTTCCACCACGACTAGAGTTAACTGACCTTAGGTAGATCATTTGCCATTTGGAATAACCATTCTTTGATGAAGAGAGGGCGTACTGAGTTCACCTGCAAGCAGAGGCGGCGTTGAGGGGGAGCGAAAGGTGTAATCGCACAGGACCTCAAAAAAATTTTGGTATCTTATATTTATATGTAATAATGTTATATATTAAAAATATACTTTTATTAGCACTTTAAAATCTTATAGTGTACTTTTTGTAAGTGTAAATTTTTTTCTTTCTAAATATAAAAATTTGGAGTGTACAATGAGATAGTAGGAGTGCCAATAACAACACCGTAAAAAACAATTTTCTTTTGAATTTTATTATATAATAATGCTATATATTCAAGTGAAACTTTAAAGTTAGAGTTTTTGAAGTTTTTTTTTCTTTATTTGGTTGCTTAAAATTGAACTGTTTTTTATTATTTAGTGAAGGTTATGTTTGTAACTTTTTTTATTTATTTAATGACATTTGTAAACTTACAATCAGTGAGTCCTAAATGTTGTTTTGATTTAAGTTATTATTTTCTTGTACCATATATTGTCCTACTTTTTTAAAAATAAAAATTATCTTAAAATATGACATTTTAATAAATTTCGCACAGGATCTCCGAAATCTCAGAGACAGCCTGCTTGCAAGCGCAAAGGATTAACAAACCAAAAGCGAGTAGCATGTGGACAGTCGCGCAACAAATTGTTTAAGCGCCAAATTTTGAACTTGAAGCAAATTGTCTGAGAAGTGAGTTGCCACGTACCTTATTTGGTATCTGATCTCTAATGCTTGCGTTACAAAGAATAAAATTTTCTTTCAATAGACATAAAGCTCTACTTGTCTTGCCATTATTTAACTTTCATTCTTCACTAGTAAAAAAGTAACCAAATATACCTAGTAATTTTATCTTTACCTTGGAAAACGAAAACAAGGAAATTGAATCCTGCAAAAATCAAGTGCCAATCCCAATTGTTAGTTTGTGCCCAAAATTTTATACCTCACAAATCTGTAAAATCAAGTGAAAAATACGCTTCTCTTTTTTAAAGGAAATTGTAACCTCTATACACGTGGATCTAAACAATACCTCTTCCCCATCAGTATGAATCTTGTAAGGAGAAAACACGAGGAGAGTGAGAATCAAACTCTTTCCTGATGCTTCACACCTAAGTTCGTGAGATAACTCAGTAACGAGAAAAAGAGAAACCAAAAGAACACAAGAAAATAAGTCTTATTAAATTCTTCATGTTTATAAACCTCAATACTCAGGCAAGGGGACGAAACACCAGCCTCCTTCACCAACAAGCTTCCCCTCTCCAAACGAAGACACAAATTCCACTCTCAACTCCCTACACGCCTCTCCAACACTCAAACCCCAAAGCCATGCCCAAATTCTAGTTTTCCCAAACTGATAAGGCACAACCAAGTCCATCTTCATCTCCAAACTAACCTCCTTCAAATTCTCCTCTCTCAAAACATCAAACACTAATTCCTCCCCACACTCTGTCATATCAAATCTTATGAGCAGCGCGTTCGGCCTCTTTGCCTCAACGTTCACTGGCTTCACTGAAGCACACCACAGAGCCTTGAATTTCGGGTAGTACACAAAACCTTGAAAGTGTTTGGTGTCAACTTGGAGACCATTGTTTTGGCTGAATATCAATTCCGCATCCCAAACGGCACTCTCCAGTTCCAAGATAGGGTTAGTTAAGTTTGAGATGGAGAAGGATTGCTGATTGATGGCAATGGGGTACGTTCGGATGCCGGAGTTCAACGACATGCAGATGGTTGTGGCAAACGCAAGTGCTGTGAGGAGAATTGTGCCAGCAGCAAGTTTGATTTGCATTGATTCGAACAGTGCCTTATTATGATCGGACGGCCACTGAGAAGCCATGACTTTGTTTCAGTTTTTCTGCGAGGAGAGAGAGAGAGAGAGAGAGAGAGAGTATTAGAGCAAAATTAATATGGAAAACTACAGTCAAATTCAGCGAATCAGTGCATCAAATTGTCAAACGATAAAATTTATGTCATTAATTGAATAAAATAAATTCAGTTGCTTACCATATGAGAAAAGCGAATAGAAAATACAACCATTTTACCATACGAGAAAAACGAGTAGAAAATCACAAAATCTTCATAAATTAAGCCCTAAATACCCTGCTACTTTTTTGAAAGGGGCCGACCCATCATTTTAGCATTAACGTACTAGACAGTATGGCGCGTTATCGCTAAGTTTATCAATTTAACCCACTGACATTACCGTTTCTAAAAAAAACACAAATAGATGTGCGGTAATCAATTTCAGGGATCACATTGGTCGATTTTGAATTTGAAAGACTAAAATGAAGAGTTAAGTCAACAGTCCTTGAAAGTTTGTACCTATAAATACAATGAGATCACCACGTAAATTACAAACAAAGGTCCTTTAACCAAACATCATTCCCTTGCCTATATTACAGCAGCAACTAGCTCAAGCTTCACATTATTGACATGTAGAGTAAGATAAATTACATCATTTAGGCAACGGAATGGAGCACTTACGCCCCTCAATTATCTTTCCCTCGGTACCTTTTGAACCCCAAAACTCAACCTTCAAACCTGAACAGTTGGGATTTAAGGCCACTTGGGTTCCCATTCCCAGTAGCTCCTTCATACTATAGGAAGCATCTATATGCATCTTCAAACTAAAACTAAGGTAACCCTTCTTTTTATCTTCACACAACTGCTTCATCACTCGATCTTCCACATACGGTTGTTCCCCCTCACAACTGGTGGAATCAAACTTGATCTGTACAGTTTTCTGCTTCCTAGGAGGAATGCGCAGCGTTGCATCCACTGAAGCACATGATAGAGCCTCACTTTCTTTGTAATACACATAACTCGCAAAAGGGCTGAGGGTAACAATTAAGCCGCCATTTTGGTTCCCAAATGTCAACTTGGCTTCCCACTCAGCTGAAAGTGACGAATTTGAAACTTCAAAATTCGATAGAGAAAATGCATCCAAACGAAGCACAAGGGGGTCTGTCCCCGGACCGGACTTTGAATCCACATAGTTGCCAACGAACCATAAAGAAAATCCGATGGCGGTTGCTAGACTCACCACAATCAAAACAAGGACTATGTATCCACGAGCTTTATTGAAATATGGAGATGATTTGCACCACAAAGAAGCCATATAAAACTCTTCCTGAAATTATGTTAGTATGGTTAGTTTTGATTTGCAATTTGATAACATAATATGTTAGTATGTATGGTTAGTCTTGATTTACAGTTTGATAGCATAATATACTAGACATATGGCGAAACATTGTTTCTCTTTGTTTATATATGTACCACTTAATGTTCCTAAAAAGTCTATCTCACTAACCGGCAAAAGAAATAACATTCTAACAATAAATTAATTTGAAATAAAACAGAGTACGCAAATCTTTTCTAAGTACATTACTCCATAGGAGTACGTGGTAGGCAGGCCACTAGAGGAATATCAATCTGAATTGTTGCAAGTGAATTCTTATTATTTCTTCATGTACACTCATTGTCACTGCAGTCTGTAAATTTCCATCTTTCTTTTCAGAAATTGAATAATGAAATCCCTATCGTTTAGGAAACTTAATTGGTTTGTAAAACCCGTTCGCCAAATATGATAAACCGAGTTGACAATTTAATTTAAGATTTTTTACAACTTTCTTAAAAAAGAACAAATAAATAAAATCATACCTTGTGAATGTGGTGGTTATTTTTCTTGGACAGCGATCAATCCAATTATATGGAGGTGGGGGAAAATTATAATTAAGTGATGAGTCAGTCTTACAGAAAAAGTGGAGATATTGATCGAAAGAGAGAAGAACAAATGAGGGAAGATGGCAGCGGTTACACAATATTACAGGAGAATTATTTGTACGGGAAGATATATAGATACATACGACGGTTGGGGTTGGGGACGTTAACAATTTATTCTGGCGAAGCGATGTTTCATGTTTGCAGTTAAGTTTTTTTTATTTTTTTTTATTTTTATGTTTTAAATAAACGATATTATCTACATTAAAGAAAAAATGGTGAGCTTAGCCTCATAATGGACTAACAATAAAGTGGTTCAAATTCGTCTTTGACGAAAATCGAACCTAAAACCTTTCGTTGGCAGTTAAGTTTTAACTTTACTATTTGTTTCTGAGTTTCACGGTTTAACTGGGATCACAAATGCTGGAAAGGGGGGCCAGGTCAGTTGGTAGATCATTTTCTAATGCAAATTATAATTTTTGTACGGTAAACTTTCTTTAAAACTTTGATAAATATAGCTCTCTAGTGAGTCGTGACTATGACCATTTACTTTCACGATTGGAGAAAATATTTTCTTTTAACTGCCAGATTATGAGTTCGATTTCATTTATTCCATACTATTTTATAATTAAGATAAGATTAATGCTAGTTAGACCAACATTTTAGATCAAATTTACAAATCATGTAATGTGTCATCAATAAGAAATGAAAACCTTAATCAGCATTTAAGTTAAAAAAATCACATAAAAAATACTTTTTGGAAGAAAATCATTTCAAATACTTTTTCAGTAACAATTGAGTTTTTGTTTAAAAAAAATACGTGCTTCTAAAAAGTCAGCTTTGCTTTGCGAGGGACTTAGCATGGTTGATACTAATTTCTTACATCCTTATCTAACTTTGCTTTGATTTTTGTTGCTGATGGTGCTGGGCTAAACTTTAACTAGCAAATTGATAACATCAGAATTTTTTAGCCGTGTCGTGTCGTGTGGTGCACCTCTATTCATATGGCTTCTACTTCTTTGGTACAGGTTCCAATTAGAAAGATAAAAAAAAAAGGAGAAATTAGATTTTCATCCTTCATATTGCTACTACATTGATTAAAATTCTATTCCTTTTCAATATTTGATCAAGGTCCTTGGGTATTAATAACATCATTAATTATTTCAATAATAAAATATTTTTTTATTTCTAAATATATTCATTTAATGTTAAAAATGTTACAATTAGTATATTTATATTTATGACTAAATTTTTTATCATATATTTTTAGTTTTAGTTTCTACCTATTTTTAATTTGTAATTCTTTTTTAACTTGTACCAATTTTCTTTTCAGTTTTAATTTGTACCCATATTTTTTAAAGTTTATTTGTATTTGTACCCATATTTTTTTTTATTTGTACTTTTTATTTTGCTAAATGTACCCATGCTAATTATATGTACCCATTCATGTAAAAATTTTTAATCTTAAAATGTACTCATTCTTAAATATACCAATTTGTTATATGTAAAATGTACCTTTTTTTTATATAAAATCTATTCAATTTTTTTCTAATCCATTTTTAAACTTATATGGGTACATTCTTTTTTCTTTGATTTTAAAATGTATCCATGTCAAGTTTAATCGAAGAAATTTACTAATGTTATTAAGCCTAATATCTTTTTTTTTTTGTGATTTTTGAAGAATGTACCCATGTTTTGATACAATAAATTTTTTGGCTAATTTTGATGAATGTACCCATGTACACACACACACACAATAGTATATTTATATTTTTAATATTTTTAATCCCACAAATTATGTTTTTTTATTATTTAAAATCTCATTTATATAAACAACTAAAATTTATAATTTATAATTTAAAAAATATAGTAATGTACAAAAAAATAAATTATCACATTAATTTCAAGGACCTCGATCAAAAATTAAAAACCAACAAGGTTTCAATCAAAGAATATTCATAACTAAGGACCGCATCCAAAGTCTCAAAAAAAAAAAAAAAAAACAAGGCTTCATCTATTGATAATTTACAATTGCAAGATCCTTAATCTACATCGAACCATTACATTATAACCTCAAATTAAAAAGCTAATTCTGGCCTCGTGCCACCTTGAAAAAAAATGGAAAAAAAAAAAACCTAATTAGACTATTTGATTAAGAAAAGTCTGATTTAGTCAATTAATTAGCATGGGAACTGAGCACGTGATAGGCCCTCCACTAATCCAGCTTCCAAACCCAACTTTAGGCAAGAAGCCAACCCTTAAATCCAAACATTGAGGGTTCATTGTAACAGACTGTGTTCCACACCAACCGCTCTTGTACGTCGCCCAAGCAAACATTTCCAAGCTTAAATCCACAGCTCCTTCTTCCCCTTGCCTTTTCATCTCGTCCAACACCCCCTCCTCCACAGCCGGTTGATCAACATCTTGTGACCCCATCGTCGATATCTTTACGTGCATGGTTCTTTGTTGCTTCAATCCCAGAACAAATGGTTCCAACGAATATGTTAGGATGGTGCTATCTTTGTACAAAATTGAACCATCTAAACGGTTGAAGCGCACCCATGAAACCAGATTAGGGTTCTCTATTGTGAAGGTTACGTCAAAGTTGGCACCAAGCATTCCTCTTGAGATGTTAAGTTTGGACACGAAAAGAGAGTTGAGTCGAATTTTCGGGGGTTGTGGAAAGTGGGATGTGGCCATAAAGACGCATATCAAGGTGACAATCCCTAATGCGAGTAACAAAACACGGTGGACAAGTACTAATTTCGATGTCCATCTCGATGTAATAGGCTGCGGTACGTAGGAGTTTGAAATCGAAGGGTTGTGTGAAATCGGGAGCAGGGGAACGGTGACTGAGCGTTGCGCTGTTTTACTAATTTCCATGATTAATAGGAGTTTATGCTTGTAATATAATGTCAGAGCTTATTAAGATTTTTGAGGGAAAGAGAGGGAGAAGATG
Organism: Malus domestica; assembly: GCF_042453785.1. NCBI lineage: Eukaryota > Viridiplantae > Streptophyta > Magnoliopsida > Rosales > Rosaceae > Malus > Malus domestica. The sequence continues at coordinate 4,083,544 of NC_091672.1, forward strand.
ATGAGGAAATGAACCCGGGAAAGAAAGTTAATATAAAGGAGAAAGGGTAAAACTGAATAACTGCTAGATAGTAGAGGTCGTTATAAACTAAAATTTATTCGGAACCAAAATTTACCAAAAGAGAGTAACAAAGAACTAGTGGAATTTCTAAACATCAGTCATTTGATAACAAAAAATGATTAACTGCGCTAAATGTCTACCTAGAAGTTGAAAGTTGTTGAAATATTGTCGGGGAGGGCCTAGCCAATTATTTTTAGTTGACGTGATCAGTTGGAAAGGATGATAAAATTTTCCTTCGAATTCTTATATAAAGAAGGGTTGTGATTTTCACACACCTTTAACTACTTTTTCCATACCTCTTTCTATTTGGTATCTTACTATTTAATCTTCTATATATACCCCTCCCTATTTAATCTTTCATTAATTACCATAAAAAAAGTAAGAAAGATATATATGAAAGATTAAACAGTACGATACCAATTAACTATTAAAAAATAGGGAGGGGTGTGGGAAAAGTAGTTAAGGGTGTGTGAAAATCACAACCCATAAAGAATATTGCGCATATCTCTAGATGTTAATCAGACGGTGGAGAGAGCCTCAAGCCTAAGAGCTTGTTGTTAATGGATGAGGATCCCATCCGGATCCAAATGGTGGGGATCCTAGGTATCCTCATATCTTAACCATTTATCGTATATTGTGCGATCAGTTTTCGTCAGATACTATTTATGTTTAATTTTAAATAATAAAATTTAAATAATTTTTTACAGTACGATATACGATTAACGGCTAGGATGAGAGGATCTCTAGGATCCTCACCATTTGAATCCGGATGGGATCCTCGACCAAGACTAACAGTTTGTTGTTACCTAGGTCAAACATTTTATAAAAATAACGTCTGCGCGTTCAATTGTATATAAATTATAATTTAGTGATTTTAGTTTCTTATGTTCTTTAAACCATTAATATTCTTTTTCTTAAAATAAAAAGAAAAACCCTGGTCGATAGAGAAAATAATAAGAAGAAGAAGAAAAATCTTTTGTTGTTGACTCATGCTTTTGGTCATGGGTTAGTAGTAACAATCCTTCTTGGTCTCTTTCTTCCCATCCATTCAACTTCTCTCCTCTATTCTTCATCTTGTTTGTATCATACTTAGGGCCTCCGTATTTAGATCTCGTATAAATACTCGGAGGACTCAAATGTAATTATGTAATAAAGGAAGGGGCAAATATGTAATAAGTGAGGAGCCCTTAGTCTATAAAAGGACTCATCACCCTCCTCATTTGGAGAGGCCAATTCCTAGGCCATGAGAAGCCTCACTCTCACCCTCAGAGGCTCTCACCCTCTCATCCTCTCACAAATAGAGAAATACAATATCAGTGTGACGTAGCCCAAACATTGGGGTGAACCACGATACATCTTGTGTTATTTACTTTCTTGCAGATTTACGGTCGAATTTACGTTGTTCCAAGACCCCTCATGTTTTGTGCATCAACATTTGGCGCCGTCTATGAGAATCGACACGAAAAACTATGTCGGTTCTCTTTCATTTTTTCATCTCACCACCGAAAAATCTCACACTATCCACCGTGAATCTGCAGAAACACCAAACCAAAATCCCAGTCTCATCTCTCTCTCTAGAAACCTAGTATAGGAGTAAGACCAAAACTAGAAGATGGAGGAGCAAGGCAGCATCCATGCTGCAAGGAAGAAGGGAGGCTTGGTCACAATGCCCTTCATGCTAATAAGGTTTGTGAGAAGTTGGCTGTGGTGGGATTCCATGCAAACATGATAAGCGACTTGACAACGCAGCTTCATATGCCGTTAACAAAAGCAGCCAACACCCTTACCAGTATTGGTGGCACTGCAAACTTAACCCCTTGCTTGGCGCCTTTATTTCTGATGCCTACATTGGCCCCTTCTGGACTATCACTATTTCTTCCATTATATACCAGATTGGAATGATTTGCTTAACAGTATCAGCAGTACTTCCACAACTAAGACCTCCCCCATGCACCCACGACCAAGTTTGCGAAGAAGCCGACGGAGGGCAGCTAGCAATTCTGTATGTCTCCCTCTTACTAGAAGCACTCGCGTCGATCCGACCCTGAGTCATGGCATTCGGGGCGGATCAGTTCGACGAGAATGATGAAAAACAAACCACCAAGACGTGGAACTACTTCAACTGGTACTATTTTGTGATGGGGGTATTAATATTAGTGTCTATAACGGTGCTTGTGTATATTCAAGACAACATTGGATGGGGTTGGGGACTTGGAATTCCAACTATAGCCATGTTTCTCTCAGTTATTGCGTTTGTGATCGGGTACTCGCTTTACCGGAACTTGGCTCCGGCCGGAAGTCCGTTTACCCGGTTGATACAAGTGTCGGTGGCTGCCTACAAGAAGAGAAAGTTGTCTATGGTGTCTGATCCTAGAATGTTGTACCAGAACGATGAACTTGACCGTCCTATTTCTATTGGTGGAAAGCTTCTTCACACCAAGCATTTGAATTTCGTAGACAATGGATTAAGTGAGGCTAACCCTAAGGTGCGTGCTATTATTGATATGGAGAAGCAGTGACAGTTCAAGAGTCTTGAGCTTATTGCCTCAAAAAATTTTACTTATCGAGCAGTGATGGAGGCAGTTGGCTCATGTCTAACGAACAAGTATTCAGAAGGTTTACCAGAGCAACAGTAACGTCAGGAGTTGGGGGAAGAGTATGGGCCTACAATGGAGGTGCATGGGGGAAAAGAGGAAAGAGCTGGAGAGTAACATGCAATCCGCTGTCAAGTGGGTCGTCCACTGCGCATATGCAGAAAAAGAAAAAGGATGAGGAAGGAGATCAGGATAAAGAAAAAGAAAAAGGTCATGATGTTGGTGAGAGAATATTTCAGAAATAGGAAAAGAGAAAAGGAAAAGTAAAAGGCAATTGGCTGGTGACAGTAGTGCAACTTTGTGGCTTTCTTATCATGCTTCCCTACTATTTCATCCCAGCAAGCAAAAAGAATCCAACCCCTGCAGTTTTGAAAGTTGCAGGAGACGCAGTGGAAAACAAAAGCGAAAGCAAAGCAGAAAGCAAAAGCAAGGAATAAACATCCATACTGCAAAAGCAAGGAAAAAACACCCCACCAGAATGATGTGATTTACTTTTCTTATTTTTGAATGATGTAAATTATTTTTCTTATCTTTCAGAGACATCTGTATAAACCCATCAGAGGGTAATAAAAAAAAAAAGGCAAGCCCAAAATAATGGGCTGCAATGTCATGTGGAGGGCGAATGCCCATATGGCCAAAAGAGCCAGGCCCTATAACTCCAAATTTATTCGGCACTCTGCCGCTATTATCACCAACCAGGTGATCAAAAGTACACCTAGTACTTCCAAAATTATTCGGCACCCTGCCGCTATTATCACCAATCAGGTGATCAAAAGTATGCCCAGTACTCCAAAATTATTCGGTAGCTTGCCGCTACTATCACCAACCAGGTGATCAAAAGTACGTCCAGCACTCCAAAATTATACATGAGCATCACTCATGTCAATCATACATAAACATTCATGAGCATCACTCATGTCAATCATACATAAACATTCATGACCATCATTCATGTCAACATTCATGAGCATCACTCATGTCAACATTCATGAGCATCACTCATGTTAACATTCATGAGCATCATTCATGCCAACATCTATGAGAATCACTCATGTCAATCAACATAAACATTCATGAGCATCACTCATGTCAATCTAGCTTCGAAAGCTTCATTTACAAAAGCTCTAGCTTCAAAAGCTTTATTTACAGAGCTCTAGCTTCAAAAGCTTCATTTACAAAAGCTCTAGCTTCGAAAGCTTCATTTACAGAGCTCTAGCTTCGAAAACTTCATTTATAGAGCTCCAGCTTCGAAAACTTCATTTACAGAGCTCTAGCTTCAAAAGTTTCATTTACAAAAGCTCCAATTTCGAAAGCTTCATTTACAGAGCTCTAGATTCAAAGCTTCACTTGCAAAGTTTCACTTACAAAGCTTCAGTGTAGGGTATACAAATACCGCCTCCGAACAATCGCCATTTCGGCCCATACATGGATTCAATTTGAAGTCTTCAGCCAACAAACCTTATTGACTGAAGACTTGGGGGACTACATTATGTACCATATATTGGGCCTCAACTGGGCCTCATGAAAAATACTTGGGGGACTTAGCCTATTATTTATGTATTGAGGAGGGAGCCCTTATTCTATAAAAGGGACTCCCTCACTTTCATTAGAGAGCACCCATTATTCATATACTGAGGAGCGATCCCTTATTTTATAAAAGGGACTCCCTCACCATCATTAGAAAGCATTGCCGCCTGCTGAGCAACCGCCTCGCCGCGAGCACTAACTCTAGCCCATCATTTTTGTAATGAGGAGGGATCCCTTATTCTGTAAAAAGGACTCCCTCACCTTCAACGCCACAAGCCGAGCCAACCAAGGCAACATAAGCCACAAGCAGAGCAGCCTTGCAACATGTGCTACTTCTAGTTGAACATCATTTCACATTGAGTACCGCCTCATATCAAGTATTCAGTTCTAGATGACATCTAGTTACTTCGGCCCACACATAGACTGAATTGCAAGTCTCCAACCAAAAGACTCTCTTGACTGAAGACTCGGGGGACTACTGTTTGTACCATACTTAGGGCCTCCGTATTTAGATCTCGTATAAATACTTAGATGACTCAAATGTAATTATGTAATAAAGGAAGGGGCAAATATGCAATAAGTGAGGAGCCCTTAGTCTATAAAAAGACTCATTACCCTCCTCATTTGGAGAGGCCAATTCCTAGGCCATAAGAAGCCTCACTCTCACCCTCAGAGGCTCTTAGCCTCTCATCCTCTAACAAATAGAGAAATACAATATCAGTGTGGACGTAGCCCAAACATTGGGGTGAACCATGATACATCTTGTGTTATTTACTTTCTTGCAGATTCACGGTCGGATTTACGTTGTTCCCAGACCCCTCCGGTTTTGTGCATCAACACATCTCTGAGTAGGGGTGGATTTTTTTTTGTCAAATTACCATGACAATCAAATTGTCAACTGTACCTTACCGATTTTGTGTCAATCTATAATGGTACGGTATTGTGCCGAACTAAAATTCTATGATATGGTATTGATATACGATACAATTACCAATGGTATTACCATAGCGTACCGAAAGATATAAATATATATTATTTATATATGAATAATATATATATATATATATATATATATAATATTTATTTTAATAATATTAAATGGTATTCAACTTTAATTCTTGTTCTAAATGCTACTATTATGTTTTCCTTGTTTATAATGTAGGCTTGACACAAGCTCAACCTCAATGTTCTAGAAGTTCAATGTCTCCTCCAAACGCTTCTACATCTCAAGTTTGAAGAATTGATCATTGAAATTTTTTATTTTTAAAATTTTAGGCCCACTCCAATTTCATTTGGTTTGAAAGTTTAACTTCTATTTGGATTGTAACCTTAATATCCATTGATGCACCATTTGACTTATTATATGTGTGTGAATTATGAATAATGAATGATTGATGAATTTAGGCCACAATATATGAGATAAATGCAGAAAAAAGTCTTGCCCTTGAATTGGGTTGGAAAAAAAAAAAGATTTTGGCCCAAAAAAGTGGCCCAATTGTAGCAAATACCATTACCATTCAATGCCAACCGAACTATTTGATATATCAAAAGTTTGGCACGGTAATGGTAATAGATTTTGCCAAACCAAAAATTTGGTTCAGTAATTGGTATAGGGGTTTTGGTAGGGTAACCGTACCGAACCCACCCCTATCTCTTAGTGGTCACAATTTCTTTTTAGCAAGAAGAGTCTTCGTGGTTGTAATTGCTCTCTCAATATGTTGAAGATAATCTTTGCGGTGACTATCTTTCTTCTCAAACTCGAATCTTTGAGCAATGTTAGTGTTAAGAGTTGATTAGCCTCCTTGTGAGTGTGGTAGTTTTGGTGTTTCTTGTGGTTTTGTGCACATGACAAAGAACTATATATGAGGAGGAAGATCAAGGAAGCTCGATGTTTGTAGAAGTTATAATTCATAGCCGTGCTTCTTTGCCGAAAATCCTAAAATCATCTAAGGGTAATGTCATCTTTTTCTTGTCGTACCTTTACAAGTAGTTCTACAACATGCAAGTTTAGTCTTAGTGAGTGTCATCTTTCATGTTGGTTGGAAGTGGATTCTACGTAGCTAAGAACTATATTATCATATCCTTCATGAATTTTTATTGTAAAATTGTGGTGCTTCTTTTGGCATGTTTATCTCTTGGTTACATTTGCATGTCTACCTTATGTACATTATTAATTAATTGTTCATAGTAAATTTTCTTTTGATCTAAAAGAAAAAGTTTAGTCTATGTGGAGTACACAAAAGCGCAAAAGTCAAGTGGTTAATAGATTCATTAACAAACTCGTTAAAAATAAGTTAATTTGTGTGTTTAAGGATCTTATGTTTGTTTTCTTTGTGTGGTGAAACTCGGTTTTAATTAGTTCCTAGTTAAGTATATTTAAAGTAATAGCTCAAACGTTCAATAATTTCCTCTCCTTTTTTTTCCCCACAACACTTTGTAACATTCTTTCAACGTATACACATGGTAAAGATCAAAGAAGGTTTACCTTCAACTTTGATACGTTCATAATTTACAAGAAACTTCTACATCCATCAAATTGTACAATCTCAAACTATACCCTACTACTAATTAAAAAAAATCCCATTTAATCAACTAGCATGTGAACCAGTCGTGCAAGTCATTGGCCCTCCGGTAATCCGGCTACCCAACCCAACTTTGGGCAAGAAGCCAACTCTTAAATCCAAACATTTAGCCTCCATCGTAACATCTTGTGTTCGCCACCAACCACTATACGTAGCCCATGCAAATAAATGCATGTTAAAATTCATAGCACCATCTTCATGTTGCCTTTTGATCTCTTAAAAATTCGGTTCCTTCGCCGGCTGACATTCGTGTGACACGGTTGTAGAAATTTTCACCGGCAACCTTCTATGTTCCTTGAGTCCCAATTCAAATGGCTCAATAGGGAATTTCGAGAGAGAGTATCTTCATATGAAATTGAACCCTCTATGCGCTTGAATCGAACCCACGAAACAATATTTGGGTTCTCTATTGTGAAGGCTACATCCCAATTTGCCGCAAGTGATGTGTTTGAGTGAGACTTTAAGCTTGGACATGAAAAGTGATTCAATTTGAATTTTGGGGGATTTGGAATTATGGACGTGTACATGACCACACATAGCAATGTGAATGTCCCTAATGCAAGTAATAAAGCACGGTGGACAAGTACTAATTTCGCAACACAGCGTGATGTGATCGACTGGGATAGAATGGGGTTTGAAGAATTGTTTGAAATTGGGAGCAATGGCATTGTGGCTGAGGGGTGAGCTTTTGCAGTATTTTCCATGATTAGTTCTTGTTAGGGTTTTTGCAAGAGAGAGATATGGGAATGAAGAAATGGGTGAAATTGAAAGTTAATTTAAAAGGGAGAAGGTAAAACTGAATACCTACTAGAGTAAGTTCGACATAACCTGAATGACAACTAAACGGAGTGTATCTCTAAACTTGAAGAGAGGAATCACTGACGTTGTGCTATGGAGTTTGGTCACTCCAACCACGTAACCCTAACCTCAATCTCGATTTCATATTTCTATAAGCCTTGATTATATGAACACCATTGAGCATGCACCTGTTTACTTTTCGAAATTATATTGGTTTTGCTTAATATGAAATTGATGTGTGTAAACTCCTCAATTCAATTCCATTTTATCTGATTACAGATTAATAAACAAGCCATTAATGTGATAGATTTCAAGCAGCAAGGACAAAAGCTAAACATGGTTAAGCATGCTTAAGCCCCGCCCCAACCCTACTCTAATTTTTTGTCAGCAATCAAATCCAATAGTACAAACGTGTTATCATTCAGCGAACTTCAGAGACGTAGTAGGTTGACTTCGAATTCTATAAAAATGAAAGACAAACTGAAGCAAATGACACTCAACTCAATAGACAAAACTGATCCCAAGTTTTTAAATCTTGAAACCTCCTTCTCTTAAGTTCTTCATTTATTTCCAGTTTCTTTGTATCTACAATTACCTACAAGAGTGACAATAAGTCAGTCTTAATAATTTGAAATCAAATTCGTCATTTACGATATTCAAACCAAACACCTCTTACTTAAAAGTGAAGAAGAATACTGCTAGACTATATTATTAAGTGACAAGAAAACTAGGAGAAAATATATGGTTTTGAAACACTGCTTGTGTTTGCTCATATGTTATATTATGTGCGATTATATACTTTTTTTTTTTTAAGGAAAATGTGCTTTATAGAATAAGATAATAAAAATACGTACAAGAGTAGATACCAAAAAAAGAGACTCTGAAGGGGACAAAACACATTGTTGGGGTTTTCAGCCGGGGGTTCAGTGAAATGCATGTTGTCTTAACTGCAGAAGAAGACCCAAACCAATTTAACTTGGGACCAATAATTGGAATAGCTTCTCCTGAGGATAGGAGGTGTAAGCGAACAAGACAAGTATTTGCAAGTGATGTACTAGCCAAGAGGAGTTGGAATGGTGAGTTGCAAGGAGACTAGTCTAGAGGAGTTTCCACGGATTTATGCTGGAATTGTCAAGGCATTAGGAGGACTAGACAGTACATGATTTGTCGGAGCACAACAGGTTCTATGCCCCGGACGTGGTACGTGTTACTTGAGAAACAAAAAAACCCATGCAGACGATACGCATATATATTTAAAGCGACAGTTAGGGCATGCACTCTATGCGTTTAGTTGAGCCAAAAGGCGTGAGTCATTGAGTGTTAAGGAGGGATCTACAACCTAAAAACTCAATTTTAACTCTTCGAGTAACAAATTTCAAACAAGCCCTATTTGGGTTAGAAAATCACGTGAAAGTACTTTTTGGAAGAAAATCACTTCAAATACTTTTTCAGATAGCAATTCTATTTTTATTAATTAAAAAATTGTGTGCTTCTTAAAAACATGCTTGAAAGCAGAAACTCTCCAAAAAAAAAACAATTCTAAAAAGTCAGCTGTGCTTTGCGAGGGACTTAGCATGGTGGCTATTAATTTGTTACGTCCTTATCTAACTTTGCTTTGATTGTTGTTGTTGGTGTCGTGTCGTGCGCCTCTATTCATATGCCTTCTACTCATGCTTGGCTACAGGTTCCAAATAAGAAGACAAATAAGGCTTCATCCCAATTGATTAATTTGCAATTGCAAGATCCTTAATTCTGCATCGAACTATTACATTACAACCTCAAATTAAAAAGCTAAATCTGGGCTCCCTGCTTGTGCCACCTTAAAAAAAATGAAAAAGATAAAACCTAATTAGGCTATTTGATTAAGAAAAGTCTGATTTAGTCAATTAGCATGGGAACTGAGCACGTCATAGGCCCTCCACTAATCCAGCTACCAAACCCAACTTTAGGCAAGAAGCCAACCCTCAAATCCAAACATTGAGGTTTCATTATAACAGACCGCGTTCCCGACCAACCGGTCTTGTACGTCGCCCAAGCAAACATTTCCATGCTTAAATCCACAGCCCCGTCTTCCCCTTGCCTTTTCATCTCGTCCAATACCCCCTCCTTCACAATCGGTTGACCAACATCTTGTAGCCCCGTCGTCAATATCTTTACGCGCATGGTTCTTTGTTGCTTCAATCCCAATACAAATGGCTCCAACGAGTATGTCAGGATAGCGTTATCTTTGTACAAAATTGAACCATCTAAGCGGTTGAAGTGCACCCATGAAACCGGATTAGGGTTCTCTATTGTGAAGGTTACGTCAAAGTTGGCACCTAGCATGCCTCTTGAGACGTTAAGTTTGGACACGAAGAGCGAGTTGAGTCGGATTTTTGGAGGTTGTGGAAAGAGGGATGTGGCCATGACGACGCATATCAAGGTGACAATCCCTAATGCAAGTAACAAAACACGGTGGACAAGTACTAATTTCGGTGCCCATCTCGATGTAATTGGCTGCGGTATGTAGGGGTTTGAAATCAAAGGGTTGTGTGAAACCGGAAGCAGCGGAACGATGACGGAGCACCGCGCTGTTTTACTAATTTCCATGATTAATAGGAGTTTATGATTGTAATAATGTCAGAGCTTATTAAGGTTTTTGAGGGAAAGAGAGAAAAGATGAAGAAATGAACCGGGGAAGGAAAGTCAATATAAAGGAGAAAGGTTAAAACTGAATAACTACTAGATAGTAGAGGTCGTTATAAACTAAAATTTATTATAACCAAAATTTACAAAAAAGGAGTAACAAAAATAGTGGAATTTCTAAACATCAGTCATTTGATAACAAAAAATGATTAACTGCGGTAAATGTCAAGCTAGAAGTAGAAAGTAGTTGAAATATTAAAGACCTAGAGCCTTTTTGGAAACATGGCAAATCGAATTTAAGATCTGTTTTAATATTATAAAAGATAAAGGGAATTGTTATTAGCACTCCAAAAATCTAATTCTACATTCCAAGCTTTCTATATTAGGAAAGAAAAATACACTTGTAACAAGTGTAAAATGAGATTTTTGAAATGCCAATAACATTTTCCAAAATAAATACCGTGACTAATAACTTGTTAATGACCTACCTATGTAAAACATTTTATAAAACAAAGATTATTTAGCCAGAGGTGAATAAAATCTTTTCTATTGTTTTAGACATAATCATATATAGGTTAATAAAGCCTATCCTTTGAAAAATAAAATAAAATGCAAAATAAAGCATGTCACATGGGTTTAGGCTAGTTAGAAAATGGTAATATTAGGGAGACCAAAGTTGTAAACCAAATGACGTGGTTGTTGATGTTTGGATTGTTAATGAAGTGTTGATTAATGTGCTTATTTTATATTGGTGACACGTCCTTGAGTTTGCAAAATTGGTTTTGAAATTTGGTCTCCCTAGCATTCTCTTTTAGAAAATAACTATTTTACTCTCTCTCGCTTCATTTTATTGCTATCCTTCTCTCCTCCCCTCTGTCTTGTCTTTATCAGCTCCCTTCTCTCTTGACTTCATGTCCCCTTCTATCCCTTCGCTTTCTCAAGTCCTTCTCTCCTCCTCCTCCTCCTCTCTCTCTCTCTCTCTCTCTCTCTCTCCTATTTCTCTCCAATGAAGAAGAAGAGGTCATTAGTGATGGTGAGTAGCACTAAATCCCAACGACTCAGTTGATTAGTGAATACGACATCGTGATTGACATGATTCCTTCCAAAACAATCTACGACCTCCACAAGATCGTGAAGTGGATGGTGGCGTCATGGTTCGGGAAGGAGTGGTCACAAATTAGATGTCAGAGAGAGTTTCTGGAATAAATCTTGTCTAGGCTAGGGTCGTAGAAGTTGAACCTGGATATCGATGAGGTTTAGAAGACGCCATAGAAAGAGGTCGAGGGTGAAATTGAGAGGTGGATCAAACTTGCGAAACTCGTGCTTTAGATTTTAGGTCACTTTTGCTATATAATTTTGTAGTTGAATTTGATTTTGGAAGGGTGGAAGGCAATGCTTGCATCTCTTCGAAACTTGAAAACAATCCATAATATGACTACAAAAATAGGCACTGCATTCAGAGTTTGAATCGCGTGTAAATCAGAATCAGAAACAGACACTGCATTGCAGAGTCTGAATCCAAATGTAGACGCAAAACTAGAAACAAACACTACATTGCATACAACAAAACAAAAAACGGAGACTGCAATGGAGCATCTGAATCCAAATGTAGAAAATAAACTAGAAATTGACACTGCAAGGCAACATTTGAATTCAAATGTAAACAACAAAACCATGAAACAGACATTGTAACACAATGTCTAAATGAACAAAGTCTCACGAGATGTGATGCATGAGTGATGTGTGGGATTGACCTGATTTGAAATAAAAGAATTTGCACGCTACCAGCTATAGTGGCATGAATTAATAAGTTTTGAAGTGTTATAGTGTACCTCAAAGTCTCATTGGCCCATTTGTAATTAGAATAAGGCTTTTTAGCCAAAATGGTCTATGAGATTTGCATAACTTCTCACTTTGGTCAATGAGATTTAAAATCAATATAAGTGGTTCCTGAGATTGTCCACCATCAATTATTTTGGTTATTCCGTGAAATATTATGTTAAATAAGGATCAAAGTGACAAAATACACTTGATCTAATAAACAATGGACCAAAATGATTTGACAAAAATTGAGGGTATTTTTGTCATTATATTCTTATTTAATGGAGATTTTTCACGGAATGATCAAAATTATTGATGGGACAAACTCAGGGGTCAATTTTATCGATTTCAAATCTCAAATACCATTTTGGCTAAAAAGCCTTAGAATAAATTTGATTGATATTATTATGACTTTTTAGTCAAAATGGTTCATGAGATTTGCATAACACATAACTTTGGTCCTTGAAATTTAAAATCAATAGAAGTGGTCTTTGAGATTGTCCATCATCCATTAGTTTGGTCATTCTGTTAAAAACTCCATTAAGTTGAGGGTACAACACATAACTTTGGTCTCTGAGATTTGCATAACACATAATTTTGGTCTCTGAGATTTGTATAAAACATAACTTTGGTCTCTGAGATTGTCCACCATTCATCATTTTGGTCATTCCATTAAAAAGCTCAGGGACCACTTAATGGAGTTTTTTAATGGAATGACCAAAATAATGGATGGTGGACAATCTTAGGAACCACTTCTATTGATTTTAAATCTCAGGGACCAAAGTTTTGTGTTATGAAAATCTCAATGACTATTTTGATTAAAAAGCCTATTATTATTAATATCGTAACATTTTATTGATTTTACAAAAAAATTATCCTAAAAATAACGCGTGCGTTCAATCGTAATTAGATTATAATTTAGTGATTTTGGTTTCTTATAAAAAAAAATTTTAAAAGAAAAACCTAGTCGCAAGAGAGAATAATAAGAACAAAAAAAAAAACATTGTTGTTGACCCATGGTTTTAGTCTTGGGGTTAGCGACAAACCTTCTTGGTCTCTTCCTCTCATCCTCTCAATTTTTCTCCTCTATTATCATCTCCTAGTGGCCACGTTTTTTCTTTGGCAAGGAGAGTCTTCATGGTTGTGATCACTCTCTCAATTTGTTGAAGGGTCTTTGTAGAGACTATGTCTTAGTCTTACTGCTCAAACTTGAATTTTTTAGTGTTAATATTAATTATTTAGAGTTTATCAACCTTCCTTATGAGTGGTAGTTTTTGTGCGCATGACAAAGAACTATATGTGAGGAGGAAGCTCAAGAAAGCTCGATGTTAGTAGAAGGTATGACTTATAGTAGTGCTTTTTGCTGAGAATTGCAAGATCATCATAGGGTGATGCAATCTTTTTCTCATGGCTTACCATTACGGGTAGTTCTACAACTTGCAAGTTTAGTCCTTCTGAGTGTCAACTTCCCATAGCTAAGGAAGTATATCGTATTATTGATGAATTTTTAATTGTGAAGTTGTGGTGCTTCTTTTGACATGTTTGACCTCTTGGTTACATTTGCATGTCTACCCTATGTACAGTCTTAATTGTTCTTAATAAACTTTCTATGATCTAAGAACCAAGTTGTCTATGTTGAGTACCTAAAAGCGCAAGTCACGTCATCATTTAATAGATTAATTAACAGATCTACAGAACATGTTGTCTATGTTGAGTACATAAGAGCGCAAGTCACGTCAACATTTAATAGATTAATTAACAGACTAGTTAAAATTTAGTTAAAATGTATGTTTAATTATTAGTGTGAGTTTTTGAATCATCAGTAGTTCATCTACATATGAAAATGCAAGAAGAATTAAAAAACTTGATCAATTGGTTAGCTCCACTGTATAAGGACCTTAATTATTTTTATTTTTTGTGTGGTGAAACTAGGTTTTAATTGGTTCGTAGCTAGTTAACTATGTTTAAAGAAGGTTTACGGCCCTCTTGTAACATTTGTAACATTCTTTCAACCTATACACATGGTAAAGATACCTCAACTTTGATAAGTTCATGATTTACTTGAACCTTCTACATCCATCAAACTGAACAGTCTCAAACTATATATATCCTAGTAGTAATTTAAAAAAAAAATATACAATCCGATTTAATCAACTAGCATACGAACCAGTCGAGCAAGTCTTTGGCCCTCCGCTAATCCGGCTACCGAACCCAACTTTAGGCAAGAAGCCAACTCTTAAATCTAAACACTGAGCCTCCATCGCAATTTCTTGTGTTCCCCACCAACCATTACTATACGTAGCTCATGCAAACACATGCATGTTAAAATTCGTAGCACCATCATCATGTTGCCTTTTGACTCTTCAAAAACCAGCTCCTTCACCGCCGGCTGACATTCGTGTGACACGGTTGTAGAAATCTTCACCCGCAAACTTTTATGTTCCTTCAGTCCCAATTCAAATGGCTCAACAGGGAATTTCGATAGAGGGTTATCTTCATATGAAATTGAACCCTCTATGCCTTTAAATCGAACTCACGAAACAAGATTTCAGTTCTCTATTGTGAAGGCCACGTCCCAATTTGCCCCAAGTGATGTGTTTGAGACTTTAAGCTTGGACACGAAAAACGAGTCAATTCGGATTTTGGGGGGTTCTGAAATTATGGATGTGTACATGAACACACATAGCAATGTGAATGTCCCTAATGCAAGTAATAAAGCACAGTGGACAAGTACTAATTTCGCAAAGCAACCTGTCATGATCGACTAAGATAGAATGGGGTTTGAAGGGTTGTTTGAAATTGGGAGTAATGGCATCGTGGTTGAGGGGTGAGATTTTGCAGTATTTTCCATGGTTAGTTCTTGTTAGGGATTTTTGCAAGAAAGAGAGATGGCAATGAAGATACGGGCGAAAGAAAGTTGTTGATGCACAAAATCAGTAAGGACTTTCGTGATTACTCAATAGCTTGGATCTTGCAAGTCCCCAACCGAGGAGCTTCTCTCACTCGGGAACTTAGGGGAGCACTGTTTGTACCATACTTGACCAATCCCGAAACTACTAAACCTTAAACCCTAAACTCTTCTGGGTCCTTGATGATATAATGTTGACCGGTGCTTAGTAGTTTCGGGATTGGTCAAGTATGGTACAAACAGTGTTCCCCTAAGTTCCCGAGTGAGGGAAGCTCCTCGGTTGGGGACTTGCAAGATCCAAGCTATTCAGTAATCACGAAACTTTTAAGTACCGAAATGTGGTATCATTTTCACTTGCCTTATTTGTCTCATATGTAGATGTGGCATCTTCTCTGGAAGTACTTTTCCTCTATCCAGGGATGGTATCTTTAACCGATGAAGATGCACATGGTAATGTATCAATTTCACTTGAAGTTTGCTTGTAGTTTCGGGCTTGGTCAAGTGCGATACAAACCCTATAGTAGGAATCCCCCAAGTCGCCGAGCTAGGAGATTTGCTGAAGAAGGTAACAGATAAGGTAAGCAATCAGACTTCCAAGCAAGCAACCTGGATCGGAGGTTTGACTTCGGCTTCCGGTTGATTGTTCTCCTTCTCCTTGTGTCGTAAACAGTAACAAGGATAAGGAGAAGCAAATGGAGAAGAGATGATATGAGATACTTTTGCTTTTGAAGAAGTAACTTTACACAGGCTTATTCTTGAATTGGGCTGAAGGGTTTTCTGGTTTCCTTCAAAATATAAGGCCGACTCAAGAATTTAAGGGTCAAAACAAGTCCATCAAATCTATAGTACGTTCGACCATGATGATATGGATACTTTTGCTGTTGACAAAGTAGTGGATGTATCGGCATGTGTTCTGTTACGCTTGTCTCCACATGCTTCCTTGTATCATTCTCACTTGCCCTATCTGTTCCTCAGGCAAATATGGTATCTTCTCTGGAAGCATAAGATGTTGAAGATGAGTGCTCGAGAGCAATGCCAGGTAAGTAATCAGGCAAGGGGTTCCAGGTAGTTAGTTCCTGACTGGAAGCTTGATTCCAAGTGCTGACTGATTACTCTCTTTCTCCTTGTCTTACAGGTAAGAACAAGGCCAAAGGAAAAGACAGGGAAAAAGTATGATATGGGATACTCTTACTTTTAACACTGATGATATGAGATACTCTTGCTCTGGTGTGGCTTGTTTGCAGAGGTATTATCGAGGGAAAAGAAGCTGAGTATTTCGAAAGACTCTGCTGAGAGTGCCCTCTTGGATGTGAAGAAAAGTTAAGCATTTTTTTTATTTGCAGGTTTGCCTAGCTGTGGAGGATGGAGGTCGACATATATAGGAGTCTCCTTAACAACAAGTAGTAACGTTATTTATTTACCCTTATTGGTCATAGCAATATAGTGGGAGCTGCAGGCTTTATGTGTTTGAACTTTGTCAGAACACTTTGAAAACGTGGTCTGTGGTATCTAGAAAGCTGATGTTGCGTGTGAAGATTGCAGACAAGCTTTATCCATGGAAATTTGGCTCTCGAAGTTCGAAGAGCGGTGCCTCTTCAGTTTTTGAACAAGTAATCATGTCGGGGATCTAGCTCTCGAGATTCAGAGAACGGTGCCTCTTCGATTTTTAAGAAAGAAATCATGTTGGGAGTCTGACTCTTGAGATTCGAAGAGCAGTGTCTTTTCAATTTTTGAGAAAGTAATCCTGTTGGGAGTTTGGCTTTCGAGATTCGGAGGGCGGTGCCTCTTCGATTTTTGAGCACATAATCCTGTTGGGAGTCTGGCTCTCGAGATTTAGAGAGCGGTGCCCCTTCGATTTTTGAGCAAGCAATCTTGTTGGGAGTGTTTTCTCGAATGTGAGTAAAGGTTGGGCATTTTTGCCAGTCTGCCTTGTCACGGAGCACGGAGGTTGACACACATTGGGACTTTCTAGTTATCAAGTAGTTGTGTTGCTCATTTACTCTTGTGGGTAATAGTAGGGTAGCTGGACCTTCAAAATTTATGTGTCTAAACTTTGTCAGAGATCTTTGGCAAAGTTATCTGTGGTAACCCAGGAGCTGATGTTGCGTGTGGAAAGTGGTGCCTCTTCGGAATCCGGAGAGTGGTGCCTCTTCGATTTTTGAACCAACGACCCTGTTGCCCTTTCTTTTATAAGGGTACCAATTGTGTGCAAGAAGTACATTCAGAGAGTTATTGCTTGTAGGAATTTTCCCCTTACTTCAGAGATTAATTGAACCTCATTTGTCCTTCATCATTTCTGAGAATGTCTGCCCATTCGACCGTCGCTTTGACTTGAACTTTGGTAAAGAGGCAGTCATGCCTTCTCAAGACAACATATGGCACCCATCCTTCTTATCCCCTACTAGTCCTCTTACCGTTGGGGACTCTGTGATGAAGAATGATATGATCGTTGCGGTGGTAGCGAGGAACCTTCTCACTTCCAAAGATAACATACTACTTTCCAAATGGTCTGATGAGTTGGCTGTTAAGGATTCTATGACTCTCAGTGTTCAGTGTGCAGGTTCTATGTCTAATATGGCCCAACGCCTATTTGCTCGAACTTGCCAAGTTGAATCATTGGCGGCTGAAGTGATAAGTCTCAAACAGAAGATCAGAGGGCTCAAGCATGAGAATAAACAGTTGCACAAGCTCGCACATGACTATGCTACAAACATGAAGAGGAAGCTCGACCATCTGCAGGAATCTGATGGTCAGATTTTACTTGAGCATTAGAGGTTTATGGGTTTGTTCGAAAGGCATTTATTGCCTTCGTTTTCTGGGGCTGTACCACGTAATGAAGCTCCAAATGATCAACCTTCGGTGCCTCCTCCTTCTGGGGTTCTGCCTAGTACTGAGGCTTCGAATAATCACCCTCTATTGCCTCCTCTTTCTGGGGCTCTGCCGACTGCTGAGACTTCTCCTGAGCAACCTTTGTGAAGGCTCCCTCTTGCTTGTTTATTTTGATTGATGTATATGTACATATTTATAACTTATCGGAGATATTAATAAACAAGCTTTGCTTCATTTCAACGCATTGTGTTAAATATACCAAGGCCTTCTTCACTAAGTTCTTTCAATTTTTCCTTTTGTTGAATCTTGTATGAGTGAAGCATGTAGGTTGAGGTAATGCTCCCTTAATTTCCCGAGTGAGTAAAACTTCTTGGTTGAAGACTTGAAAAAATCCAAGTCACTGAGTGGTCGTGAGACTTCCTAGTATCAAGGTGCAGTAGCACATGGTAGGAAACCTTAAACCCTCTCGACGTTACTTTAAGAAGTCTCAGCAGTCACGATAAACGGCTTTCGATCTTTCCAACCCTTTTGCAAGGAGGTGTCTTCCTCCACTTCTCCTGCTTCGGGTCAAAGCAGCTAGGTTAAAGGAAGTTTCATGTTAATCAATGTTTTGATGATTAGCTCGTTCCTCATCAAGGATACCCATGTCGAAGAAAGGTGACCCTCCGTGTTGGGAGGCACCCAGATGATGGTTGATGTCCACAGAGGTAACGAGCTCACGTGTTTGAGTATGCCTAGTTTCATGGAGCGTCTCAAAGAGTTTCTCATACTGCTCATGGAGGACCTCATTCTTTATTGCTATCTTGTTGTTCTGAGCTTCTAGCTCATCGACTTTAACTTGAAGAGCAACCCTCGTTGCTTCCTTCTTTCGTTGATTCATACTAGGTGCAAGAAGGGTGTCATTCTGTGTGTTGTGGCTTCCTTCGTTCCTCATGTTGGAGAGGGATGCCTGGTCAAAAGAGAGTTTACGAATGGTGGAAACCAGCTTGACAAAGCTGAAGAGTGTGGGAATAAGTGTCGTTCCCATAGACGGCGCCAGATGTTGATGCACAAAATCAGTGAGGACTTTGGTACAACAGAAAGTGTTAAGTTTGTGACCTTCGCTAGATTGCTCTGGTCACTTGTATAGATAAGTATGTAAATGGATAGGGACAGGGAGACAAACACAAGATGTACATGGTTCACCCAGATTGGCTAGGTCCACGGAGCAGAGGAGTTCTCATTAATTGTGAAGGGTTTACACAAGTACATAGGTTCAAGCTCTCCTTTATTGAGTACTAGTGAATGATTTAGTACAAATGACATTAGGAAATATTGTGAGAGAATGATCTCTATTTATAGAAGAGAGTTTCTAGTTTCATTCTGACATTGACACGTGTCGTGTGATTGGTTCTGACTTTGACATGTGTCGCGCTATGATTGGCTTCTGATGTTGACACGTGTCACGCTATGATTGCCCTCCTGGTTGGAGGGAAACTTTTATGGGTCCTTGACAGTATAACGTTGACCGGTGCTCAATAGTTTCGGGATTGGTCAAGTATGGTACAAACAAAAGTTAATTTAAAAAGGAGAAGATAAAACTGAATTACTAGAGAAAGGTCGACATAACCTGAATAACTACTAAAGAGAGATGAGAATGAAGAAATGCGCCATTTGTGGTAGTGGTCGTTATTACTTGAAATAGATTGGAAACTGACATTTGCTAAAAGAGAGTAACCAATACTTACTCTAGAATTTTAGAACAAAAAAAATAACTACTAGAATTTCTAAACTGAATGTGGTTTGGTAAACTAGAAATAGGAATCCTATATGATGGAGAAGAATATTTCCTTGTATGATTTGTATTATTTGGAAGGAAAGCAAAATCCATCATGATTAGTATAAATAAAGATATAAGGCCAAAGAGAAATCAATCATGCTAGACCCTATCCCTATCTCTTTGTCACGGAGTGTGTCTCTAAACTTCAAGAGAGGAATCACTGACGTTGAGCTATGGAGTTTGGTCACATCAACCACGTTACCTTAAACTCAATCTCAATTTCATATTTCTATAAGCCTTTTTTTGTTTTTTTAGTAAAGTTGGATTTCATTAATAACAAGGAGAAAAAAAACACTGGAGCAACAAACAATAATGCCCTCACTCCCAACAGGCAGTTGAAAAGTACAACCTTAGCATACAGGGAATATAAGAAACCCAGATAGAAAAAGAGGTACCGCCCAAAAGCCATAAAAGGCGACCAAAAGGAGAAGAGGGTGGAGGGGGCCTCGAGGTCCATCTTCATCGAATATTGGAGAAGTGATTAGCTAAGCAATGAATAACTGTAATGATCAGGAATATGCACCATGACCCCTTGCAATGATTGTTGGTGATATCATTGATAACTGATTCTGATTCACTATCAATAATGACTTTATATAGTTGATGTTCACAAGCCAACAACATCTTGGCCAATACAGCCTTCGCTTCAATCTCTTCGATGGTAAAACGTAATAAAAACTTTGCTTCTCCTCCCACCATCGTACCCCTTGAATCACGAATGATGATTCCAACCCCAGCATGGAAAAAAGTGGTCCAAGCTCCATCCACGTTCACCTTATAAAAAGAGGCTGCAGGAGCTGATCAATTGAGGAAAGGTTGTGATGATTCAAAGGGCGAGACATGACGTGGGATAGGCACACATGCAGAAATATCACTACACAATAGCTTGCTTATGGTAATCACACTAATAGGATTCAGACGGGTGAGGTTGAAGCAAGCATGCCACCTCTCTTTCCAAATCTCCTAGCAAATAACTTCAATTTGTACCAGTAAGCATGTTCTCTGTGAAGATGTAGCATATTTGCATCTGCTCCATAGCTTGTAACCATTGATCCAAAGTAGTAATAGCATGTTCATTGGGGCTATAACAAACATTAGAACCAAATCAGATATATATAACCCAAGGGCATAACAACAAGATGTGTTCAATGGACTCTTCATACTCCTGGCAAAATGGGCACATTAGATTAGAAACAATGTTCATATAAGCCTTATATGAACATTATCATTTAGCATGCACATGCCTACTTTTTGAAATTATATTGAAATTACATATTTCGAATCCTGTGATATACTGCTCAATATGTGAGTGTGCAAAGTCCTTAATCCAATTCTCTCTCAATTCAATTCCACTTATTAATATGATTACAGGTTAATAAACAAGTCATTAATGGGATGGGATTTCAAACAGCAAAGAGAGAAAAGCTAAGCATGGTTAAGCATGCTTGAGCCCCCAACCCTACTATAATTTTTTGTCAGCAATCAAATCTAGTAATATAACGTGATATTATCCAGCGGACTCTCAAATTTTTCCCACTGAGCCCCTTTGTTCTCTCTAGAAACCCTCTCAAATCAACGTCAAACCCTAACATTCCTCCATGGTTGCCGGCCTCTGGCTAAGGCTGGGGCCAATGGGCAGCTTCTCCTTCTTGCCAATAGGCAGCTTCTCCTTCTTCTCCTAGCCTCTCTCTCTTCTTCACGTCCTCCTCTTCCTCTCTTCCCCCAATTCCACCCCAGATCTCCCTAGCTTAGCCATCCCCGATCTGTTTTTCTTTATGCCATCTTCCCCAACCTAATCTTCTCAGCTCTTCACCTTCTTCTCCCATCCTGTGTCTCTCCCCCAAACTTCAAATCCAGACCTTACCTTCTCGTGTAGGGGTGGGTATGCGGATGC